>NC_090936.1:991811065-992117403 GCF_040938575.1 Ambystoma mexicanum
CCATTTTATGTCAGCACAATCCAAGATGTTCTTTATTTTATTTGCCCAAATCAACAAGATCCCAGAGTGAAGATTTATGTTAGAAAGCGCCAAAATACGATATGCTGGAGCCGGGTCGATTAAATGTATTTTTCTTGGAGCAGAAATTGATCGCCATCAAACAGCACCGCATAATGAATCCACTCCAAGTTTGTATCTTATTGTGATTGTTGAAATATTGGACGGTAATCTGAGAACAGCCCCTGTAAAGATGACCACATTTGATAGTTGAGATTTCATCCTGCCTCCGATCCAAATGTGATTGAGGGTATAACTTTCTGCATGTAGAAGGTCAATATTGGGTTTAGCGTAAATTTACCATATTCGGCATGTAACTTTGCCCCTTGAAGCGATAAAGTTGTCATTCGTTGTTTGAAGTCCATAATCCAATCCCATTCCCTGATGGAGTTATTAAATTGAAAACCTAGATATCGAATGGCTGAAACTGTCAATTATTTCACCTGCAACAGCCCACTTGAAACTTTTTTTTCTCTCATTGTACCAATAGACAAAATCTTAGTCTTTCCTACATTTATTACAAGATCATTCTCGTTCAAGTAGGTTTGTAGCTTCGCTAGAAGACTTTGTAGGCCAATCTGTGTTGAATCAACTAGGACAATATCATCCGCATAAATGGCCCAGCTAATCTGGCCATTTATTTTTGGTGGAAAGCGGTGAACTTCTTTGAATGCAACTGAGACATCCGAGATTAACAACTTGAACAGAAGCGCCGCAAGGAGGCACCCCTGTTTTACCCCCTTGCTCGTCTCCATTTCGTTTGTCATGTCACCACATTCGTTGGTCCGAACTCGAATACTTGTATTAGCATGCAACGCCATCAAAGGATGGCGTAATGATGGCAGACACGCCCAGTCTAACAGCTCGGCCCAGAGTTCCTCTCAGTTTATGGTATTGAATGCTTTCCGCATGTCAACAAAGGCTAGGAATAACTTGTTTTCTTTTTGATTGCTTCAAGCTTTAGTAAATTCAATATTAAATTTACTTTAGTTCCCACTCCTTTGGTGAAACAGGTTTGCCGGCAGTCCATTAGTCTGGCATTAGTGGCCCATGTTGTCATCTTACGCTGCAGAAAGGTAGCAAAGATCTTTCCAATGGTATCGAAGAGGGCAATCGGGCGATAATTTGCAGGGTCATCCCAACTGCCTTTTTTAAATATCTGGACTATTGTCGCTGTTTGCCTTAAACGTGGAAGTTGCTTCAATGTCAATCAATCTGAAGAGATCTTCAATGAGTTTCGCTCGGCTCTTTTTTGGCCTTGAGCGTCACATTTGTTAGGCCATTTGGGCCGGCTGCTCGAGAATTTGCTCGAGCAGCTGGAGAATTTTTTTTAACTCTTGAATTACAAGCACAATGTCTTCAGCTGTTTCACTTGCATCCCATATCTCGATGCAATTTAAGACAGGTTTACTTTGCAGTATTTTTCAGTTGTTGAATACCTTGCTAAAGTGTTGTTCCCATACCATACTAGATATCCCGTTTGAAAGCCTTGCCTCTTGGTTCAACATCCCCTTGTTTAAGATTACCCATATTGCTCTTGTTCTATGGGGAGTGATCAATTTAAAGATCTGTTCAGTGAGAAGTATTTGAGCCAATTTTGGTATTTCATCTTTTGCTGTTTGGATTGTTCAGTTACTGCCCCCTGACCTGTTAAGCTGTCGGATGTCTTTGGGCAGGATTTTCTTCTCACGACACACTGAAGCACTGAACACCTGCATCTTTACTTGCGAGCTGTTCTTAGTCTGTGAGGATTCTTTTTTAAATTGTGAAAGTAGCAGTGCGTAGTTAATCTCCACCGGAAGGATCTATTTTTCTCCTCGAAACACACGGCATAGATCATGAGCTTTCCAATGCATTGTGATCACAACTTATTTTTCAAATTTTTAGCTGGTCAATTTTTTGCCACATTGAGTTCGATATCCAGATGTAATCCAATCTTTTGTGGCTCGACTCGCGATGCCAAGTGTAACTCGCCGGAAAGTCCCCTTCAACATTGCCGTTCAGCATCTCGCAATTGCGGGATTTCAACGCTGCTTTCCAAAGGTATCCTCTACAGACTTTCTTCTCTTGCATCGTTGATCTTGTATGTCCACATTCCATGACAGTCTTGAACCACGAGAAATTCAAGTCTCCACAAATTATCACTGAAAGGTCTGCAAATTTATCCAGACAAGCATCAATTAGCATAGTTATTGAGTATATGTATCGAGTTGTCTATCATTATTGGGTTCCAATATGTATTGATTAATAACTGTTGAGGTTGTTCAAAGTCGGTCTGTTGCAATTGGAGCATGGTTCCTTGTACAAAGAGGTTTGGATTATTTCCTATCCGTTGGAATTGTTCACCATTGTTAGGCCAGAATATGGACGCCCTAGCCAATTTTCTTTTTCTTGCCGGATTTAGCAGCATTGAGTAGCCGTCTCTTAGGGGTGCCTTGCGTATACATGTTTCCAGTAGGCATACTGCAAAATTATTTGGCAATGATAGAGGGAATTCTTGGAACAAATGCTTGAAACCTCGTGTTCCATGATATCGATTCACACAAAACCACTCTGTTGAACTGTGCTAGTTAAGATTGCTGTGATCCTTGATGTCTGGAACTGTGTCCTTTCGCAATGACTGCTGTTTTTCATCCAATGTCTGTCTCTGCTGTATTTATATTAAACAGTTTCCTCAAGGTGTTTCGTTGCATTTCATTTGCTGATCTATTATTGCTTGATGATGATGAGCTTTCAGTTCGAGATCTGTGACATGCCTTCTCAACAGATGGATCGAAACCATATGATAAGAGTTTGTCTTTTGCTGCCCGGAGTTTTTTTTTCCACTGCCTGTGACTTGATGTGTAAAAATACTTGGTCCGAGCAATTTTCTTTTAAGTTTTCCACAATATCCTCAGAGGTGATTGTTCATAAGGATGGAATATTGTGCAGTAAACGCATCACATTTCGTCTATTTAGATTTCAATCAAGGAAGTAGCAGACGATTTCTCGGTTTTCTGCGCAGGCAGATCTCTTGATTTTTTTTTTGTTTGCTTTTGCCGTTGTGCTGTCATTTTTGGATTTAAGTTTGTGGATACTTTTTTTATTGTGCTTTCAGATGCCTGAGGGTTCGTAGCGCTATATAAATGCCAAATTATTTATTTTGAAGCTGTAGGTCTTTGCAGGTTTGGACTTTTACTTGATCTGGTACCCTTTGAGTCGTTGCTCTTTGTAGCAATTGATTTGGTCTTAGTTGAATGTTGTTCAAATTGTGCCTTTTTGTTCATAAAATGTTTGCTACCTGAGCAGAGATTTTACCTTTGCATTTCTTTGAGTCACCAACTGAGCAATCTGAGGACATTGTGTCTTCTGTTTCAATTGAGTATGTCGACAGATCGCGTTGATTTATCTATCATGCGAGACAACAGTTTGATCCTCGGAATCGAGCCTCACCTGTTTATTAGGATTTATATCATGTTTTCCAAGGGTCGGCTCTCTCGACTGAATGTTGTCATTTTTTTATACTTAGTGATGGACGCTCTGGTAGTTTTTTCACTTGTTTACGGTTAAATAGCCCCAATGTTTAAAGAGTTGATAGATTCTTTACAAATTGTTTTGTTTTTGTTGGATTTCTCTTTCCAATGTCTAACGTTTTGTTTTCTTTCTATTGTTTTTGGGTGTTTTTCAAGTCTAGTTAATTGTGATTTGCTCACCAGTGTCTTGGCCATACCAGTAAAGATTCCGAAGGCGTTCATCTGTGTTTTGCTTACTTGATCGTGTAGCTGTTTAAAGTTTGTATTCTTGGTCGTTTCCAAAGCGAATTCTGTTAAATCAGATCTTTTTGCCACACCATTGGAGTTCGTTGGGCTCTTTAGAAGTACAATTTCTGTTGATTTAACAATTGGAATACTCAGATTTTTAGAAATTTCTGAGTTGTCAGAATTTGCCTTGTCCGTCTCCATGTCACCAGTTGCTGTTTTTTCAACGACTTTCTGTTTGAGACTTTGCCTTCGCCCAGTTGCTTCTCGCATATGTCCTTGGTCAACTCCTAGTTCTGTTTTATCTTTAGGCTCTTGAGTCATTGTATCAGCACCATGCTGAGACAAAGCCGATTTTGGGATGTTCATTTGGTGGATCAAATCTGCTCTTTTCACTATGTCGAAGCCATTTCATGGATTCTAGTATTGCGTCCATTAAGTCAGCCTCATCTGACTGATCCCTCATTGTAAGGCCTCCTAATAGATGTTGCCATTGTGAGGTTAGGTCTGCTTCTCTTTCTAACCTTTGTTGTAGCAAGTCATTTGTATGTTCTATATTGGACAGTTTTACATTTAAATTAGTCAGAAGGGTTCCTTGTTCCTTCAGTGATTCACTTAAGGTTTCATATAATTTCATGAAAGGAATAAGTGCTAGCGATGTTGCTGCAAGCACATTATGAATTTGAATCCCTGCCGCTATGGATAAGTTTGCTTTGTTATAGTCCAGTTGACTGCTTTTATCCAAGGTCAACCTTTTTTGTTTTGTTTGCGATACATTGTTTCTCAGGATCTCTAGACTCCTTCAGCATGCCTTTTCCCAAAATCTGAGTTGGCAATTTATTAAGGTTTGTCACGCCTTTCAAATGTGGCATACTTGTCTGCTCGTTATGCATTGGTTGCATTGAAAGGTGTAGTTGACTCGCAAAATTTCCTTCAGTTAATGTATTTTTTTTCTGAATTAACGTCTTGTCCACCGAGGAGTTGACAAAACGATCAACTTATCCTTAACCGACTGGTAGTCAGCTTTCAAGCGATCAGTCAGACGGGCTTCATGCCCTGCTAAGTCAACCCCAGGCGCTTTCAGAACAGGTGCAATTGTGTTTTGTGCGTTATGTTCATAGCCACCTGTGTTGTAGGTTCAACAGAGAAAGAAGTTATTTCATCTTGCATCACTAATCCGGTTTTGAATAATGGTGCTAGTGGCACGGAACTGCTACTGGCTTTGTCATGTTGAGTTCTGGTGTTTGTTGAATTATACATTCCACAACTAACGACGCCAGCGCAGCACCTGCGTTTTGTTGTATACTCAGGCATTTGAACCTTTGTTGCTTTTGAAGCAAGTTTTTCAGGCCGCATATACATCGTAGGTGGATCTGACCAGGACATCACTGTTTTTGTATTTTGTAAATTTCCCTCTAAATGAGCATTTAGGTGTATACCATTTTGTTCTTGTTAAGACTGACGCTTTATCTCCATTCAATGTTAGTTGATGCACATCTGAATCGCGAACTGCTATTCGATTTTCCGCTGCTGTTATCGAAGGCATAAATACAAAGTCGCTTTGTTATAAGATACCAACTGGAACATGTATTTCCAACAATTTGTCAGTGAAATCAAAGGGAGATTGAAAAAAAGCAATATCCATTCAACAGTATCCATTCCCACACGCATTAGTTTTGCCATTTGAGGCCACAGTGTCAGCTTCTAAGTTTAACATCTCTGCTAATATTGGAGCACTGATACATTTTTTTTTTATCACCGGCGCTCGCTACACATTAGTTGATCATTTCTCAGAGCTTTGCCAGTCTTCAATGGACTTGTACGTGCCTATTGTCTTTCCGCCACTTGGTTCTCCCCTCTTACCTCTGCGATTGCATTCGCAGCATGGAGTTTGTCCGCTTTATTATGTTGGCGATCATGTAGCATCTTTTGCCCCATCTGAAGGCCGCCATTGGAAAGTTGCTCTCTGCTCCTAGCTCCGTGGCGGACTGGGGCAGACTGGGACTCGCCACCGGACTTTGCGCAGCAGACTCAGCGCCCGTTAACGCCTTTTAAAATGGAGTCGCAGAATTAAAGGGCCAGTGGATAGAACAAAGCACCGTAGCATGTCGGTGCAGCTCCTCACAACATGAGAGATTGGGGCAGACAGGGACTCACCATGGGCCTCCCGGCTGGACTACGGAAACACCCTCCTGTTGGGGGCCAACAAGGGGTCACATAGCAAAATGTCAAGAAATCCCAAACCACACAGTGAGAATCATAAAAGGAAATAAGATCACATCAGCGAGGATAGGAGAAACCCCCATTGGCTAAATTTAGAGGGAAGTAAAGGTTAGACAAAACACAGTTAACTGTTAAATAACTATGTACACGCTCCAAGAGGTATTTAGGCAGTCTGTTTTTTAACTAAATAAGTTTTCACTATTCAAGTTTATGGAGGAACCAGCATTGTCGAAGCCAGCAGGATCAAGAAGATAGACTTTTGGGAAACCAGCAAAGCCACAGTCCAATGGACAGCACCCGTTTGGATAAAAAATCTTTAGAAGAAAGTTAAGTAACCAGTCAGTTCTTCTAGAAAATACAGGAGCTAAAGGGCAGCCTTCCTGATAGTAGGCAGGCTGATAGGCCTGCACAGTGGAGTTGAGGTCGACTCCCAATTGAAGAACACGGCAATCCCAAAGCAAAGGCGCACCGAAAAATGCTCCAACGTAAGTACAACCCAAGCCCCACAGTACCTGAAGTGTGTTTGAAAATGTAGCTGGTCGTCTTATGGATGAAACGATGAAGACCACAATTCCTGCTCCTTGGTCATGGTGACGAAAGGGGGACATTTGATAGACTTTTGCAGCAGCACTGGAGAGAAAGGGTGCCCGCAGCAAAGGTTTCAGCTTATTTCAGCGGCTTTCTGGTTTTGGTGCCTTTTTCGAAGTGCCAAGAAGCAGAGGCATAGCCAGAATTGTTAAAGTGGTGCCTGAAGCTAATGTATTTGGGCCCACCACAGTGACAGTGACATCTGTAAATGCCCACTATGCTGAGGGGGCATTTACAGCTTTTGGGTCGGTGTGGCCTGCTCAGGCCCTACCTTGTCTGCACCTCTGCCAAGAAGTAACTAATATTGCTGGCTGGATTCTCTTTGATTTACTCTGTCCTGAACTACTTTTAGGGGAATGTTGGTGAAGAATTCCTGCCCCTGGATGTCCACACGGATGCCTGCAAAGTTTCAGCAAGATTCGATGTTCCTAAGTCGATGCACTTGCAAATGGTCCAGGTTCTCTGGATATTGGTGGTCTGCAGCCTTGGAAAGTCACAGGATGTCTGGCGCGGAAAGGGGGGTGGCTGAAATTGAAGGTACCACTAGCCTAAGGGAGGAAGTAGTCATTGGCGGAGCTTCCCTGTCGAGAGGAAAACTGGGTCAGCACAGCTTATCTGGTGTTTCCGCGGTAGTTGAAGGTGCTGCTGGCATCACTGCTTGTCTTCTTTGGATTCCTTCTTCCAGTAGTCAACTGTCTGTAGTCCAAAAATACTCTCCTTATGTGCTGGAACCCATTCACTCACTCTCGTGGAGCTGTCAATCACCTGGGGGTTTGTTGTCCTGCAGGACAGCCAGCCACGCAGTTAGAACTGGTTTCAGCCAGGCATACCTACAAAGGACAGTGAAGTTTTTCAGGACCCTCTCTCACTTCCTGCCTTCCCCGACAAACTGGAGCCTGGATGGGCTTCAGTGGTGTAGCCCGCGAACGGCAGAACTCACTAATGACTCATCTACATGAAACAATAGAGGCCAGAAGGAAAACCAAAAATTGTGAGAGAAAAAAACTGGGGCCATGTTGAGAGAAAGGTCACCCATGGGTGTTGTACTGCATCGGCGAAATCAGCCTGCTAGTAACCTGCACAAAAAGGTAGTAAATGTAACCACTGCCACCAGCCATTCAGGTTAGTCACTGTAGCAAAGTTCCAGGATTAGTGGGATAAGAGTTGCAATGTAACCCCCCAGCACCCCACTTAAGTTGGTGTGTGCTCAACCTACAAAAGAAAAGGTGAGCACTTTTACCTTATTACTCTTGGGAACTGTAGTTCATGCGAGAATGTAATTAAACATGAAGACAAGTCCAAGGTACTCCTCAGTGACACTGCAGAAGGTGCTGGGTGTCGGACAAAAAATGGATGCTTCTCTTAAACATATGGAGGTAACCAAAACTTCACAAAAGCAGTACAAATAAAAACTCAGAGTAAATGATTGGTAAAAGGTTCCACTCAGGTTAAAATCAGCCCAGCAAAGGTGCTGGGTCTCTTGTTAAAAGGAATTAGCACAGCAACTGAAAATTCTCCTTAACACTGGTTGTCTGGTAACCGCACAGGAAGGGCAATTACACAAAGACATTGTAGAAGATTACTCCGACTGGGAGACACAACACAGATCTATTTGCAACCAAGCACAATTCCTAGACTACTTGTTGCGGTACCCCCAGACAAGGTGCAACAGGGAATGGTCTGTAGATGAATGGGTGAGGAAGATTTGCTTACACTTTCCCACAAGATCATCCACAAAATGCACCAAGAACAAGTCAAACTAATTCTGATGGCTCCAATATGGGCATGTCCGCCATGGTTCTCACACCTGCTCACAATGTCACTTCCATGCCCATAAAACATGTTGTCTCAACATCAGGTAGATACTCAATGAGCTCACTGATCAAGCAGTAGTCCTCTTTTTTTAGTTAGGGTCTCGTAGGGGAAGGACTGAATATCCTGAAGAACAAAGGGGTGTCCCAACGAGCTAACTGATGTCCGCACTAGAGGTAGCTATGCTACCTCTAGTGCGGACATCAAAAGGTAGCTCGTTGGGACACCCCTTTGTTCTTTATTGTCCCAACATCAGGGCACAGTATCAGCTGTGCTCTCAAACACTGGAGTTGGCAGCATGGCTCCTGAAGTCATTTCGTTATCACAATTTAACACAAAGATGTATGGACTTCCTTAAAGAGGCACACAAACCTAATACCAGACATTCTTACTACAATAAATGGAAATGGTTTGTTTAGACATCAGTCCAATTGATTGTTCTCCTTTACACTTTGTTTTTGATTTTATTTCATGTTGGCTTAAGAGTAAGTCTTCCACTCCTAAGGTTTATCTAGCCTCAGTATCTGCATAAACCAGCTCCCAAACAAAGGTTTTGTGGTGGAATGTGCCAGTGGTTAAAGCATTCATGGAGAGATTAAATGATTACACCCACCTATTTCAAATCCCACTCCCAGATGGGATTTAAATATTTTTCTTGCAAAGCTTGTGTCCCCCTTTTGAGTCAATGCATAATCCGTATTAAGAGCCTCACTTACAAGACTACTTTTCTCATTGCCATTACATCCATTAGTAGGGTCCGTGAACTACAGGCACTCTCCGTCCAAGATCCCTTTGTGGTAATCTATAAAGACCGTGGTGCTAAGAACACAACCATGTTTTTCACCACAATCTATTTATCTATTTCAGAGTTGTATGGACTGGTTGACATGGAACTTCCAACTTTTTTCCAAAACCCTACCAATTCAGCAGAAAAGGCTCCATACATTAGATGTTAGGAGGGCTATTATGTATTACCTTAACAAAACAAAGCCCATCAATGTCTGATCAATTCTTTGTTTCCATTAGCTACTGGAAGAGAAGGGAATCCTGCCTCCAATTATATCAAAGTGGATAGTTGAATGCATTGAAATGTGCTACTCTAACAACTCTCTGCCTTTCATGCCCCAAGGACACTACACGTGCCACAGGAGCTATTTTGTTTTTTGTTACAAATGTCCTTTTAGATGCAATTCGAAAGGCTGCTACTTGGAGTTCTATACATTTACACAACATTACTGTGTGGATACACATTCCAAACAAGATTCACAGTTGGGACAAGCAGTCTTAAAATCTCTTTGCTGCTGTACCGTCTAACAACCCACCACCTTCTCCAGGTACTGCTCGCTAGTCTATGCAAAGCATGGGAGTCTAAGCAGATCCACAAGGCATACATTACTTAAGGTAATCACATTTCTGATGCTTATCTGCTTAGATTCACATGTGCCCCCCCTCCCTCCCCTCTTCGAGTTGAAGGTACATAGTCATCAAACATCTTACACTTGCTCTTATGTACCCAAACACACACTTCATGCTTCCTCATGCCAAACAAAACCATCTGAGAGACTTTGACGCGTGAAGGACCATTAGTAAATCTAACGTCACACTAGGATGGTATTAGACATGCCCAGTCAATGTCCCTTTTCGACTTTAGAAAACATCATGCAATACTCTGCATGTACCACTATATGGCGGCCTATGCAACGCATGTGAATCTAATCCGATATAAGCACCAGAAATAAGATTACAGTTATTAATGTATGCCATATAGGTTGTTTTGAAAAGAAAAGAGGACTCAAAAGTATTTACTGCCTCTTTGTCTTCCATTTAAGGCCATTTTGGAATGGTGTATTGCTGAATTCTTGAATGTTTTTCAATCATTAGATCTCCATTCACTATTTGATCATTTAATGGTAAATCATTTTCTGTTGGATTTGATTTTCTATGTAAACTAAAAAAAAATCATGTTGGGACGCAAAGTTAGTTCATAAACGCATAGTTTTAAATGGGGATGTATCTAGAATATCTTTTTATACGCTATATTAAAAACTCTTTAGGTAGGCTCCTCAGAAGTCATGGAGGGGTTATTGCAGGTAGTACGTTTCTTTTTTTTGCTGGGGTGTGGATTGCGCATACTGCTCGTAGGTGTGGAAACACAGGGGCATCTAGGTCACCTGATCAAATGTGATTTAGCTTTGGCCCATGTGGTGATGGCACTCGTTTTGAAGTGCCTGGGATGTGGTGGCTGAATTGACCCAGGGGAGAGTGTTCCGTGTTTGGAGAGTACAGCATGACTGTTGTCCTGGTTAATCGTCCCTGCATTCTTTTTTATACTGAAATGTATGTTATGTAGTGGTAGTATCTTTTCACACAGAACATGGTTTTATCTCCTTTCTCGCAGCACTGACCTATCACTACGAGACTCAATGTATCCCGACTCCTGCTGCTTGGTATGCGCACCAGCTTCCTGTCTGGTTCCAGAAACTATCTGTTGTTGCCACCTATGTGATCGAGATTGGCATCCCGCTGCTCTTCTTCATGCCAGTTCGTCGCCTCCGGATCTTTGCCTTCTATTCCCAGGTGATGAGCTCAGACCTATTCATGCAAAAGTAGGGCAGTGATAAAGGAGTGGGGGGCTTGTATGGGTTTTGTTTATTTGGTCGATTTAAAGTGCAGAACTGACACAAGCACCGTAGCACAACAATTTGCCCCTCCCAGCATTACCTTAGCATGCCTTGAGCGAGAATGCACTATGTATTGGGAAGTGCAAGGGTGCAGCAGTAAGGCTCAGACACAATGGTGCCATGGTTTTGGGTTTAAACCTTTATTAAATAAGAAAGGGTTGGATAAATGCCTTGCTATCCCTAAAGCTTTCCCTACCTCAAATCTAGTGAAATTGTCAGGAAGTCTGAAAATAAGTCAATGTGTCCCAAAACCTGCTGCTGTCCCCAACCCTAATCTAAAGTAACTGTGCGGATTATTTGTTTAAGTAACAAGTGTTCTTTGTGTTCTCAACCAACAGAAAAGTTCCTAATCTTTCACATAATAAGTGATTAAATAATCTTCACAAATGCAGGATTCCCCTGCTAGGGCTGTGCTCCTTTCCTCGAGTTCTTTTCCTTTTTGGGCTCTTGAGCCAGTTTTATGCACTTGAGTAAATATCCATGGACAACTCACAGGAATATGTGGCTTAGCTTAATAATTCTTTATCTTGTAAACCTACAGTTCCTTATAAAATGTAAGATTCCTTTCTTACCAAATTCCAGTATCCTCTACTTTCACCTGGGTGCTGGATCCCAGACTCTCGATATAGCCTGGTTCACTCTCCTGCCAAGCTAATATTTTCTCATAGCAGATGTGGTTCCCAGTCCCAGACTCGCAGTTCGTTATCCTGCACGTTTGGTCCACTCTCCTGCCAATCGTATAACTTCTGTCTTTCGCAGAGCATAAAATGGTGCTCTGTGGCTCAGGAGAGGAGCTTGGGTATGACTGAAATGGCAATGCTGTCACCACCCCATGCCCACCCATTGTTTTACAGGTTCTATGGCAAATCTGTGTATGGTTTGCAAAGTCCAAAAAATAGTATTGCTTATAGAGAGCCCTTGCATCAAAACCCCCTTGCCACCACTTTGAATAAAAAACTTTTGATGAATTTGCATGCATAAGTAGATATTATGGTGAGTGTTAGGAATGGTTTTCTTTTTGCTGCATTTCTCCCATAGACTTCTATATGACACCCTTCCTTTTTGCTTTCTTTGATCTATTGACCTGACTTTATGTCGGTAAGTCAAACTTGTGCTCATTGTTATGGGAAAAGTGAGCAGTCATAAGACTCAGTACTGGGAGACAGTCTCCCTTTAGTGGATTTCTTGTATTTTTGAAGCTGCACGCATCGTATTAAGTGAAGTGCAGTTAGACTACTTTGTATCCTTATAACTTTAATAACCGGCTGTGCTGGTGGCAGTGGATGTTTTTTCTACTGTATTTTTTACTTTGTACTGGTGTGCTTTTTCAAATCACTGCTTAATGCGTTTAGAGTAACATTCGCTAAAATGGCTGTGCCTTTACCTTTTGCCTTTACTTTGGACACATTGTCCTTTGGCCTGTCCACTCTGGTCTGGATTTGCCATAAATGAAAAGTCCTTTCTCGGGCAAAGTGGCGGTCTGTGTGTGGCGGTAACTCTGTTCCCAATCCACATCTTGTGGCCCTGAGTCTGGTGCTGGCCAGTATGTTTGGCCAGTGTCTGTCCAGGATTGGACAGACCATACTAGTTTGTATGATGCAGATCCTCACCATTGGTGTCCCTGGTGGCGATGCTGGTCCAAATCCTGGATAAAAGGAGGACTCTGCACCAATTTGACAGATCTTTGGATCCAATACCCCTATGAAGTGCAGCTGGCTGAAGACCGGAGGAGGACTTTGCAGTTGACGAGCTTTGTCTCCTGCCAAGGGCTGGTGAAGCCCTACTCCTCTGGCCTAATCTCAAGAAGGGCCTTTTTGTTTCTTCAACCCATGGCCCTGCAGGAACAACAAGACTCTTCACCTGTTCGAAGATCTGTGCCTGCTCAGCCTTTGGAGGGTCCTTGGTCCCACGCAGTATACTGATGAGCTTCTTTATAGTGCATCCTTGGAACTTGGAGGTTCTTCTACTTGTGTTACAAGACACCTGCTCCTGCATGACCACTCATTCGGTCCGAACAGAAGCCGTGCAGGGACTTCTCCTTTGTTTGGCAACCGAAAATCCTGTGGTTGCCTGACCATGGTAACTCCCTTTCCAACTTGTCTTCTACGCTCCGTGGAGGTCACCTGCTCTGCAGAAGTAATCTTCCTTTTGTGGCAAGGGTGACCAGTTGACCAGTCTCTCGAACTGTAATGAAAGTACTGTGACGGGCCAAATCAATTCCATGCTATCACTACCACTGCACCTGGAAACTCTGTTTCTTCATCAACCAGACCAAGCAGAGCAGTACGTGGCCCCAATGGATTTTGAAACCCATAAAGTTGTTGCTGGAAAATTGAGTAAGAGGATGTTGGGGGAGTTTTCCAAACTATCCCTTTGCACACAGGACTCCAACTCTTTATCAGTCTGCACTACTCAAGGAACTTTGGTAGAGTGGCAGAGTAGTCAGGCTTATAAGAAGATGTGAGCTGTAGGTAAAGTCACTGCACCCAGTAAATAATATAATCCAAAGAAACATTTAAACAATTTAAGCATACCATTTATTAGATTTACACAAGTAAAGGTTGATAAATACTTATCACTAACCACTCCACTTAAGAATTCTTAAATCTACTTTTCAAAGGCCACTGCTTCAATGATAGTTGCTCGCAGTACAATTCTTCCAGAGTTGGACACTGACAGTTCTACAGTGTATTGCGCACTTGTGTTAAGACAAAGATATAAAGTAATTTTGTTTAGTTAGCAAAACCACGTAAAATAGTCTTTTAGGAAGGAAAAGGGTTGCTTATTCACACAGCAACAGGGCTCAACGTTCTAGAGACACTTAGGACAAACTAACTCTTTAAAAGCCTAATCCCTAACTATACGAAAAAGTCAGTTTGCAGTAGATTCAAAGTCTTAAGTAGTAAAACAGTGAAAGTTCCTAAGGATACTTTAAGTCTCTAGGATAAGATTACTTGAAGATCTAACACGAGGGGGCCCTGCAACAAGACTCCCTAAAGGGACCAAAGCTGGCAGCTTGGGTAAGAGGTAGTGAACGCCCTGGGCACCTTCACGCGCACTGGTCACACCGGAGCGACTTCTTGGCTCAAGATTAGTTCCATCTTTCAACTCACAGTACCTTGGGTCAGAAGAAATGTTCTTAGCTGGAATCTCCACTATGCAGCAGCGACTGACATGGTCTCCCGATTCCTCAGTCTGGTGACGAAAGAAATGACTCTGAATTGAATGCCTCGGCAGCAGTCTCAGTACTGAGAGGCAGTCAGTTACCCCATAAGAATGAGCAAAACCGGAAATGCAAGTCTTTACTTGCCTCCAAATCGGAGCTGGATTCAAGGTAAAGAAAAAAACTGCTCCAAATGATCTTTCTGGAGGGAAAGATGCAAAAAGAAAATATTAACATAACCTTTGTGGAATAATGGCCCTTGATTTAGTAAGTTTAGCCATTAATTTTGAAGGGTAGATCAGTGCTGTTACAAAAACAAGGGCATCAAGCACAGGACGGTCGCCAGCCAGCACCACCACAACAGGGGAAAGGCTTGGTGAAAGGCCAATGATGAAGAGTGGATATGCTGAGTGACCTATAGAACTTGCTGCAGTGTTACAAGCAAATTAATTGGTACAGTAATGGATTTAATCTGTATTTTTCCATTGCTTTTGCTATAGGCAGAAAACACCTTCACTGCATTTTCTGCGGACAAACTGTATTTGACTAGTCACCTTTGCAATCAGGAAAATAAGACTGCGTTTAAGGGAGCAGTTAAAATGTGGTACCTCATTTCAAGACACTGCTACTATTATGTTGTGTTTTTTCTATGTTGATTGGAATTTGTAAATTGCACATCTAGAACGGGTAGGTTGCTTATCACCCTCTAGTGGGTGGTAGTTGCAGCGCCAAAAGGCTACCAAGAAAGGGGTTTAGGTTTTCTTCTAAAGTAACCTACTAATCCAATTTCTAGTATCCTACATGTATACTGTACATTGAAGTATTTGAATAAATCTTAGTGGGGATAGTATTTTATTGAAACAAATTGTTGCACTGCATTTCTGTTGCCCCATTCACCCGTAGGACTCATTGCCTCGTTTGCTTGATGACTTCTATGCCCAGGTGCGATAAAAGATATCCAGAAGGAATTCCTTGTTTGGCTAGTTCATAGAGGCAATCCGGGGCTTGAATGCAAGCCTCAGACTTGGCCTGACAGCACCCAGCCAATGACCTTGCAGCCTCCCAACCTGTCACATTTATTCTCTCCTGGCTTTCCACTCATTTGGACTGCTGTATGGAACCAAGATACCATTCGAGTATCCTGTCATATCTGTTCTTGGTTTCTGTCTCAGAATGGCGAGGACAGCTGGGCCTGGACCCCCATGCGGCAACATCTGACCCATTAACTCAGAAAAAAGGTAATCTGTGTGAAAATTATTCGACTTGAGCCCTGGAGTGCCCTCTTGAGTATCATTTGGGATACAGCAAGCTGTAGCCCACTAGTGTTGGGACATTTTTTCTAAGGTCCTACCACAACTTCATAAAACCACTTCATCTCGGGCAGTGTATAAGATCCACTCTTAGAATAAGGATGTACCACCTGAGAATAGGGTAGCATGGACAGAGCAGTCAGGCTCATCTTAGGATAGGAGAGGGCTGTAGCGTGGTAAAAAGAAATTGTAGCATACGTATGGTCCAAATGAGCACAAACACTATGTATTGTAAAAATGAAGGGTTTCTTTAAATAGAAGTAGACCAAGGTAAAACTGGGGCAAATAAATACTATTACATATAAACACAATTATCAGCTATTCTTGTAGAGAAAAACCATGTTGCAATTACTTTTTGACTACTGACCGTAATTAAAGGGTAGTAGACCCTGTCAACCATGCAGTGACACTCCGTGAAATCCCTTGATAACCAACACTGTTACCAGGATGCTTTTCTGAATAGTGGAACAGAAATTCATGGGACAGTATGAACTTATAGCTACATTCAGGATAGCCTCCAGTTATACCAGGTGACCAAGACCTAATGTTGTAATAAACTATTACTGGTGCTTTTCAGATCAGTGAAACACAGATTAGGGTAAGCAATAACGCTTTACTCTATTTTAGGGTTGCACAAAGCAGACCAAGTTCAGTAAAACACACAGTACACTTATTAATGGTACACAGCTATTCAAGGTAGGTGAAACCTAAGGCAGACTTATTCTAGACACACTATCAGCAGCTCAGGAGAACCAAAACCCAGTTGGTGAACTTGTACACTTGTATTCTGAAAGAAATAGTTGGGTGAAGCCAACAGCATTAATTTTGGGAAGAGTAGGATCCTATTCACAGGCCAGTAAAACAAACCTACATATACTTTTAAGAATGGCAGAACACATTTAAAAAAAAAAGGGAAGAACTATTGTAACTACTTGTATTTCAGAGGGACAGTTACCAACTCTATTACAAGGAAGTAACTTTTGAAAACAAAACAAGTACCAAAGTTCACTTTAGAGTGGTAGAAAAGGGTCCAGGAACTTCAGAGAAGACACTCTAGATGGAATCCAGCATTGTGCCTGGACAAACTGGATGAGGGAACTCTCAATCGCATGAATTCGCCCCAAAGCTTCACAAGACCATCAAGGTAAGTAATACCCCAGCCAACACGGCACCTTAGCACCGTAGAGTTTACTGCAGGAAGTCTTCAGAATCTGCATTCGAAACCTGGACCTTGAATTCCTTGTCGTGGTGACTAAAGAGCCATTGAAAGGGAATTTGCAGCAGGGATCAATATGTAAGGCTCTTGTAGTTTTTCCTCATGGCTGGATGCGGCTCTGAGGTTTTGTCACCCTAGTCGGGAGCCAGGAGAAGATTGAATATCGCGGGTCTTATTCTCGTCGCTAATCTGGTCCAGCACTCTGGTAAGGGGACTTCAAGGACTCAGTCTCTGGAGGTCTAGCAGGATGCCCCCAAATTTCAAGATTTGGAATTTGGACGACCGTGCACTGTGCAATGGCTCGAGCTCCCAGGGTATTGGGGGTGTTGCAGCACACGTTGAGATGGCTCAAAATGCAGGTTATTTTAAAAAAATATATTTTTATTGGTTTGTAATCTAAATATTACACATCTTAAACAACCCCCCCCCCCCCCCCCCCCCCCTGATCCCTCCCTCCACCCCTGGATGGCAGACAACCATTTGAGTTAGTCTTCAATTGTCCTCTTACTTTAGCTATAAAATGTTCAGGATACAGATCTTGTGCAGGCTCCATTGGAGAATGTAATCGCTCTGCAGCTATGTCAGGATGGTGCCCCAGTTTGTGTGGAAGTCTTCTGGACTTCCCTGGATTTTGTATGTCATCCATTCCAAAGAAATGAAATTCCATACTTTCTGGAGCCATTGCCACTGTTTCGGGGGAGGGGGTCTTTATGGTGTGTTCTGTGTGCCGTATTGCAGAAGCCTGCCAGCCAGTTCCTAACTTTGAGGCATTCTGTTCCCTGCACCATTTTTCCCTACTTGTTCTTTAATATCCTTCCAAAAATGTATTGGGGCCGTGCAGCTCCAACACACCTGTTTCCAGTTGCATGCAGCCTCAACAGCAGTTCTCGATGATGGTTGGATAGATTATCTGCAATCTTTCGGGGGTGAGGTGCCATTGGAGAAGGATTTTTTTTGCCATGTTTCTATGTTCTATAGACCGTGCCAGTTTTGGGATTTTATGCCATACCTCCTTCCATTGTATGGGTTCTCCCAGCGTCCTCTCCCACTTCATGTAGTTCCATTGCACCTCTCGTTCATTCAGGAGATTGTACAGCTTCGATACTAGTCTGTGGGACCCAGGGTCCATTGTCATGAATAATTCAAATTTTGTCAGCTGCCTTGTGGCAGCCTCCCTGTTGGCCGGGGTCGCCAGCCAATGTGCTAATTAAAGGTGTTGATACTCATCTGATGGTTTCATTCCCAGCTTCTGAATGCATTCCCGGAATTTCCTGATTGCTGTACCCTTGTACATCTCAAATTATGGTACATACTGCTTGTTTCTAGCTAGCAAAAGCGGTGTGGTCCATCCCCGGTTGGAAGTCTGGGTTCCCAAACATCGGTGTGAATGGTGACTGGTACGTCGTCTGCTTTCCTCGCTTGACTGCTGCGTCCTAATCACCAATCCTGCTCCCATCACTTTGCCAACTTTGGTATTTGGGTACCTATATCTCCTGTTTCTCCAGAGTAGGTTTGAAGGAGGGGTGCCAGCCACTGCTTAGTTTTCTTTTGCCCAAATGTGTAGAGGGGTGTGCGCTACCCATTCCTTTATTACTCGTAATTGTGCAGCTTCATAGTATTTCCTGAAGTGGGGGAGTGGCAGTCCACCTTGTTTCTGTGCTTTAGTGTCATTGCTATTCTTGGTTTCTTGTTTTGCCATATTTAGGCAGTTAACTTGTTGACCTGAAAAAATGTTTTCGGGAGCTTTATCGGGAGCATCTGGAAATGGTATAGGAGCTTGGGTAGAATGGTCATTTGATCGCTGCCATCCTGCCCCACCATGAGATGTTGAGGGGGTTCCATTTCTCTAGGATCACATTCAGCTGGGTTATTAAGCTCGTAGTTGGCTACATATAGGTGTCACCGATGGTTTTAGCTTGATTCCTAGATAGGTGATTTTGTTGCTTTGTTCATACTGTTTTTGCGGGACAGTTCTCAGAGTCCACAAGGGTCCATTGTCTGGTTTAGGATCTCTGATTTATGTTTGTTAATTTTGAGACTGGAGATGGCTCTGAATGTGCAGAGTTCCTGAAGTAGTGCTGGGAGAGATTGGTCTGGATCTGACAGGGCCACAAGCATGTTATCTGCGAAGGCCATTGTTTTGTTCTTTCCCTGCCATCTGGATACCCTTAATCTGATGTAGCATTCATATTATCGTTAGCAGGGGTTCCAGGTACAGTGCATAAAGGAGGGGCAACAGCGGACATCCTTGTTTTGTACCTCTAGTTAATTCCACTCTGGGCGATAGGAGGCCATTAATTGATATCCTCTTCAAAGAAGTCTTATAGTTGGCCTTAACCATTCATATGTATGTTTGCCCGAGGCCCATGCGTTCCATCGTGGCCAAGAGTTGCGTCCATTCGACGGTCGAACGCTTTTTCAGCGTTCAAAGCAACTAGTATTGCCTGTGTGTTTGTGCGTTCTGCCTTTTATATAAGATGACATACTCTTCTGGTATTGTCCGCTGCCTGTCTCCTCCACCAATGTTGTCAAATGTTTGGAGAGTCTATCCGCCAGTATCTTAGTATAGAGCTTGGCGTCCAGGTTAATTAAAGCAATTGGTCGGTATGACCCTGGTAAGATTGGATCCTTTCCTGGTTTGGGAAATATCACTAACTTTGCTTCGTTCATTGTGGGTGTTAAATTGCCTTGTACCTTGAAGTTGTTGAATAGCTTTGTCAATCTAGGGACTAGCAAATCTTGGAAAGTCCTATAGAAGACCTTGGTGTAGCCATCTGGACCTGGGGCTTTATTCTTTCGGAGCTTCTTGATTGCCTGTATTATCTCTTTTAGGTTGAATGTCCATCTCTAGTGATTGCTATCGCCATAGGTCGTGAAGGGACAGTTTTTCGAACGCCTTCTTCATTGTCTTCGAGGCTGTATTTGCTTCCGAGCGCGTTTTGGCGTTTTGGCGTTTCTCTCGTTTGGGGTCCCATGCTACATTTAAGGCCCCTCCTAGGATTGTCCCCAGTTGCGTGTTCTTTGAGTGCCTCTAGGATGCCTTCAATAAATCCCTCCTGTCCCGTGTTGGCGGTTTATATTGATGCCAGCGTTAAAGGTTTTTCTTCCAGTCTCACATTTACGAAGAGGTATCTTCCCTCGTCTGCTCGAAAGTTCTGTGCCTGCAGCCTGTCTTGTATAGCAATGAGGACTCCAGCTCTTTTTCCCTCCACATTGAACTGGTATATATGCAAGGCCCCTCTTATTCTAGTCTTGGATCTCTCGCTCTTTTTTTTTTTTAAATGTGCGTTTCTTGATACATGATGTCTGCTCTCATTCTCCAGGCTGGTCTATCCAGTTTTGCTCTTAGTTGGTGTGTTTATCCCCCCTGACATTGAGATAGGATCTTTATCTGGCCTTTGTTTCTTATCCATGGTTGATTGGCTCAATCGTTCCTCCTTGTTGTGCCCTTCTGTCCCTCCCTGTTCCACTGTCTCGATTCACTGCTGTCATCCCTACCCTCCCACCTCCCTTAACCCTTCCCCTTTTCCCCTTGAGGGGGTGGGGGGGGGCTGGGGTCCTAATTGCACTAAGACGTATTGTCTTGCGCTTCTGGTCCCCTATCCGCCTCAAAGTCCCGTTGTGGGGGATCCTACACCCCACTATGGATTCCTCACTCGATCTGACTGATGCGTGATAGATCTTGGTGTCTGCGGTTTCCGCTTTATGTGCTCTAATTATTCATTGCTCCTTTGCCTCTTTTCGTTACTGTCGTCCATCCTGCTGGTCTGTTTGGGCCTCTTACTCTGCTTTGCGGGGGAGAGGGGGCTTGGGAGTTTCCTTTTTGAACTCTGTAGCCCCAGAATTCGTTTGCCTTCCTCACAAGTTGTTACCCTGTGTTAGTTCCCCTCCCATGTGAAGAGGAGGCCAAACGGGAATGTCCATTTATATTTTACTTGGTTTACTACTAGATGCTGGACCACTGGACTCGTATTCCGTCTCTTCAGGAGGGTTGACTGTGCTAAGTCTTGATATAGGTGAACTTCTTGGCCGTTTATTTTCATAGGAGTTGCATACCTAGCCTTGCGCAGAATCTGTTCTTTTTGGGAGTATGACGATATGGCTGCTAGGACGTCCCTTGGTCTGGACCCTGTTTCTGTTGACCGCTTGAGCCCCGCCTATTTTTTTCATTTTTTTTTTCCACCACCTGTGGGTCTGGCCTCCCCTAGGATTTCTGTAAAGAGTTGCAACACGGTTCCCTGTAGGTCTCCGTTCTCAATGGATTCAGGCAGGTTCTTTATCCTTATGTTAGATCTTCTTGAACTGTTCTCCAAATCTTCACATTGGAGTTCCAGGTTGGCAGACACTCGAGAAAGCTGTTCTAGTATCTCATCTGACTTTGAGAATCTTCCTCTACCTGCTGGACTTTTCTTTCAAGTGTATCTGTACTTTCCTCCAATTTCGTTAAGTCCTGCTTGACTTCCTCTAGTATTTTCATGTCTTCCCGCACCATTTTGAATTGCTCCTGTACGGATGCTAGTAGCTGGGATTGTAATTCTTTGAAGCAGTTCTGCATGCCTGTTTTGCTCATCGTGCCCTCCATGGTGTTTGGTGTAGGGTTGTGAATGTCTGATAATGACTCCTGTGCTTTTGTATTGGGTGGGTCTTGTGCGCTCCCGAGCTTTTAAGTTCCGGGTTTTGGTCCAATATTTGGCCATCAATGCGTGTATTAGTTGGCCATGGGCCACATCTGATTCGGGAGAATTTTTCCCTGGTACTTACTGATCTTTTGGAGATTCTGTGTCCCTTCTCCAGCATGGGGTCTGGCATGGATTCACAGGCTCATGAATATTCCCAGTCAGGCTGGGAATCCTCGATATAGAAAAAATCAGTATCAGTTTCGTTTCTGATCTGCCTTCCAGGTAGGGGTAGACGTGGATCCCCTGTAGGCACAGCCGTGCCGCCACAGGTGCGAGGCACTTGGTGAACAGCCTGGGTGCCGACTTCAATCCGAACGGGGGGGCCTTGAACTGGTAGTGCTGCCCTTGGACCACGAACCTGAGTAACTTTCGGTGTCTTTTTAGACTGGGGATGTGGAAGTACGCATCCTCCAAGTCCAACGACGACAGGAAATCGCCCTCCTCCAGCTGTCCCAGCACGTGCTGGAGGGTGACCATCCGGACCTTCTGTGCCTTGATGTACTTGTTCAGTCGTCACAGGTCCAGGATGGGGTGCAATCCTCCTGTCCTTTTTTTTACGAGGAAGTACCTCGAGTAAACTCCGGAGCCCCGAAGCCTCTTTGGGACGAGCTTGATGGCACCCTCCTTGAGCATCGCCCTTACTTCCAACAGTTGAGGGATGTGATTTTCCTTCCTGGCCACTGGTGGAACGCGAGGCCACTTCTTCTGAAACTCGAGGGCATGCCCTTGGGCCAGGGTGTCCAGCACCCAACAGTCGGTGGAGATAGACTCCCACACGCTGACGAACCTCGCCAGCCGACCTCCCACCGGGGTGCTTCGGTGGGGGCCCGACCCCGCGCTCTGTTCAATCTTGTTTGGAGGCCGCCTTGCCTCCTTGACCTCCCTGTCGACGACGATGGGCACCACCAGACTTGCCGCGTTCCCTGTAGGCTTCCTGGGACGAATATCTTGCTGCTTGGCGGTACGTGGAGGAGTCACTGCCGGATCCCTTGGAGGCACCTTGTCTGCCTCCGGAGCTCCGAAAGGACGGCCGTCGTTGTTGGAGCACTCCCAGTGCCCGGGTAGTCTCCGTGTCTGTCTTGTTGGCCTGAAGGGACTCCAACAGCCTTCCCAAACAGGTTGTTCCCGTCAAAGGGCATGTCCAAAACCTTGGTTTGTACGTCCTGGCGGAAATCCGTCACCTTGAGCCACCCTCGTCTCAGGCAAACGCCGTTGCCCAACTGACGGAAAACTGTGTTGGCGATGTCCGTTGCCACCGTGATGGCGTGGTCCGAAGCAATGTCACCTTCCTGTAGGATTTCAAGGGCCTCAGCCCTTTTGGTGACCGGAAGGAAGTCCAACAGAGGGGCGATTTTGAAGCAACTCCCTGTCGTAGGGGGCTACGATAGCCAGGGCGTTGGCCGCCTTGATAGTCGTCGCTGCGGATGAGATGACCCGTCATCCCCTCGTGTCCAGATTCCTGCCCTCGCCGTCCGGCGGGGAAGTTCATGTCGAGGCCGATCCCCCCACCCCCCCCCCACCCATCTTTGCCTCCGCCGAGATGACCGAGCGCCCGAAGGCACAAGGGGCAGCGTCGGGGACCCGGTACTTCTTGTACCGGTCCCTCTTTGCCGGCCCCGTGGCAGGGTTCTTGAGGAGGGCGAGCCCCTCATCCCAGATGTCATCAAGAAGTGGTATGGCGAGGACCGTCTTCCTTTTAGCTTCGCGCCGTTGGTAAAGGAACCCTTCCTTCTCCTCTGGGCAGAGCTGAAAGAGCTCGGATGCCCTGGAAATCATGGCATGAAAGGATCCAATCTCGTCGGGCGGGGACGCCCGAGCAGGGGGCAACGGGGGACACGTCCCGTCGTCATCTATACCTGTTGTAGCCGTGTCCGTGCCTGTATCATCCCTGTGGGTAGTAGACTGGGGGGAAGGCAGAGCAGGCCGCCGAGGAGGGAGAGGTGGCGTAGGATGCGTCCTCTTATGCGGTGGACTTTCCGAAGGTACTGGCTCCGGTTCCCCCGTCGGGTCTGGCTCAGGTACCTCTGTCGGGGGAGGGGCCACCTTGTCCTTCTCTCCGAGCATAAGGATTCAATCGCTGACAAAATGGCCTCCGAAGTGTCCTGCGGCGCTGGAAACGACGGGCACGAGGGCTCTTGAGGAGCCTCGTCGGCGACACTGGCGCTCTCGTCGTCGCCTTCGCCAGGATCCCTCCCGATGGGCTGGGCCTCTTCCACAACTTCAATGAGCTCTTCTTCAGAGGTTGTGTCCGTATCCACGATGGCCACCTGCCCCTCCCCCACCTTTTCCAACGAGGACTTTGTGGGGGTCTTCTCAATGGGCCTGAAAGATGACTCCCTCCGCGGTGGCAGGGAGACTCTGGGTCCTGAGGTCGCCTCCACTGGCGTAGCCTCCACAGGCTGAGCCAGGGCTGCTGCGAGATCCTCAATCGAGTTCTTAGCAGGGTGAATTAAGGCCATCATCACCTTCTGTACGCCTGGGGCCTTCACCTTGGGGGGAGGGTCTGAGCCTTGCTCCCCCTCTGCTGGAATCTTCGAGATCGACCGGGGCCTCTCCAGAAGCTTCACCGGGTTCTTGGACTTCCTCTTACCTGAGACAGTGTTGGCTCGCGGTTGATGGCGCCGGGGAGGATGCGCCCTGCCTGGCAGCCAAGGAGCCCGACCGTTCGGCGCTCCCGGTGCCCGCGGACTCGCGGTGCTTGGCCTTTTGTTGGGCCTCCGTCACCGGGGCACCCTCACAGGACTTAGAAGACTGCTCGGACTTCTTTTTCTTCTCGCATGACGGGCTCTTCCCTTCCAGCCAGTTGGCGAGACAGAGGTGGCGATCCTTCATGGTCCGCTCCGACATATTCCCACAAAACGCACAGTCCTCCTCCGTGTGGGTCTTGTCCTCATGGAGACAGTAGAGGCATAACGAATGCTCGTCCTCCTTGAAAACATTCTGAAGCTGGCATCCAGGGCAGGTCCTGAACAGCTTCCCGGGCGTCGAGCTTCCTTTCTCCTGGGTCATGTCCGGGGTAGGCCTCGGAACTTCTGGAATCCTCAAAGCGTAACTCGACGAAATCTTCACCCTTAAGGGGCGTAGAAAACTCTGAAAATGGATCCCCGTTGATCGGATGTAGAAACGGTGGAGCTTGAGGCTCTAATTAAACGAAAAATGAGAAAAATCTCCTTAAAGCGCTAAAACGCAGCAAAAGCTCGAGAGCTACAGCACGAGGACTCCCAACACTTGAACGTGGGGTAAAAATCTGAGGATGGCTGCCAGAGACGGGGCTTAGGGAGAGGGCAGTCATTAGCTGGGGGCAGTATGACCCAGAGACCAGTGATTGGGTACTACTAAGAAAGACAGATCAGAAACAAAACTGATACTGATTTTTTTCTATACCGAGGATTCCCGACCTGACGGGGAATATTCATGAGCATGTGAATCCATGGCAGACCCATGCTGGAGAACAGTTACAGGTAAGTAACTTGTTCCTTCCACTCTGTCTTCGGGGGGCACTAATATGGTGAGCTCTTTTAGGTGGGCACGTGCAGACCACCACTTCCAAAGTAACCTGACCCAGGACACCTAGGTCCTTTTTATATTGCCGCCTGATTCAAAGGGTTTCCTGGTGGATATATACCTTGTAGCAGGTTTGCAACTCTACAGAGTGTTGCCCTCTGTTGGCTACCCCTGCGCTCTCTTCTACCTCCATTTTCACAGCACGGGGTAGCCTAGGAGGGTATATCGTGGGATTCTGTGGCGGGATGGATTGTGCGGAAAAGTCGTCCCCCGCCGCCCCCCCCCCACCCCCCTTCTGAGTTGCGCCGTGTAATAGGCTATTTTGTACTCGCTGTGCAACCCCTTGGCTGATCTCCCGGTCCATCCGTAGCAGGTTAGCGGTCCCGTTTGGATCTTGGCCGTGTGAGCTACTAGAAGACACTGGGTGGGGGGGGGGGGTATTAACTCGGATAGGTTTGTCTCTGCGATCTTCCTGATGATTCTTTTTTTTTTTGGCAGCCTTTCCTAGTAGGGGCTGATAGTCTGCCGCTTTGCGCCCCGTGTCTTGGCCCTGGCCCATGAGGTGGGTGGGTGCGCCGGTAGCCCTCTTGGTGCCTGACTGGGGCAGCTTTGGATCCCATTTGTACGGGGGACCGTAAAACGAGCTCCTCTTCGTGCTCTTGCTGCCTGCGTCCCTGTGCTTTGGTATCGGTGATCCGCTCACCCTGGTTGTGATCCCTCAGGGGCGCTGCCGGACGGCCGTTAATACTCCCACCACGTCCGGGCAAGAATGGTCTGTGCGCTCCGCGAAGAGCATTGGATGTGGGGCGGGGGGGACAGGGAGACCACAGTCCTAGATGTGCCCACTCGGGATGCACTGGTTGGCAATTGCTGTTTTCCTTGCCCCGTCTGTGGCCGAAGCGATCTGCACGCCACTTAGTAGGTGTAGAGGCTGCTTTGCGAGTTTCTTTCTGGCTGCAACTTTCGGTGCCTCCCGGAGTGTAAGTGGGGGTCCTGGAGTGCACCACCTTTCAAATGGGGAGCTGCTATACTCTGCTGCGGCACTCGTTGGTCTTTACCGGCGACTGCACTCTCCGGTGCCCTTTCAGCTTTCCCACCTCTGGTTGCCGGAGTCTCTTGCAGTACTATGCCAGCGTCCTCACTCGGGGCCGGGCTGGCTTACTCCTGCATGGCGGGCAACTTGTCTCAGATGCCCTGGATCTGCGTCCTCTTCCTGAGGTCTTCACGCATATAATTTGGGCTGGAACTCACCCAAACTGCTTATTTGTTTGCTTCAATTATGCAGCCCGGCGGGGAGAGACCCTCACGTATGTCCTCCACAGCCAGCCGCCATCTTGGAATCAAAATGTAGGTTATTTTAACATTAGTCCATCTCGCCAGCCCTCTGGGTAGCAGTCTTCGCGTTCGGGACACAGAGGTCGATTGGAAGGAAGGGTCACAGCAGACTTCGGTTACACAGCAGGTTCTCCAGAAGCTGGAAATGGCTACAGCTGTTTGTTCTTGATAGTCCTCTTCGGTTTTCGACTTGTCAGCTTCCAGGTTCAGAATATTTAACGGGAACTACAGCACAACTTCTGAAATCTTCCCCAAAATTTGAAAGAAAGGGGCAGTCTGGCTGTCCAAACAGGCCAGCCAGCCCCCCAAGGTGGAAGACATAGGGTTGTGGAGTTTTGGTCTCCTCACTCGCTTCCTGCCTCCTCAGACACTCTGGAGCCTGGGCAGGGAATCCAAAGAATTCCTGACGAAGACCAAACCTCCACTGAGGTTGTTCCTGCCTACAATGGCATGGGAAAACTCAAACGGCAAGTACACAATAAATGGTGAAATATGGAGCCCACCATTTTAACAAAATGGTCGCCCATTTGTGCTTTACTGAGGCCGAATTAACAGCCTGTTAGTGGCTAAAGGTAGTTACACTGCCACTAGCCATTCAAGTAAACTCGCAATTGTAAAACAAATTTACCAGGTACATTGTATCCCCCACAGCACCCCACATAAGGTGGGGTGTGCTGACTCACTTATACAAAATGTAAAGGGGATGAAAATCCCTCTTTACTACTTGGAACAGTAGTTATCCCACGGGATGACACCGGATCCCATAGCCCAAAGGTTGTAGGAAACTATAAACTTAAACATACACTATGGAGAGACATACAGGTCACCATAAAGAGTAAAAGACTAGGTGAGGGGAGGAAAAGATTTCCCCTTCACCTAGGGACAAGGACAAATAGTTACCAAGTCCAAGCAGAATTTTCTGGGGTTGCCACAGGTCATAAAGATTCATCATAAATATGAACATCTTACTGAACACCTAGTATCTTAAATGGGTAAAGATATTCTACTAAGCCTCCTGCCCTTATCCCTTTCCCCCTTCCCATGCACTTGTGCGATCTAAATGACACCTGGCCTAGTAAGATCGTCGTCTGTCATCCCTTTGTTTCCCCCTCCCTTGCCTGCTTGTGTACAGGCGCGTTGCAAATGCCATATATCATATACTGATCTGTGTAATACACACAACCAATCGGTTTCTCAGTCAACCAGGCATCTTTTCAATACTTGCCCCTAGACTTCGACCCTCATGGAGCACATCAGTTACATTCTAGAAAATGCCATGGATGTCAATCTATCTGGGGGAAAAGGGATGGATAAACTGTCAAAGGAAAATTAACATTTGGTTCTTTTCTCAGTTTAGAACTTGATTTCACGCTCACCCTTTTCTATCCCTAATTATGCCAGAGAAATCTTGCACGGTATCTTGTAATTTCGCTGAGCCCATTGGAACATTGGGCTAAGAGAAACTGCCCTCATGGTCCCCTCTTGCTGTTGGAATGTTTTTAGGCTTGCTTTCAGCCTGTGGTATGTAGGACCCATCAAGCTACTTGCGTGTTAAAGCTGAAACTTAATTTCCCCTGGTCTTGGCAGCAGTGGCTGACTGACTTTACCAAGGAGCCCTAGTTGTAAGTTCCATTGTGCACTGTTGGGGAATGAGGGTTGTCTTAAACTCGGTCTCCCTTGCCCTAATTCTGGCCTGCCTGGGCCTGTTAAGAAGCCACTACACATGCCCTAGGACATTTATTGATAATTCAAGTAATGTTTGTCTTCTCTGCACTGGGAGCTTCTAGAAGGTAATTGGACCGTTCTCTTTGAAATCTTCACCTCATCCCTCCTTTCACTACCTGGTGCCCAATATCCTATTAATGTATGGTGGTTTCATATGTAATGTGTAGGTGATTTCTTTCTGATTTTGTTTGTTTTTTATCTCAGGTTTCGCTCCAGGTCTTAATTATCATAACCGGAAACTACAATTTCTTTAATCTGCTAACCATTGTGCTGTCCTTCTCATTACTGGATGATGAACATGTGGGAAGCTGGCTGGGCCGCAGCAAGAAGAAACCTGCTCCTTGTAAGTCCTTGTAAAAATCTGATGTTTTAGAGGAAACCTCTTTGTACACTTTGCATTCATTTACTTTCACTTTTTTGGAAACTGCATATTTGTTGACATTTTCCATAAACATTGGGGGTGGGGGTTTTATACAGTATACTAATGTGGTGGGGTGGTTGCTTTAGTTGACGCTAGTAATTGTGGCCTTATCAAACACTTCGGAGTCCAAATAGCCCAGTAGTGGCTGTGGTATGAGGCCAGTCATCTGTGTGAATACACAATGTCTTGCAAATATAACTGCATGGCAGTGAAAGATTAACATCTGCATGCTGACAGTTTTCTTAAATGTTCAACAGTATTGCAATCATTTTTTGTTTAACCTCCTTTTTCTGATCTGTGACAAAATAAGTATGGCTTTCTGTTTTATTCTGAAGCCAGAATAATAATCAATCCTGCATGTGTCTCTCTGCAGCTTGGACATCCACCTTGCTGTCCATCCTCTGTGTCTTGCTGGAGCTCGCTGTCTATGGTTTACTGCTCTACTGGAGTGCAGTTTACTTTGGACTGAAGATCAACTGGGAAAGCCACATCATTGAATCCAAGCCAGGTATATAGTCTGTGTCCTTCTATCTGCATTCTAATCCCGCTGCCCAGAAAGGTTTTCTCCATTATCGGATTTTGTTTTACCTTTAGTCTCCAAGCCTAGCTTGTGGATCAAATAGGAGTTCCGCGCATGACTTCTGGATGTCTTGCTTGCTTTGAGGGTCATACAGGTGATTTGGAAATTACGTACATTTTGATCGGTTTCCCCGCAGGCTGCTTTCACCAAAGCACGGTTCTACAAGCCTGGTTTCGGCACAGCAGGGAAACATTACTTTTGAGTACCCCAGTCTGGCTTTTCCCAATGTGGGGGACACCCTGGCAAACCCCTGTTTTGTGTGCCCCCCCCCCCCCCCCTGGCCAGTCATGTTCACTGGAGGGCCACTCTCCCCTGATTTTCACAACCTCCCCCGCTCCCCAGATCCCCTCTTTACCTCGGTCGGTGCCATCACCAGTCGGCTCACTTCCTCTATACTCAGTAAACTCCTGCCCTGTTACCAGACAGGCTGCTGTTCGATGAAAGTGGCCTGTCTGATATTTGAGGCACATGGGCTGTTCAGAAAGTTGTCTGTGAATGTCTTTAGTAGTGATGCAAGGTTGAAGGCCAGTCACTGAGGCTGGATGAGTTACACTAATGAATGCACTTGGCAGATGGGATTTATAGGCCTTCATTTTACATGACAAAATCCAAGTACCCATGGCTATTTAGCACAATGTGTCGGCAACAAGATGAGATCTGTGTTGGTTTCTTGGTGTCCCTCGATGTAGAGCTGCACCTCATCCAGCAGCAATAGCCACAACTGTAGATTCTGCAGTGTTTGTAGCGAAGTATCCCCAATACAAGTCTTTACTCCCAAGGCCCACTCTCCACTGTCTGGGATGTATACTTGGGCCAGCTTAATTCTAGTCTTCAATTGCCTTGTCAACCTCTGTTCATGAGAATTCTCAGATGTGTGAATTCCCTCTGCCTTAGAGACCCCCAGCAACTTTGCTGGATTTTGAGGACTTAATTATTTTACCTGGAGAGAGAGAGACCCTTTTTCCCAATCATGTATTTTGTGATTTTTTTTTTTTTTCTAACAATGTTTCTTTTGGTTGTGGAGTCTGACAAACTTCATAGGCATCAACTTTTACATTGTCAGTGCAGTGGCACATGGAAGTCTCTCGGATTTCCCAAAGGAAATAACTTCTCTGGGATAAACTGTTTCCCAGAGTAGTTAAGTGAAATTGACTTTTCTTACATTTGTAACTTTCTAGACCCAGCACACACTATTTTACAATGGTATGCTGGAGGGGTTACTTAGTGTCCCCTTTTGTCTAGCTTCTCATGTAACATTTTTATGTTACCATTTCTTCACTGAATGGCTGGTGGCAGTGATTTCGATTGTGTGCGTTGCTTTTAAGTTGGCCAAGAGCTCCAGGAAGATCCTCTGCGCTCCCAGAAAGCAGGACTGTCTGAGCCCCCTCAACAGTGCGGGACCCCGAAAGCAAGGAAAGCCCATCTTGACAGCTAGGAACCACGGTGTTGCTATTTGCGGTAGTCGCAAGGAGCTGAAACACAGAAGTGCCATTTGTTGGAAAGATTGCTGGTTGCGAGTGGTGACCAGCCCATTGCCATGCAGGAGTCCCCAGAAGTCCTCACTCTTGTCCTGCTGACTGAGGCCCAGGAACAGTGAGATCTGCAGAGCTGCTCAGGAACAGAAGTCATCTGCTGCACTTTTTCTTAAATGCAAAGCTGCTGTAAAAGTCTGAGAGAACTTGCCTCTCATTGTAGAGTTGCTTGCATCTTCTACCACGCACAAGTCTAAACAGTGTGTGGCCCTAGATTTGATTCTTCTTTTCTTCAAAGACTTCAAAAACATTGTGCAAAGACTGTTCTACTTACCAGAGGTGCTTCATCCTATATAAGACTTTTGCCCATTGACTTTGGCCTAGCCTACTATACTGAATGACTCTGCTTGGTGCAAGGTTGTCCAATTACGGCCCGCGGGCCACAATGCGGCCCTCCAAGTCATTTGATGTGACCCACGGGGCTCAAGAGTCCGTATACCTGATTAATTTATTTCAGCAATGTTGGTCGGGTATGGTACCCGACCAACATTGCAGAAATAAACAGGGTTGTGGCAAAAGAGCGGGACATTGGGAGGACTGTTACTGCCTCTGGTGACCCCTGCAAGGAGGCACCAGATGCATTTTACAGGCCTCAGCCACGACCCAGTTTATTTCTGCAATGTTTGTCAGGAACCAAACATTGCAGAAATAAATAGGGTCCACGGACCTGACAAACATTGCCCAAATAAAGAAATAAACCAGTCTTTGGCAGAGGAGCGGGACGTGGGGAGGACTGTAACTCCCTCTAATGACTCCCACAAGGGGGCACCACAGGCATTTACATTACTGGCCGAGTGTGTCTTTATCTCTGCAGCAATGACTTTGCCCAGATTACCAGGACTCAAGTCGAGGGTATGTGGGTGGACTGAGTCCACCCACATTCTTAAGGTGGACTCATTGAACCACAATCAGGTGTGCAGGCTGGACAGCTCACCACTGCACTAAATAACCTGATGAAAAATGACTAAGGTGAAATGTCCAATTTCGGTACTGCAAAATTTAGGGAAACCCTTTGTATTGGTTCTTAGAGTTTTCATGTGCACATTTTAACGTGTTGATTTTATGGAAGGTGAATGCCTTTTGTCCTATGCAATTTGGGTGGTTGTGAAAAGCCAATTTAATTAATGCATATTTCAATTTGAACTGCAAATTTCTGATGTCACATCACATTGCAAAAGAGTTTACTTTTTTGATATCTGGGCGGAGCCATGTGCAAATGGGCGGTGTTTGTGTGACTGTGTGGGGGGCATACATCTGAGGGTTTTTGATTTTCATATGTAGGCAGGTATGCCTGGAAGGGGGCACCAGAGGTAGTTACTGGCCTCAGCCACGGCTTGGTTTATTTATTTGGGCAATGTTTGTCGGGTCCGATGACCTGATTGATTTATTTCTGCAATGTTGGTCGGATACAGGTACCCGACCAACATTGCAGAAATAAATACATTAACCGGGTCGTGGCAGAGGAGCGGGACTTGGGGAGGACTATTACTGCCTCTGGTGACCCCCGCAAAGGGACACCAGAGGCAGTTACAGGCCTCGGCCACGGCCTGTTTTATTTATTTTGGCAATGTTTGTCGGCCCCGTGTCTTATGCCTGACTCCCACATGTCGGCTGCGAGGAGCCATTGTGAACCACACACTGCCTAATGCCATTACACCCGAGTCCATCACGTTTGAGAAAGCACTCCTGAAGAAACTGGAGGAATTGGAGTCAGAAAGCATGCCGGGATTCAAAAATTTTTCCAAGAAGAATAAACAGGCACTTTTATCCCTATCCAACAATGACGCTATTACCATAAAACCAGCCGACAAAGGGGGTGCCACGGTAATGATGGACACTATGGCATACCACCAAATGGTGATGGAACTCCTACAAGATCATGCGAGCTACAGACAACTTGGATCGGACCCCACTGAAGCTATCAGACGGCAGATAGTACCCATTCTAGAGGAAGCCGTTGCTGAGGAACTTATCAGTAACAAAGAGTATGAATTCCTTAACCCTAAATACCCTAAAAAACCGGCTTTCTATGCACTACCAAAAATCCACAAAGGGAGGAATCCACCACCCGGCAGACCTATTGTATCGGGATAGGCTCTATACTGGAACCACTGTCACAGTTTGTGGACTATTTTTTGAAACCAGAAGTTGTGAAAATGCGTTCATATCTCAAGGATACTACAGCCGTTCTAGGACTCATCAAGGACCGCCCTTTCAATCCTGCACACAACATCCTGGTGACACTGGACATCGAATCCCTCTACACTAAGATCCCCCAAATGGCCACACTCGGAGTCATTGAGCAAATACTACGAGAAAGAGATCCTCCCATGAAAACTCCAGTTACCTTAGTGATGCAATTGGCGGAGATCGCCTTGACCAAAAATTTCTTCATCTATGAGAACTCGTTCTACGAACAAGTTTCTGGGACGGCAATGGGAGCCACATGTCCCCGAGTCTTGCGAACTTATACGTAGCCAACTTTGAAGAAGAAAGAATCTATAATCCAGCTAACCCATGGCTACCCAAATTGGAATTATGGTCTAGATACATCGACGATGTGTTACTCATCTTCAAAGGCACTGAACCTGAGCTTGTATCGTTCATGACATGGCTCAACAGTCAGAACCCCTTTCTCAATTTCTCAGAGACCCATAGTACAGAGTCTTTACATTTCCTAGATCTCACTCTCGAGATACGAAATGCAACCATCCACAGCACAGTGTTTAACAAACCCACGGATAGAAACTCACTACTCACCTACGGGAGCTTCCACCCTACCAGTTTGAGAAGGAACTTACCGTTTGGACAATTCCTTAGATACCGGAGAAACTGTTCAACATTACTAGATTACAATCGACAATCAGCAGACCTCGCAACTAAACTCCACAATAGGGGGTATCCTAAACGTATAATTAAAAAGGCACGCAAACGAGCCAGTAACATCCCACGCAAAGTCACTATGGAACATCATGCCAAGCCGAATGAAGCCAACAACATTATAACAGCAGTAATGAGCTTCTCTCCACTCATCAACAAGATCAAGAAAGAAATCGTGAAACTTTGGCCAATCCTCAACGTCGGCCAGCACAGTATAGAAACCCCAAGGTTTGCATTAAAAAGGAAGAACTTACGTGACTCCCTCGTACATTCATACAAAGAAATAGAACCCAAACCAAACACACTGTGGGGACAGAACCCAGCAACTGGCCACACTCCTTGTGGCGCATGTAATGCTTGCTCCAGCACCAAGAGAACCACCTCCATTGACATAGGGTGGCATTTCCCGTGGATTCAAAAATCATTTACGAACTGCAACAGCAGTAACGTGATTTACATCATTACATGCCCCTGCAACAAACGCTACGTAGGCATGACAACACGTCCTATTAAAACACGCCTTGCAGAACATAGATCATGCATCCGCACGAAGAAGATTACGGCACCTATGGTGGAACATTTTCTAGCCCAAAAACACACCCCGGCAGACTTCACTTGGACAATAATCGAAAAAATGGCCATCCCCACCAGAGGGGGGAATATACAGAACTTGCTGTTCAGACGGGAACAACTTTGGATTTTCCGTCTAAAGACAGACAAATTTGGGCTAAATGAAGCAACGCACTGGCAATCATTGGCAACCTTATGAGCCAGATTGCAAGTGGACCAGTGGTTATTCCTCTAATTTTATGTTGTGATACAGTGTTGTGATTTGTGCTTCTCTGCTTCTCTCTACATTGCATTCCTTTGCATTCGCTCGCACTGTGTGAGAGCTATGTGGTCATGTGAACTATTGCCTTTGAACATACAGTAATGAATCATACCTTTTCGGTGACCAGTGCCCTCCAGGCACAATGTGGCTGGCCGATGTCCATGCGATCCGCGACGCGCGTTGCCTGACTCTGCGATGGCCGCTGCCTCCTTTCGATGGGGCGGCCATGCTAGAGCCAGGCGCGCGCGCGCGCGCAGCACACAATGGAAATAAAAACAGTCTGCGAACGCCGCCCGCTGAGAAACACATCTCTCGCGCGCGGTTTGTTACGCGAACAGAGACGAACGCTCCAAGGTAAGCGACCACCCCTCGCGGTTTGCCTCGGACTGCCATCCCCCACCCCCCCCCCCCCCCCCTTGAGCGTGGTGTCCTTGACTCAGACACGCGACTCAATGTGTAGACTCAGGATGTTTGCCAAACCATCAGTGACCACGCAGCGCGTGTCGCTGTAGACAGGATATACACTCAATTTGGTTAAAATAGATAGCAATTATCTTGCTACCTGTTGCTTTTCCGAAACGATGCACTTAGGCATCATTATTGACAGTATTCATTGTCCTTTGGCCCACAGGTTCCGGGCCGTCTCACCCACCGTGCTAAGTTACCAGACCACACGGTAGCGGGTAAGCCTTTTCCCCTCATTATATACTAATGCAGTGTTTCGAGACAATCTTTGGACATAGCACTAGATATTTACCTGTGCCCAATCTCTCTCCCCTCCCTCCTTGTCACCTCTACAGGGAGTGTTTTTGAAGAGATACAGAAGTGATTCCCAGCAGGCACATACCCAGATGCCCTGCGAAGCCCTGATGAATGTGGCCCACTAATTTGTTCCACAGAAACCGGTCGGCTAGAGAACGACTATACCTAGTGCACAACATGAAACACACAGGTTATGCTCGTTCGGATTAAGGACCCCCTGCCTAAACATTCAGGGGTCTTTCCTGTAACTATCTTCAGAGAGAACATCGTTGAAGAAAAATTTCTTCATTGTTTTTACAATTTCAACCTGCACCTGTTCATCCAGAGAAAACCTATTAAAACTAATGTTCATTTTTCATCTGGATGACAGCTAACACATGCAACAACCAATACGGTAGAGCATGTGTCTTTTAGCACAACACATGTGCACAAGAGACTATTTGGAAAGCCCAATTAGCTACTTAAGCTTTTTGGCAAACTCCTCCCCACTCGACATAACTGTGTCCTCCCCAGTGTGAAAATGAACCACACACTATGCCACGTTTGCCACTCCACGTTACATGGGCAGAGGAAGGAGATGGCCCGTTGTGTTTTGGCCGACTGGAAGCCTGACCACAGGTAAAGATCCCAAGAGGGAACACTGTGAACATCGTTTGCTGCAAACGTACCCATGCCCTTTCCTGGCCACGTGGAGGCTGGGCATGGGGACCTGGCCCTAAATGTTGTCTGGTAAGCGGAGGCTGGCCGTACCTCTTACGGGGCATGTGGCCGTAGGCCAGCCGTGTGGAGTCTTGCATTACCGGGTGCTGGCCACATCTTTTAGAGTTGGGAAATGTGGAGGATCCACAGTTGACTCTGCCAGGTTTTACCTTCAGACCTTTTCGCCCTTTCACCAGCACTACATGCCCAGTGCGCCACGAAAGGCAGGCTTCAGCAATTCTGTTCAGCCCAGATCCCTGTGGGGAGGCTCAACCGATTAATATATTTATTTCTGCAATGTTGGTTGGATACAGGTACCCGATCAACATTGCAGAAATAAATACATTAACCGGGTCGTGGCAGCAGTGGCGTCACCATTAACACAGAAATAATGAATGTGTATCACAGATAAGCTGGCATATTTATTGGGCACACTGCACATGCTCAGGCAGCATCATTCATGCTTTGTACAGGACAATGCTGCCCTAAATTGGTAACAGCCAGCATAGACATGTTACAGAGGCCTATTTTGGGCACAACCAGCATGCCATGTGTTACATCAGTGACAGTGCTGTCTTACACTGTGGACACATTGATCATTAAAATGTGTTGTGTTCTACAATGTTCTTGTCTGCTGTTGGTGACATGGAATGTACACGTTCTCCAGCATGGGGTCTGGCATGGATTCACATGCTCATGAATATTCCCCGTCGTCAGGCTGGGAATACTCGGTAAAGAAAAAACCAGTATCAGTTTCGTTTCTGATCTGTCTTTCGTAGTAATAACCAATCACTGGTCTCTGCGTCATACTGACCACAGCCAATGACTGCCCTCTACCTAAGCACCGCCTCTGGCAGCCATCTTCAGATTTTTACCGCACGTTCATGTGTTGGGATCCTCGTGCTATTGCTCTCGAGCGTTAGTGCTATTTTTTCACGTTTTTCTCAAAAACTTCGTTTTTTTGGGTCAAAAGAGCCTCAAGCTCCACCGACTCTCCATCCGATCAACGGGGACCCGTGTCGGATTCTTCTGCGCCCCTCAAGGGTGAAGATTTCGTCGAGCTACGTTTTGGAGGACTCCAGAAGCTTCTCAGGCCCGGACATGGCCCAGGAGAAGGGAAGCTCGACGCCCGGAAAGCTGTTCAGGGTCTGCCCTGGATGCCAGCTGCAGAACGTCTTTAAGGAGGACGAACACTCCTTTTGTCTCTACTGCTTACATGAGGACAAGACACACGTGGAGAAGGACTGTGCGTTTTGCGGCAATATGTCGGAGCGGACCATGAAGGACCGCCACCAACGCCTCGCCAACTGGCTGGAAGGGAAGAGCCCGTCAGGCGAGAGGAAGAAATCCGAGCGGTCTTCTAAGACCTTTGAGGACGCCCCGGCGACGGGGGTCCAACACCAGGCCAAGCACCGCGAGTCCGCTGGCACCGGGAGCGCCGAACGGTCGGGCTCTACGGGCGCCAGGCAGGGCGCACCCTCCCCGGCACCTTCAGCCACGAGCCAACGCTCTGGGTCGGGTAAGAGGAAGGGCGAGCACCCGGCGAAGCTCCTGGAGAGGCCCCGGTCGAGCTCGAAGGCCCCATCGGAGGGGGAGCGAGGCAGTGTTCCCCCCCCCCCCTCAAGGATAAGGCGGTGAGCGCACCTAAGGTTGTGAAGGCCTTAATCCATCCGGCCAAGCCCTCTATCGATACTGTCGCGGCGGCCCTGGCTCAGCCTGTGGAGGCTACACCAGTGGTGGCGACCTCGGGGCTCAGTCTCCCTGCCACCTCGGAGGGAGTCCTCTTTTGTGCCCATCGATAGGACCCCCGTGAAATCCCCGGCGGGGAAGAAAAAGGGGGGGCAGGGCGTCGTCGTAGATTCGGCCTCAGAGGAAGAGCTGATCGAGGTCTTAAGCCACGGCGTTGGCGTGGATGAAGACCGGCCCGTCGGGATGGATCCCGACGCAGGTGACGACGACAGCGTCGAGGGTGACGACGGGGCCCCTGATGGCCCGTCGGATTCCCCTCTGCCAGCGCCGCAAGACAACTCGGCGGCCATTTTGTTGGCTATACAGTCCTTATGCTCAGAGATAAGGACGAGACTACCGTTGCCGACGGAGGAACCTCTCCCGTCGGGGGGATCCTGAACCGGGACCTTCGGGTGTTCCCCCGCCCAAGAGAAGGATTCACCCTCCACCTCCTTTTCAGCCGTCGCGACCCGTCCAGCCCTCCTCCCCGTCCACCCGAGGGGATGATACGGGGACTGACACGGCAGCGACGGGTACGGACGACGAGGATCTCCCGTCGTCACCTCCCACCAGGGCTTCTCCGCCCGACGAGATTGGATCGTTCCACTCCATGATCGCCAGGGCATCCGAGCTTTTCCAGCTCTGCCCTGAGGAGAAGAAAAAGGAAGGATTCCTTTATCAACGGCGCAAGGCCAAGAGGAAGACGGTCCTTGCGGTGCCTCTACTGGACGACATTTGGGATGAGGGCCTTGCCCTCCTCAAGAACCCTTCCACGACGCCAGCTAGAAGAGACCGGTACGAGAAGAAGTACCGGGTCCCGGACGCGGCCCCCCTGTGCCTCCGGGCGCAGCCTACCCCGGACTCCGTCGTCTCCGCGGCGGCCAGGAAGAAAGCGGGGGGGGGGGGGTGCGGCCTCCACATCGACTTCCCCACCGGACGGCGAGGGAAAGAAATTGGACGCGATGGGACGCAGGGTCATCTCGTCGGCAGCGACGACTATTAAAGCGGCCAACGCCTTGGCTATCGTGGCCCGCTACGACAGGGAGCTATGGTACAGACTGGCTCCCCTGCTGGACTTCCTACCGGACGACAAGAGGGCGGATGCCCTGGAGATCCTACAGGAAGGTGAGGTGGCGTCGGACCACGCCATCAGTATTGCGACGGACATCGCCGACACTGGGTTTCGCCAGTTGGGCAACGGCGTGTGCCTTAGGCGGCGTGGATGGCTCAAGGCTACGGACTTCCGTCAAGACGTACAGACCAGAGTCCTGGACATGCCGTTCGATGGGAACAACCTGTTTGGGAAAACAGTGGACGATTCCCTCCAGGCCATTAAAGCGGACACTGAGACGGCCCGGGCCCTTGGGGTTCTGCAACGACGGACGCCCTTTCAGAGCAGCGGAGGCAAGGGCGCCTCCAAAGGTTCCGGCGGCGGTTTCTCCACCTACCGTCAAGCGGCCCGCTCGTCGTCTCAGGAGGCCTACAGAGGACGAGGCAAGTCTGGCGGACCCCGCCGTCGTCGCCAAGGAGGTCAAGGCGGCAAAGCCTCGTCGAAACAGGATTGAACCGGCCGTGGGGTCGGGCCCCCACCGAAGCACCCCAGTGGGATGCCGGCTGGCGGGCTTCGTCAGCGTGTGGGAGTCCATCTCCACCGACCGTTGGGTGCTGGACGCCTTAGCCCGGGGCCACGCGCTCGAGTTTCAAAGAAGGTGCCCGCGCGTCCCCCCCGTGGCCAGGAAAGAGCTTCACGTCCCTCAGCTTTTCCTGGAGGTAAAGGCGTTGCTCAGGAAGGGCGCCATCGAACTCGTCCCAAAGAGGCTTCGGGGCTCCGGAGTTTACTTGAGATACTTCCTCGTGAAGAAGACTGGAGGATGGCGCCCCATCCTAGACCTGCGACGTCTGAACAAGTTCATCAAGGCGCAGAAGTCACCCTCCAGCACGTCCTGGGTCAGCTGGAGGAAGGAGATTTCCTGTCGTCGTTGGATTTGGAGGATGCCTACTTCCATATTCCCATCCTAAGGGGGCACCGAAAATTCCTCAGGTTTGTGGTCCAAGGGCGTCACTACCAGTTCAAAGCCCTCCCCTTCGGACTACGGTCGGCACCCAGGGTATTTACCAAGTGCCTTGCACCGGTGGCGGCGCAGCGGCGCCGCGAGGGGATCCACGTCTACCCCTACCTGGACGACTGGCTCATCCGAGCCAAGACGAGGGAGCTCGCCGTGGAGCACACGGCAAGGACCGTCCAACTTCTCACGGACCTGGGATTCTCCGTGAATTACGCCAAGTCCCACCTGGTACCCGCGCAAAACGCACTGTTTCTGGGAGCGAAGCTCGACAGTGTCCCTTCTGGCCTCCCCGTCGGAGGAAAGGACCAGGTCCATCCTGGGCAAGGTACAGCGGATGTTGGTTTCCGACGCGGCCAAGGTGAGGTCCATCAAGTCCCTCCTCGGAATGATGTCTTCTTGCATCTACCTCATTCCCATGTGCAGGCTCCGGATGCGCCCGTTGCAGGAGTTCCTGGACGCGCGCTGGATCCAAACGACGGGCGGCTTCGAGGAGAGGATCACACTCGACGAGAGTTTCCGCCGAGCGGTCAGGTGGTGGGGCACCCGCGCGCATCTGACGGCGGGCATGGACTTCCAGACCCCAGACCACCAGGAGACAGTGACCACGGATGCCTACCTGGAAGGGTGGGGAGCGCACACCGAAAATCTGCACGCGAGAGGCCTCTGGCTCCCGACGGAGAAGTCCCTCCATATCAACGTCCTGGAGCTCCGTGCAGTGTTCTGGGCCCTCAGGTCTTTCCTTCCGTCCCTCAAGGGCAAGGTGGTGAGGATCTTCACCGACACCACCATGTTTTACATCAGGAAACAGGGCGGAACCAGGTCCCCAGCACTGTCCAAGGAGGCGCAGGACCTGTGGCATTGGGCCGTCGCCCAAAGGATGTTTCTGGTGCCGTTTCATCTGGCAGGGATAAAAAACACCATCGCCGACTCACTCAGCAGGGAGCTGCGCTCGTGCCACGAGTGGGAACTACGGCAGGATCTAGTGGATCGCCTCTTCCGACGGTGGGGCACACCCCAGATCGACCTGTTTGCGACGGCGACGAACTCCAAGTGCCGGAGGTTCGCCAGCAGGTTTCCCCAGGCGAGGAGCATGGGCGATGCTTTCTCGTTCCCCTGGGAGGGCCTGTTCCTCTACGCGTTCCCTCCTTTGCCACTGCTAAGCCGGCTCGTCAACCAGCTCAAGAGGTCACGGTGCAGGATGATCCTCGTCGCACCTGCGTGGCCGAGGCAGATATGGTTCCCGGACCTTCTGGACTTATCAGCGTCCCCGCCAATCAGGCTGCCGGTGGACGCGGATCTACTCTCCAGGGAAGGAGGCGCCATCCTCCACCACGACCCGAAATCGCTGAACTTGCAGGCCTGGCTCCTGCAGCGCTAGAGTTTGGAGGATACGACATGCCGGCCGACTGCAGAGAGGTTCTTGCAAAGGCCAGGGCGTCCTCGACTCTTAAATGCTACGGACACAAATGGAAGAGGTTCTCTGTCTGGTGCCACGCACAGAAGATTAACCCTCTACGGATTACGGCCACCCAGGTACTGCCGTACCTGCTGACGCTGGCCAAAGCTGGACTGGCGGGAGATCGCAGCAAGATTCATCTTGCTGCGATCTCCCGATACACCAGGACCACGGGCCGGACGTCCTTGTGGTCTCATCGTCTGGTGAAAGAGTTCATGAAGGGACTGTTCAGATTGTTCGGCGTGGGAGCTCAACGTGGTGCTGACCAAGCTCATGGGGCCGCCATTTGAGCCTCTGCACTCGGCCCCGTTGAAGTTTTTGTCGTGGAAAGCAGCGTTTCTTGTGGCCATCCCCTCCGCATGACGGGTGGGAGAGATCCAGGCCCTTTCCTGCAAGGCCCCGTACTTGACTTTTCATGACACAAGGGTAGTGCTCAGGACGCACCCCTCCTTCATGCCCAAGGTACCGTCGGACTTCCATCTCAACGAACCCTTGGTGTTGCCTGTGTTCTTCCCGTCGCCTTAGTCGCCGGCTGAGAGGACTTTGCACTCGCTGGATGTGGCTAGAGCGCTGAAGTTCTACGTGGACCGCACAAAGTGTTTTCGGAAGACGTCACAACTCTTTGTGAATTTTGGACCTGTCAATCAGGGGAAGGCTCTCTCGAAGGCTTCCATTTCCAGATGGCTCTCCGGCTGTATCATGTACTGTCATCGGTTGGCAAACCAACCGCTGCCGACCGCTGCCTGGCCGTCCGAGAGCCCATTCCACCAGAGCGATCGCAGCTACCACGGCGTTCCTTTCTGGTGTGCCCCTGCTGGACATATGCAGGGCTGCTACGTGGAGGTCGACGCACACCTTCACGAAATTCTACTGCGTCGATCGGGATTCCAGGGAGGAGTCCAGGGTCGGCCAAGCAGTGCTGCGCAACATGTTCGCCTGAGGTGAGCCTGGTGAGGAGGTAAGATGCTTAATGTTGAGTTTGATGTAATGCTTGATGTTGAGCCTTTGCCACCTCCCGTGGTTGTGCATGTGTGTACTGCTATGTATTCTTTATTCATGAGCATGTGAATCCATGCCAGACCCCATGCTGGAGAAGGAACAAGTTACTTACCTGTAACTGTTGTTCTCCAGCATGGGTCTGGCATGGATTCACATGCGAACCCTCCCGCCTCCCCCTCTGCGGCTCTTCACTTGGTCATACTGCCACTTCACGTGCTTCCAAATCTGAAGATGGCTGCCAGAGGCGGTGCTTAGGTAGAGGGCAGTCATTGGCTGTGGTCAGTATGACGCAGAGACCAGTGATTGGTTGTTACTACGAAAGACAGATCAGAAACGAAACTGATACTGGTTTTTTCTTTACCGAGGATTCCCAGCCTGACGACGGGGAATATTCATGAGCATGTGAATCCATGCTGGAGAACAGTTACAGGTAAGTAACTTGTTCCTTCCCCTTTAGAACTGATTGTACATTTCCGGCTTTTTGGTCCCTTTTCTTGCTGTAAAATGCACCAGTTCAGCCCCATATTTTGAAATATCTTGGGGGTGGGGGGGGAAGGATTGGGGGACAGGGGACCCCCAAACCCTCCCTAGATCCTTATAGTGCCCTCGCTACGCTTGGACGCCCCCACTATTTCAGAAAAATATCAACACATACACACTGGAAGAAATGACAAGAAACCAACCTTTGATCACTGCCCTGGAGACCAAAAGCTATCTTTGGGACTGCATGGCTATCACTGCCTGTGATGCTATTGTGTCAAAGGTCACACACCACCGTTTTTTAATATACAGCTTTGGGTGAGATTGTTGACTTTTGGTTCGCCAGCCCACCGGGTGACAAAGTTACTGCTTCGGCCCCTCATTCAAAAAGGTTGGACAAGCCTGGCTTAGGGGATCCAAATGATTTGCCTGCTTAGGAATATTTGTGGCCTCTTGTTTGTTCTAATAACCATTTCCTTTTACCAACTTCTAACAGTATTCTAAATGGCAACAGTAAGATATTAATATCCCCAGCCCCCTAGCTATTGAAGTCACCTGAGGGTGTAGATTGTCTGTGAGCCACCCGAAAGGGTCTTTACTGATTTAGGAACTAAGAGTGTATAGTATTGAAGTATAATTGTAAGTTGCTTTTTATGTTGCTCCCTTTTGAAGAAGGCTTATTCTAACTGACTAATAATTGTTTATGCAAGAAACCTTGTGTGTTTATTTGAATACTTATCACAGTGAATCTCTGTGCAACTCCCCTACAGCTCACATTGACCCCTCTTGAGATGAGCCTGGCTGCTCAACACGCCACCCAACTGTGAAGTATAAGCTTATACCAAAGGTTGGGTTTCCTATTACCTGTAGTCTGAGTTGTTGTAGTGCACCCTAAGGGTACTGCATACAAATTCTGCCCAACAACCTCCTTGGGCCAACCCAGCCTTACTCATTCCTTCATGCTCTTATTAACTTCATCACCTTATCGGCTGTTATTGCCTCCTCCTTTGGTTTTCGCCTTGTTGGGCAAGATTGTATACAGTACCCTTTGGGTGCACTTCATCAACCCCGACCTCCTGGCAATAGGAACCCAACCTTTGGTTTAAGTCTGTACTACACAGGTTGGTAGTTTGGCCGAGTAGCCAGACTTGCAACAAGAGGTGTCAATGTGAGCTGTAGGGGAGTTAGAGATTCAATGAAAAGTGTTCAAAGAAACTCTCACACACAAGGTTTCTTGATTAAACAATTATTGAACAACACACAAATATACTTCAAAATACACTCTCTTGGTTTCTAAATGAGCAAATACCCATTTGGGATGGCATACAGACACTTCATACACCCTCGGGTGACTTCAATAGTTAGGGTGCTGTTGACATTAATGTATCACTGTTGCATTTAGAATATTCTTGAGTAGTGTTAAAGAGAAGAGCGGTCAGAATAAAACAAGTATTCACACAATGGATTCTTAAGCAGGTAGGTACTTTCAAAATAGCCCCAAATGCAAAGTCAGTTAACCCTTTCCTGGAAGGAAGGCAAACACATAAGCAGAGGAGTGTCTTTCAGGGAGTCAGGCCAACCAATATTAAGTTAGCAAAAGTCAACTTGAGCTGAAGTACTTCTTGCAGTTAAGTAAAAGGCTTGCACAATGTTTTAGAAGTCTTCGTAGAATAAGAAGAAATTCAAATTAGGGCCACAAGCTGATTAGGGTTGTGAGGTAAAGAAGCTGTTAGCAACTCTACAGATGCAACCGAGACAAGTCTCGGAGGACAAGCAAGGTTCCACAACAAGAGGTAAGTTCACTGTCTGTACAGTACCTTTAGCTTGAAGAAAAGTGCAGCAGATGGCTGCGGTTCCTGTGCAGCTCTGCAGATCCTGGTGTTCCTCTGCCTCAGTCGTGGGGACAATAGGGAGGACTCCTGCAATGGGATGGTCTCCGACCGCAACCGGCAATCTTCAAACAAGTGGCACTTCAGTGTTTCAGCTCCTTGCGTCTACTGCAAATAGCACCCCCGTGGTTCCTTGCTGTTGAGATGGGCTTTCCTTGCATCTGGGATCCTGCACTCTGTTGGGGTTCAGGCTCGGTTAGTCCGGCTTTCTGGCAGTCCGGAGGATCTTCCTGGAGCTCTTGGCCAGCTTAAAAGCAACACACACGATCTGGTGTTCCTCTCCCTGGCTCTTCGGTTCCATCAACGACTGCACTGGAAATTCAACTAGCTCAGGATGTCCAGGTGGCTTACTTTGGAGTTTATTGGTCCCAGCAACTCAAAGGGAGAAGTCGTCTTTGTGGGGGCTTCTGTCGATACAAATTTGTAGTTTCAGCACAGCAGCAGGGCTTCACCAACGGTCCAGGAGTTGCAACGGGCATCTCGTCCAAGTTCTTCTTTGGATTTCTTCGTCCAGTGGTCGACTCTGCCTTCCAAGCCAAAAAGCCTTGCCTTTTTATGCAGGTTTCTCCCATTCATTCCAGCCTAGGTGTCAGCCAGCCAATCGCCTAAAAGTGCATGCCTGTCACCTAGGAGACTGAGCACAGGGAGTTTTGGGCCCCTCCCTGGCTTCCTGCCCCCACCAGACACCCTGGAGCCCAGAGCTGGGCTTCACTCGTGAATTCTGCCAAAGGCAAAACTAACCAAGGGACCAAACCTGGTTTGGCGCCCAGCATAAATCTCAAGAAGGACCTTTCCGCAAAGAAATGGCGAAAAAAGAATGTGGCCATTTTGACAAAAATGGCACTCTTGGCTGCTTTACTGCAACTGCGAATGCAGCCTGCAGTAAATGCACACCACAAAAAACGAAACCACTGACAGCAGTCATTCATCAAGGAAAGGGTAACATAAAATTGTTGCATGAGAAGCTAGACAAAGGGGATACTAAGTAAACCGTGTGTGCTGGGTCTAGAAAGTTAAAAATGTAAGTAAAGTCAGTTTCTCCTTACTGCTCTTGGAAACAGTAGTTTATCCAAGAGCAGGTATTTAAACCTTTGGGAAATCTGAAAGGCTTCCCTGTGCCACTGTTTTAAATTGTCACACAGCACCTTCAAAGATGCCTGTGGAGTTTGTCAGGCTCTACAACCAAAAGAAAGTGTTCAAAATCACATTAAAATACACGAGTGGGGGGGAAAAAGGGTCTCGCTCTCTCAGGTTAAAAATTCAAGTCCTCAAAATCCAGCAAAGTTGCTAGGGGTCTCTAAGGTAGAGGGGAATTGGCACATTTCTGCAAATTCTTCCTAACACGCCACCTACTGTCAGTTCTCTTGTGTCTTTCACCATCTCCTTCTGATGTTACAGCTGTTGGGGATATTTATAATTTTAATGTTTCATCCCCTCTCCTAGTGAGATCCCCAGAACTTTTAGCAGGACCTTTTCTTTAAATCATGAATGAGTGGAGCCTTTTCCACTCATTCATACTTTTGGGCTCTGTCTTTTGGAACTCTGTGCTTTGCATTCTACTGATTTTTTTTTAAAAAAAATTTTATATGCTCAATTAACTACAGTTCTTAAGGATTTGTATGTGGATAGAGATACTTGGTATCTTTCCCAAAACCTTAGTCTGAGAGATTGACACCCCCCCTCCTCTTTGCTGCTCATGTGACTTTCCAGTCACCTAGGCAATCTAGTTGTGGCAGTGGACGTTTTCTAACAACTATTGTATTTTGCCTACCACAGGCTGTCCATAGCCTCCGTGGTGCACAATGAGGGCACCGAAGTACTAACTTGGGCCTCCCTTCTTTTTTCGCCATTGCTAGCATGGTTTTTGTCAGCCCTTTTATACTGTCCTGTGAGGGGACGGCCTGTGTATGTGTAGATGTTTTGTCTTTGGCGGGAACCCTCGGGTGTCCCTGCATAGGCCCCAGTGTTTGGCCCGGCAGGAGGTAGGGGAGGTGTTTTCCACCCCCTCCCCTCACAGAATCACCCTTTCCTAAATCTGCCAGAGTGCATGAATAGGACCAGCTCCCACATGCGGTCTGTTATGCAAGATTGTATGCAGTACCCTGTGGGAGACTGCACCAGCCTTGTCCTCTTGGCAATAGTTAACCCAACCTTTGGTGTAAGCATGTGCTACACAAGTTGGTAGTGTGACTGAGCAGCCAAAGTTATCTCAAGAGGGGTCAATGTGAGCTGTAGGGTTGTAACATACATTCACAGTGACACGTATCCAAATAAACACTTACACTCAAGGTCTGATTAAACAATTCTTTATTTAAAAGTTGGTTGAATAAGCCTTCTTTAAAAGGGAGCAAAAATATGTAACACAAATATACTGTAAAATACACTTTCTTTTAAATCAGTAGCTACCCATTTGGGATGGCACCCACACTTCCTACACCCTGATGTGACTTAAATAACTAGGACACTGTGGACATTGATGTATCACTATTACATTTAGAGCAATACTGAGTTTGGTGTCAAAGAAAAGGTTTTAGGGAATAAAACAGTGGTTGTTTAATTTTCTTAAGCTGGTAAGTACTTTTGAATCCCCAATGCAAAGTAAAATAACCCTTTCCCATCTACACAAGTTATAAAATGGGTGATTTTTGTAGAGGGATAGTTAAAGGGTTCCATGTCATTTCATCGTAGGATGTTTTTTACCACGATTTGTTTTTTTTTTAAAAAAAACCCATAACATTTTGTTTTTTGTTGGGGGGGGTTCCCCCCAAAACTCCCATTTGCAAAACAATTCTATGGGTTTTTCGAGGAAAAAAAAAAAGAAATCGCGGTAAAAACCCTGCAAAAAAACATCCTGCAACAAAAGGACGTCGCACCAGTTAAAGCACAAAGTCAGAGGATAGTCTGTAAGGGAGCCATGACAGCCAATGTTAACTGATGTCTAGGTGAGCTGAAGCACTTTCAGGTAGGAAAAAAGTATTGCGCAATGTTTTAGAAGTTTTTGTATGAATATGAAATCACTGTAAGGCCACAAGCTGGGAGGCTTGTGAGGGGCAAAGCTGCAAGCAACTCTGTAAAAGCAACCAAGTCAACTGAGAGCTAGCAAGGCCACAAAACAAGAGGTAGGTACCCTTAGTTTTACAGTACATTAGGTCTGAAGAAATTGGTTCCAGCTGGCTTCTGTTCCTGGGTAGGTCTGCAGATCCTGTTATTCCTGGGCCTCAGTCATGGGGACAAGAGGGAGGACCTCTAGGGACTCCTGCACTATGAATCGAAGGTTGACAGCAGCAATGGACAAACTGCAGATCAGCGGCACTTTGCGGTCTCAGCTTCTCGAATACCTTATGGACTTTCCTCTCATCTGGGGTCCAACACATTACTTTATTGAATTCATAGTGAGCACAATGGACCTGGAGGCATAATGGCACGGACAATCACATAGACAGAAATCGTGAACAAACGAGGGTGAAAGCCAAAACGCGGGCAGCAACAACTGATGAAAATTTTAGGCAAACAACCAGGTTTTAGATTTTTTTTTCTTAAAGGGTTCCAGTTTTGTTGCCAGCCTGAGATCAAGTGGCATGCTATTCCAAGCTGCTGGTACTGCTATGGCGAAGGCTCCCTTTTCCGCCCTTTTGGATTTACTTCTAGGGGTCACTAACATTTGTGTCTCATTAGAGCTAAGTGATCTAGAGGTAGACTTGAGAATGAGTTAATTCAGATAACCAGACATGTTACCCAGAAAACTCTTGAAAGTAATCGGTAGAAGGCGATAACGAATTCTCGCCAGCCAATTCAGGGTTCTTCTGGCTGGCTGGTGTGACATGGTCATGTCTTGCTAGGCCCGTGACAAACCTCACAGCCCCATTTTGCATTACCTGGATCCGGTTTATCTCAATTTTGCTGATACCTGTCAGAAGACTACAGCAATAATCCATTTTTGCGCCGACTATGGCTTTTGCTAGTGTTTCCGCGTTAGGATGGGAAATTAAGGGTCGCAGATGCGCAAAAGGTTTTAGATAGTAGATAACACTCCCCACATGCATCTTCATGGAAAGATGCTGGTCTAGGATGACCCCTAATGACTTTACTGTCTTGGGGGGGGGGGGGGGGGGGGGGAAAATCAATCTTCACTTCTCTAAATTGAATATTTCTGTACAGAGGATTGAGTTCAGAGATCGTACTGGGAGACCCCACAATCATGAGTTCCGTCTTGGACCTGTTCAGAGCCAGTCCATTCATGACCATCCAGTTTCTGATGCAAGTATATGCAAAACCATTATATTAAAAAAAGACAGTCACAAGGGGGCACGGATGGGGTGGTGTTCAAACAGTTAGGATGCATGCTGAGAAGTCGAAAAGCAGAGCTTCAGGGTATATGGGTATGGACCAAATCTGAGCTTTGTCTTGTGCGTGGGCAACAGTCAGGGAAATGATACATTGGGTGTCATCCGCAAAATGAGTGAACCTGATGCCTTCTTGCTCTAGCATCGCAAAGAACGGAGCTGTAAACATTTTATAAAAACATAGGGAGAGACTAGCTCCCTGCGGAACTCTATATTCAATTGGTGCCGTGGCTGCTTTGGCAAATTACGAGCAGACACAGCTAACTCTATGCTGGAGGAAGGAGGCTACCCAGCGTGAAGCCTCTGAGGAAAAAGCTGCCCCTTTTTCGTGCCTGGTGACCAACAATGTGTCGACCAGGTCGAAAGCAGTGGAGAGCTCTAGCAGCATAAGCATGGAGGCCTCTCCTTTGTCAATGTTGGACAAAAGCCTGGATTTGAGTTCCAGGAGAGCCGTTTCGGTACTATGCCCGGCTCTGAAGCCAGATTATCGGCAGTTTAGTATGGGGAAGCTTTCAAGATAACTAGCTATTTGCTTGTAAGTGACCCTATCCAGTATTTTCATCAAAAATGCTGAATTCGTAATAGGCCTATAGTTCAACGGGTCCTCTTTGGGGAGGCCAGCTTTTTATTTTATTTTTTTTAAGTGGGGTCACCCACAAGCGTTTCAAGTTGTCGGGCACAATACTCTCTAAAGGACGCATTGACAAACTGAAGAATGGCATTCAGAAAAATTGGGGGATGGGTTTTGATAATGGCGGAGTAGGGGGTCTCCCTTACAGCTAGTTTTCAGATGCTTCACAACATCTGTCAGCTCTGTCAGTGTGAAAGAGGAAAACGAGAATTCGGGTATGGTTGGGCATCTAGGTGGTTCCAAGCAGCTTGTGGCAGCGGCCTCAGTGGAGACGATGGCTTTTTTAATGAGGATGTTGGACTTGATATCCTGACGTTTTTACTCATGGCATCCTGTATTGACTGACACCAAGCTTTGTCTTTAACCACCTCGTCTGCATCTGGGGCAGCTGTAGACACTTGCTCTAAGGATTTTAAACAGCACCCTGGTCTCTGACTTGGCTGAGGCAATCCTGTCATTAAACAAATTCTTCTTTGCCTCCAAGAGTGCGGGTTTGTAGAATCTAGCCGCCTGTTGGTAGGCAGGTGCAAATTAGGAGGAGGATTCACTTTCCAGCAATAGTATTGCTTAAGCACTCTGAGGTGGCTCAGGCCTGGTCAGTCCTGCTTCATGGGAGTCCAGAGGATCTTCCTGGAGCTCAGGGTCTGACTTAAAGATAACACTCAATTCTGGTGTTCCTCTGCCTGGCAACCAGTTCCTGTAGCAGCAATGGAAGTACAGCCAGCTCCGAGAGGGTTTCCAGAAGAGTGTCTTTGGGTCGATTGATCCCACCAACCCAAGGGGAGGGGTCGTCCTTTGCAGGGCTTCTCTAGTCCAGGCGAATTCAGAGCTTCAGCACTGCAGCAGGGCTTCTCTGGGCAAACCAACGGTTCAGGAGTTGCAGCAGGTGTCTCTTCCAAGTTCTTTTTCGGATTCCTTCGTCCAGTGGTTGACTCTGCCTTCCAAGCAAAAATCCTAGACTTTTATGCAGGTTTCTCCCTTCATTCACAGCCTAGCTGTCAATCACACAGCGGGGTGGCTGTCCTCCAAGGACAGCCAGCCAGTCAACCTTTAGGTGCATTTCTTTAACCAAGGGGAATAAGCACAGAGAGTGTTGGGCACCTCCGTCGCTTTCCTGCCCTGCCAGACATGCTGGAGCCAGAGGCGGGCTTCACCAGTGAATCCCGCCAAAGACAAAATGAACAAAGGGACCAAACCTGGAGTAAATCTCAAGAAGGACCTTTCTAACAAATGGTGAAAAAAGACCAGGGCCATTTTGACAAAATGGGCACTTATGGGTGCTTTACTGCAGCTGCATTTCCAGCCCTCAGTAGAAACACTCAATGGTAGGAAAAAGTAAACCACTGTCACCATCCATTAATTGGAGAAAGGGTAACATCAAAATGTTACATGAGAAACTAGATGCTAAGTAACCCCTGCAGCACCCGATTGTAAGATGGTGTGTGCTGGGTAAGAACGTTAAAAAATGTAAGTAAAGTCAATTTCACTTCGCCGCTCTTTGAAACAGTAGTTTCACCAAGAGAAGTTATTTAAACTTTTGGGAAATCTGAGACGTCCCTGTGCCACTGCACCGAAGGTGCTGTGTGCCACAATGTAAAGATGCCTGCGGAGTTTGTCAGACTCGAAAGTCGAAATACAGGGACCAAATCGGAAAAATACATGAGTGGGGGGGGAGACATCTCATTCTCTCCAGGATAAAAAAAATCAAAGTCTTAAAGTCCAGCAAAAAGAGCTTGGGGTCTCTAAGGTAGAAGAGAATTCTCCCCAACAGTCTAGCTGTCCTGATTGGACAGCCAAACATCCCTTTCTGTAAAATGCTGAGAGATTGCAGGAGTGTGCTCGGACTGTATAAAAGGTGAGGCTTCTGGAGTAAAAAGCAAGTCCACCACTGGAAGCTGAAGTAACCGAAGAAGACGTCCAAAGACACCTGCTGAACCTTTGCAACACTGTGATGCGACCACTGTTGTCTTTACCCTGCTTTCTGTGCGACAGAGGAGCTCCAAAGAGGAAGACTCCTTACCTTTGGTGGGTGGGAACAACCAGGCCTAAGACTAACTTTGAATTTAGCCATCTCCCTAGGTCCAGAGTTTGCAGAGCTGCGGAACCCCATACCAGGAGACCTGCTACCAATTTCGAGTGAATCATTGTGGAAAGGCTGAATCCATCCAAATCCCTGCTGAACCCATAAGTACTCTCTAGAGACACTATCCAACTTGGCGAGGCCCCCCCCCTAATCAGAGTGTGGGACTGCAGAAAGCAAGGATTGACCAGACATTGTGACTTTTGTTGGTGTTAGAAAAGGTGCCAAAACCACAGAGTGAACCAAGAAGTTGCTGAAAGGTATGCTACAGGCCCCATAGAGACTGAGATTCCAGCCATTGTCTTGCATTCAGTCCTCAGAACATGGAATTCGGAGGGCCGATCCAGAGCTGCAACATTGTGGAGCATCGAGCACAAACCGTTTGTTCTAACCGAAGGTACTGTGGGTAAAAAGATATTGCTTAACTGATTACAAGTTGCTGCTCCAGAGCGGAGTGCACGTAGATGTCCAGGGCAACCCCCTCTTATCTCAACTGAAGCTGCTGCTTGTGTCTCTCCTTAGAGTCCTTTAGAAAAGGTCTCCCTAGTTAACTTGCTGCTTCAAGAACATTAGCGACTGGAAGAAATCCAAAGGAACACTTCGTATTCTGCTGCTTGTTGACTTTTACCCCGTTCCGAACTGCCTTTAGCTAGGGTTGTGTTTTTGGACTTAAAACCTTGAACCAGGCTTATGCTACACAAACCTCCCTTTCAGTGACTTTACTATGTGTTTGCATATAACCTGTTGCAAACTTCATGAGTGCGAAATAACCGATTATACAGTAACATTGTCTTTTCCCTTTCTATTGTTGCTACAAATGTAACTGCGTGCAAACACAAGTGAAAGTGCCCTTTGCAGTGTATGATCTAGTATTTTAAAGTGTTCTAGTGTAAACGTTTGAAGTATTTAAAGTGATTCTGGTGTAAATATAGTTACTTTTATCTAAATTGTATGTTACTTTGCTCTTTATGTCTAACTAGATTCAGTGTAGTTACCTACAGCTCACATCTTTCTCTTAAGATACGCCTGACTGCTCTGCCACTCTACTAAGTTCCTGTGTTAGTACAGACTAATGCTAAGAATTGGAGATCTACAAACCACTGGGATAGCTTCTGAAAGTCTTACTGCCAGTATGGCTTTAGGAAAACATCCCTCGCATAGGATCACGTCTTCCTGACCAGGAATGCAGTGCCTGGGTTTTTGGCTACAGATCCTGAAGTTGTCCTGCTGCATAATAGTCTGTGCTGTCTTGGGTATTAATTTACCTGGAGTCTCTTGTGATTCATGTGTAGTTTTGGGATGTTTTATGTATTTGGGAGGCCTCTTGTCCAGTTCACCCAGGATCACTGCTGGAATCTTCCTGGGTTGTCTCTCTGAAGTCACTGTCCCTCAACTAACTCTAAAGTAGAATACTTACTTGTTTGAACAGTCTTCGTTTGGGACTCTGAAATTTGATTGTAACTGAGCCGTTTCTCATCCTGCCTGCAGCTGGCCCCTAGACCACTAGGGTCCCACTTCTGCCTCTGAGTGGATTTGTCAACTAGAATTGAGAAGGGCTGGATAGTTTAAGGGGTCTGCCTTGAAAAGTAAAATGAGTGTTGAAAAGTTTACTTGTAAATTAGTTGGTTTGTAACTTTAAACTCTGAGTGAATAGTTACAAAAAGGTATTCCTTGGATATGTTCTGCAGTTCTTAAAAGTATATACATGATTTATTTACCTTGAATAAGCTGTCTGCCGCCTTAAAGTGTTCTCAAAGTCTTACTTTCGTTAGAAATGCTCACCATTCTAACAGAGTAGATAGTTTAACTCACTCACCTGTGAATTGGGTTCCCCTCTTCGCCAAAGTAATGCTGTTGGTTTCACTTTTTTATTCCTGTTAGGATGATTGTATTCGTGTCCCCAATTGGGTCTTGCTTCCCCTGACTTGCTGTTAGCCTGTCCAGAATAAGTCTGCCTAGGTCCTACTTACCTTTTTTTAGGCTGCTGGTAGCTCCTTACAAAGGTATATGGGTTTTGCTTAGCTTGCGTTGCTGTGTGCCATCTAAAAGTAAGTTATTGCTTCCTTAGTCTGTGAACTGAAAAGCAACTGTATTTGAATATTACCCAAGCATGGTCTTACTTACCTGGTAAAACTGTTTTATCCAAAACGTAGTTAAAGGTTGATACTGTTCCTAGAATCTGTGTTCCACAATTCTGAAAAGTATATTGTCCTGTTGTCTTACTATGATTTCTTGCTGCGCAACACGATACAACTGTTAGTGTCTACTACCCTTCTATGACTAAGTAATGCAAAGGTAACTATTAGATTTGACTTCCGTAGAACTACTGTTGGGCGTTCCAAATAAGGTTATATGCTTTGGTCTGTGTACCTACAAGCATAGTGGTGTCTTTGTAGGTCTTTATCTGGTCTGTGATAGTACTTATTCCACCCAAGATTTAGCTGGGCATAATTGTATTTAAATGAACCTTTTATTTTTTTACAATACATAGTGTTCTAAGATAAGCCTGGCTGCTCTGTCTACGCTAACCTGAACTCCGGTGCTACAGCCTTATACTAAGAGCGGAGTCTTGTACTGTCTCAGTTTAATGGTTTTACTAAACCCTTAGTTGAACTTCACAAAAACTCTCCCCCCACACCTCGGCCCAGATTCCTGACCTGAGAATCATTGGATTGAGAATAGCTCTTCCCAAGGGTCTGTTCCCTCTTCTGCACCTGGTACTTGTCGGAGGATCCCCTGGTGGTTGCTGAAGTCTGCACAGCAGCCACATCTGGCAACCGCTGACTGCATGGTGCAGACCTATTTGTATTTTCATTTTTTTTTCAGTGCAGGTTCTTGATCTTCAAAGTACTCTCCTTTCGTTGAACTACTCCCTATGGCGTTTTTGGCCAAAGGTAACTTTACCACCAAAGACCGACACTATCCGCACTACTGGTCACTCTTTGTCTCCTCAAATTTGCCAGCCTAGATACCTGTTGCCTTTTTTCCTAAGTGGGACTCATTTAAAATATTATTGCTTACCTAATAGTTATAGTGATTTACCTGCAAGTGTGTTGGAGTTTTCTTTTTAAATTCAAAATGTACATTTATTTATAAACCTAGTCGAAGTACGTTCTCTTAATCGGTACTAATGATTGTGTGCATGGTACTTAAGAACCACCCCACTCTACCTCAGTTATGCTTCGGCTACTTTGCCATGATGACCACCTGGACAGCCTGGTGCACTTGAATTAGTTGTTGGGGAGATCTATAATGTGTATGCTTTATCTCCTCTCCTAGCAAGACCCATAGCACTTTTTGCTGGATTTCTGAACCTTTTCTTTCAATCCTGAATGAGTGGAGCCTTTTTCCACTCATTCAATCTTTGCTCTGAATTTTGGAACTCTGTTCTATGCTTCTATTTCACTACAGAGTCTCCTTTCCTCATCGCTTTTAAGGCATCTGTGTTTAACCTTTGCAGCACACCGCTCCTTTTGAGCAGTGTTGCTGCAAACCCTTTGGGTTCTCCTTTGAGAGACACTACAGGTCTTGAGGGTAGAAGGATGTTAAGAATTAGTGCAGTCCAACTGGTGTGGGACTACACAAGACATCTCTTGGTATTAGGTAACCAACCTTTAAATATAGGCCTGTACTACACAAGTTGGTAGTGTGACTGAGCAGCCAGGCTGATCTTACGAGGGGTAATGTGAGCTGTAAAATGAGATCAGTAAATAAAAGTATCCAATTAAACACTTAGTTATATAATCTATTTATTCCTCCCCCTCCCGACAGATAAGTGCCTATGCAACCAGGCTCCCATTTACTTTATTCATTATAATATGCTTAGAACAAGACATGTTTTGCATTGCATATAACTCATATAAAATCATCATACAATCACAGAGCATAAAATTAGTTCTCATTACATTTATACTCATTATTGTATTTTATGAGATACAGGTTGTGCAGCATGGTCAAGCTTTCACACTCTCATAATATGATGAGCAGTTTCCAAAATATTTATCCCACAAAGTCTACAATATCTAAGTTCTTTAGGGATACCAATTTTTGCTCCAAATATAGAAAAAAATTACATAAATTGAATTTAAACTTCAAGGACCACCTAATAGTATTACTTTCTGGGTATGCACATTGATAAGAGGGTTTACTATAATTGTCAAGTGATCAAGAAAAAACCCGCTATTTGCTTTGGTTGCCAGATTCACTTTCAATTGGTCACCATCTAATTCATATCTTTTTCAGTTTCCCTTTTATCTGTGCGATGCTCAGTAGAACCCAACCAACAGAATCATTCTCTGTCCATTTATAGTACATCTCTCTCCATCTATATAGAGTTATAAAGTCAACATTGTTTTCTCTGCATCTAAATTGTTCCATCAACTTCACCACAAATGTATCATTATTAAGTCTGATTAGTTTAATATATAGCATAAGTCATTACTTGAATTCGGCTGTTAATGTTGTTCACTTCACATTCTAACAATATATACTCATAGGACACATTTTTGGGCTTTCAATAATATCTTTAGAACTTTTGCTTCAAATTTCTCTAGTTGCTATTTTAAAATAGCATCCTCATATTTCAACACCATACACCATACACCATACAAGCAACAATTTTTGCAGAGTAGAGTTTCAACACAGTACTAATAGAAATGTTCCCTTGGCATCCAATACATTTACTTAAAGCCATTGTAGCAATCATACACTTTCTTTTGGTTTCATTCAAATGTTTTTTCCATTTCAGTTTATTATCTATAATTATACCCAAATATTTATATTCATTTACGACTTCAATCCTTCTCTTATCAATCAGCCATATTAGGTTTTTCTTTTTCTTGACCATATTAGATTCAAACTTCATGATTTTAGTTTCATCAATGTTAATGGCTAAATCATTCGCCTTGGCAAAACTTTCAAGTTCGTTTAATTTTGCTTGAAGTCCTTTTGGGGTATAATCTAATAAAAGGTCATCGCCATATCCCAAACATCCAAGCCTCGCTATACCCAATTTAATATCATTTATCTAGATTTGCCCTACCTCTTTTAAAAAGTCTGCCAAATATAAATTAAAAAGTGTTGCTGCTAAGGTGCAGCCTTGCTTAACCCCTCGTGCTGTGGGTATGTCTTCTGACAATTTCCCTTCTAAGTCTAACCGCACTCTGACAGAGGTATCCTGATATAGTAACTGTATCATCTTAAGCAAGGCATGCAATATTCCCCATTTTTCCAATTTAACCCTTAATTTCTTACGTGACACTATCGAATGCAGCAGAAAAAACAATTCAAGCGTAGACAGGCAATCTATGTCTCTTCCATGAATATTCTACTGCACTAACCAGAATTGTCAGGTTATGGGATGTTGAAGACTTTGCTCTGAATCCAGATTATCAGGAAGAATCGCACAACTAGCTATCCATTGATTAATTTCAATTAATAGTATTTTCGCAAAAATCTTATCCGGGATGTCTAGGATTCTGTAGTTTGCTGGTTTTTTACGAGATCCTTTTTTGTATATTGGTAGTATAATGCTCTTCCAGGAGTCGGGAACTATTCCAAATTTTCCCATCCACTGGTATAAGATATATAGAACCTTAGCCCATCGTCCCGGAGATTGATTCAGGAGGACATTACAGGTACTATCAGGTTCTGCAGCTCTTGAGTTAGGCAGTGACCTTATCAATAGTGTCAAAGAAGCAACTGAGTAGGTTCCATTCCAGATCCTCTCTTCCCTGTTAGGTACATCAGCCATACTCCCTAGTGTATTTTTAACATGAGCAGTCCAGCCACTCTCAGGGATAGAATTAACCAGAAGTTGTTTCTTTTTCGTTATTAATGATGTCTTACATTTCTTGATTTATTTTTATTTAGCCAAAGTAAGCTAGATATCTCTTCATTTTCAAATATTTGATCTTAAAAAAACATTTCTTAGGCGAATGACGTTGTCAAATTTCTTGTGATGTCATATTACATTTTTCATTTATTGATCTATATTTACGTTTTTCCATAACTGTTGCACTAATTTTATTAGTTACCTGCTCGAATTCATCAAGAATCTTACTCACTGGTTTCATGGGAACAGAATCCTAATTCTGAATAAGTGTCCAGCAAATGAGTAGCCACTTCATTACCTTTTTTAATATTCGTTGGATTCCATATAATATTTCCTGCTGTATTAGTTCCAATCACTCCATTCATTTGATATACGCTTCTATTTTTTACTTTCGCTTTTAAGAGCAGATATAGGGGCAAGTGGTCACTTCTCTACACCCAACCGCCATATTGCATCCTACTTCTTGGGCTCTTCTATTCTATATATAATCTATTTATACACAGATATTTGAAGCATTCTTTAAAAAACATAATTAGCTGTAACAATCTCAAATTAGGATTGTTAGGGAGAATTTTCATTGCTGTGCTAATTTCCTCTTAATTTAGAGACCCCCAGCTCTTTTGCTGGGCTTTCGGACTTAATATTTATCCTGGACAGAAAGAGACCTTTATCCCACTCTCGTATTTTCTGTTTTGAACTGTGTTTCTCTTCTGGTTTTTGAGTCTGAAAAACTCCATAGGCGTCATCTTTTTGTATTGTGACACAGCACCTTCAGTGCAGTCTCGCAGAACGTCTTTTGGATTTCTAATAAGGTTTAAATACCTTCTCTTGGATAAACTACTGTTTCCAAGAGTAGTGAAGTGAAATTGACTTACCTTTTTTCTCTTTGTAGTCCCAGCCCACACCATCTTGCATGGAGTGCTGGGGGGGATTACTTGGTATCCCCTTAGTCTACCGTCTTGTGTAACATTTTTTGTTACCCTTACTGCAATTAATGGCTGATGGCAGTGGTTTAATTTTCCTACCGTTGTGTGTTTTTACTGCAGGCTGAATCCTCAGCTGCAGTATTGCACCCATGGGTACCCATTTAGTCAAAATGGCCCGGTCTTCTTTTTTCACCATTTTTTTGTTGGAAAGGTCCTTGAGATTTACTCTGCTCGCCAAACCAGCTTTGGCCCCTTTGTTGTTTTTGTCTTTAGTGGGATTCACTGGTGAAGCCCGCCTCTGGCTCCAGCGTGTCTGGTAGGGCAGGAAGCTGGGAGGTTCCTGAAACACCCTGTGCTTAGTCTCCTTGGTTACAGGAATGCACCCAAAGTTGATTGGCTGTCTGTCTCTGGAGGACAGCCACCCTGCTGCTAGTGACAGCTAAGCTGCAAATGAATGGCAGAAACTTGCATAAAAGGCGGGATCTTTTGCATGGAAGGCAGAGTTGACCACTTGATGAAGGTAAAGAAGAAACTGGAAGAAAAGCTTGCTGCACCTCCTGGTCCGTTGGTTTGCACAGTGAAGCCCTGCTGCAGTGCTGAAGCACCAAATTTCGAATCGACTAGAAGCCCGGAAAGGAATACTTCTTCCCTTAGGTTGATGGGACCAAATGACCCCAAGACTAACTTTACTGGAATCCCTCTCCCTGCTGGCTGTACTACTTCGCTGCTGCTGGAACTGAGTGCCAGGGGACGGAAACACCAGAATCGAGTGCATCTTTTTTAAGCCGGACCTCAGTTACAGGAAGATCCTCCGGACTCCCTCGAAGCAGGACTACCCAGGACTTGGCCACCTCAACAGAGGGCAAGCTGTCCAAGAACAGCAGTGGTGCTATTTGCAAGGAGCTGAAACTGTGAAGTGCTGCTGGTCTGAAGTGTGCCCTTGCTCCTGCCGACCTTCAAACTGTAGTGCAGAAGTTCCCAGACGTCTGTTAAGCTCACCTGGTATCCATGGGGACGCCACCCAGACCTGGTTGGATGATTTGCACACTCGAACCCTCTCCTGGTCCCTTGGTAAGTCCTCTGGTTAAAGATGGGTCTGCAATATAGGAGAGCTGGATTCAATACCAGATTGTCTGTTTTCCCATCTCCCTTGGCCTCAACTCCTTCCTCCCCCGTGGGCCCGCTCCTCACCTTTTAATATTGCAAAAGGTGGATTCTCCGTCCTTCTCCTCGTGGCAGGGGCGCGTAGATGTGGGGGGCGAGCAGCGGCCAAGTTACTTCACTGGTGCAAGCCCCCCCCCTGTCCAGGCCTGCTGCGACTCCGTAGGTTTGCTGCTTTAAAGTCTTTATATGCAGTTCTTATGTTCCTCTTAGTTCGAATAATAATGTCTTGCTTCTTTCCTTTTAGGTATGGAAAGGTATTTTGGTGTTGTCATGCAGTTTGAAGATGAGCATGGGCCGGTAGACGAAAGCGCGGTTTGCGCGATGCTGTCCGGTGAGTAATGAGTGATGCGCGGCGCTATTTCGCCTTTTATATTACTAACCTGTGTCTTTTCTCTCCTTGCAGGTTGTGATGTTCCTCGTCGAGCGCCGTAATGTTCCAGCAATGATACTGACCAGGAGATGACTACCCAGGTAAGAATTGTGTGGTTTTCTTCATTCGGGAGGCAACGTGAGTAAACGCTTACTAATGCTGTCTTTATTTCTCCTCTTTCCAGGTTATGGTATTCCAGGATGCATGCAGTGCCAGATGATGGATTTCGTACCTTCAGGTGAGTGGAACTGAAGTCAGCGATGGATTGAAGACCGGATACTGTTCCAGGTATGTTTTGTAGTGTTCTTTCTCTCGCTGCAGGTCCTTGGTTTCAGGTAAACTGGCATCAAAGAACTGGACAGGGTGAGCGTTACGCTGCCCACAGCAGAATAACGCAAAGCATGTTCTGCTGTTTGGGTGTGGTTTAAATAGTCTCAGGTAAAGTAGTCCAGGTAAAATAGTCCCAGGCCTGCCACACCCAAAAGACTAGACCGCATAGCTCAGTTCTTTGTAACTGAGCGATGTGTGTGTGCCGCCATGTTGGCTGAACACCCCCCACACCCCCCGCAGTTAAATAGTCCCGAGTAAACCGTCCCATTCTAATGTTGGTCTTCATGACAGTTATGAGCCTGGCGCCAAAGGCACCAGGACTGACTCCAAGAGTCTTGGATGAGGTTTTAAGGCCTTTGACCTGGCCCTAACTGGAAGGCTGAGTTGCCAGTGAGGGCAAGGGTCATGACACGCCTTCCCTCTTGTCACCACGACTGAGGCCCAGGAACAGGATCTGCAGGACTACAACAGCAACAGAATCCAGCTGTATCCCTTTCTTCAGACTCTAGGTACTGTGTAACTAGGGCTACTTACCTCTGGTTGTATAGTTTGCTTGCTCTCACTTGAGACTTGCATTGGCTGCCCTTTGCAGAGTTGCTTGCATTTTTGCTTTTCACAAGCCTCCCAACTTGTGGCCCAATAGTGATTCTTTTTGTTACAAAACACTCTTTAACATTGTGCAAGACGTTTGTGCTATCTTCAAGAAGTGCCTCGCCTTTCCTAGATTTTGCTCAACTGACAATGGCTGTCCTGGATCCCTGTAGACCCTTCTTACCCTCTGGCTTTGTGTTTATCTGTCCGTCAATAAGTCCGTCCTACCTACCTTACTTGTATAGCTGGCAAAGTGTTAACCTATATTTCATTGGGGGACTGTAAAGTACTTGCCAGTTTGGAGAAACTTGTTAAACATTGTTTCCTTCCCTACCTTTCCCTTTTTCCACAACTCCAACATTGCCTTTAAGTAAAAAGTGATATATTAATGTCCACAGTGTCATAGCTATTGCAGTCACCTTAGGGTGTGTTGCTTACTTAACTGAAACTGAAGGAGTGGATTTTTTTTAACACACTTTTTTATTAGTGGTCCAGAAGATACATAACAGTTACAGCTTTGCCTTGAAGCTAGAAATAAACATGACAAAGAAAATCGGTACAGATGTCATACATCTCATCAAGGTGGTACCCTTACATAGCTTCATCTTCATCGGAGATCATATCACATAGAAACATTCTGAAGGGTCCCCAAATATCTTTAGGTCTACTAGCTGATGGGCGGGTGAGGACAAATTGTTCTTCAGCCTCATTCACGTATGTCAATTCTCGGAGGAACTGCTTCACAGTGGGTGGTGCAGCACTTTTCCATTGTTGTAGTATACATTTTTTGGAAACTGCGCACGAGACATTAAATCTTCTGGTTTTTTCAGAGCACTTGCCTAGATCTCCGAATAAATATTTCTGTGTGGTCAATGCCGGGGGGGGGGGATTTGTGTAACCTCCACAAGGAACTCTGCCACCTCCCTCCAGAAGCCAGTCACAACCGGACAGCCCCAGTACATGTCGAATGAACCAGCCTGATCGGCATTACATTTGGGACATTTGCCTAGACTCTCCGGAACAAACTTTGCTATCTTGGCCGGAGTGTAATGCAATCTGTTTATAATTTTGAATTGCATAAGGCGTAGCCCAGCGTTCAGGGAAACCCTCTTGGTAAGGGAACAGTACCTTTCCCAGGTCTTATCGCCTATGGGGATTTGGAGGTCACTCTCCCATTTACCTTTGATCAGGTTGGTCGAGGGTGTGTTCCTGTATTGCATTGTATAGACTGGACACCCCCAGTTGGTCGCCCGCTGTTATCTGTACGCACGGGTGAGTAGGGGGTTCATCAGGGAAGGACGCCCAGCATTTCTGGAAGGCCGATCTCATACGATAGTACTGTAGTGTCCTAAGAGGGCCCCCACCAAGAGCCCTCATGATCAGCTGAAGGGTCGCAAACTTCCCATCTATAAACATATCTCCCAGTCTCATTTCTCCCATGGGATCCCACGCCTCTCGTAGGCTGGTGTCATGTCAGGGTAGTTACAGAGGGAAACCTCGGGTTTGTATGGGGCCAGTACTCCCAGTCTTTTAAATATAGCCTTCCATGCGCCAATTGTACAGCTCACCGGATATGTTGCATGAGTCCCTGTAGTTTGCATCAAAGATTACGGACTGTATGTTTGTGGGGGAAGTGGTGAGCTCCTCTACCTCCACATGTGGGGGACCCTCATCCTTGGAATACCAATAATTCGAAAACTGGGCCTGGGACACAATAGTAAAGTTCAAAGTTGGGTGCTGCTAAGCTGCCTGTGGAGTACAGTTCAGTCAGTTTTTCCCACCCTATTCTTGGAGTCTTCCCATTCCAAAGAAAGGTCGCCATGGATTTGATATTATTAAAGAAGAGTCCCCGGCCATTTCGGGATGTTCACGAATAAGTATAGCAATTTGGGCAGGACTATCATATTTAGGACTGCTACCCTACCATGCAGAGACATCGGCAAGCAGTCCCATAACAGCAACTTGGTCTTCAAGGCCTGCAGCGTGGCATCGTAGTTTTCTATGTACAACGTGTTTCCCACGTGAGGCCAGTATCTCCAGATATCGTATGGACACCCCAGACCACTTGAAACCACACAAGGAGTCGGGACGGCTGGTTGACGGTGTGAGGGGGAAAACCTCCGACTTGTCTCGGTTTATAGAGTATCCCGAGTGTGCGGTGAACTCTTGAATCTCAGCCATAATGGGTGCCAAGTTGTTTTCCGGTTCACAAATATATAAAAGCGTGTCAAGGCAAATAGTATGGGTGAGAACGGGCAGCCTTGCCTGGTGCCCCTTCCCAATAAGAACAAATCCGAAATTGACTGGTTGGTCAATACCCGCGCCCCAGGTTTCCGTGTAGAGTAATTTCACATAACTAATGAAGTTAGGGCCAACACCAAATGCCTCCAGCACTGCCAGCAAGTAGGCCCATGACACAGAATCGAAGTCCTTTTCCGTGTCTAATGATACGGCCACAGCGTTTCTGCCCGGGTCTATTTGGGCCATAATACCAAAGAGCCTACGGAGGTTAGAGCCGTAGATCTAGTGGGGATAAACCCATTCTGGTCGGGGTGTACAAGTGTAGGAACTGCCGGCAGAAGCCTGCTGGCCAGTACTTTGGCGAATATCTTAGCATCTGTGTTGATCAGAGATAGTGGCCTATATGACGACATGTCCTGGGGCGGGTGGCGCGGTTTGGGGAGAAGTTATAAGGGCCTCTCCCATGGACGGGGGCAGTATTTTACATTGGAGGGATTCCTCCCAAACCCGCAATAACAATGGAACAAGTTCTGCAGTAAACTCCTTGTAAAACTCTGAAGGAGTCGATTTCTGAAATATATTTTATTGTTGCCAATTGCCCCCTTCATAAGAAAGATGGCTCATTTTAAAACGGACTGTTAAATTAATAAACAATTATTTCATCAAGAAACAGTGAGTATAAGTGGTGTCTGAACACCTGTCACTGTGAATCGGTTAAAACCATACAGCGCACATTGACCCCTCTTGAGGAGCCTGGCTGCTCAGTCATTTGTGTAGTACAGGCCTATACTGAGGATTGGGTTACCTATTGCCAAGAGGACAAGGCTGGTGCAGTCTCTCTCACAGCGTTGCTGCATACAATCTTGCCTTACAAGGATTCAGTTCAAAATGTGAACAATAAAGCAGGTGAGTTAGTAATTCATATGTTACACATGATCCAGCACCGGGAGGTGCCGTCAGCTGTGGTCAGTATAGCATTTATATAGTATCACTTTTGCAATATTGCGTTTTCAAGGAAGGTAAAGGTTAGGGTTAGATCGGAACAGAATGATAGGTTATAAGAATAGTTGGATTCTCCCAGAGGGATGCAGGCCGTCTCTTATCCCAGTATTAAAGTGTTCAACTTTACAACCTGTATCAGGAACTGTTAAGCAAGATTGTATGCAGTACCCTTTGTGTGCATTACAATAACCCTGACCGCCTGCCAATAGGGACCCAACCTTTGGTATAAGTCTGAACTACACAGGTTGGTAGTGTTCCTGAGCAGCCAGCCATATCTGAAGAGGGCTCAATGTGGGCAGTAATGTCGACAGTTTCACAGTACCATTATTCATATTAACACTTAAACTCAACATTTCTTGATAAATATTAATTTTATTTCAGTCAGTTATATAAGCCATCTTCAGAAGGGAGCAAAACATGTAACTTTTAAAATACACTTCAAAACACACTTAGTTTCCCTAAATCCAATGATACACATTGGGGATGTCACACAGACACTTCCTACGTCATCAGGTGACTCAAATAGCTAGAACACTGGACATTGATTCATCACTGGTACATTTGGAGCAATACTGAGTTTGGTGCAAAGGTTGGATAGGGGAATAAAACAAAGGTAAACCACTAATTCATAAACGGGTAAGTACTTTTGAAAACCTTCCAATGTTCAGTAAATTAACCTTTTCCTGGGTAAAAGATAAAGCACAGACTCAGAGATGAGAGTCAGCCGGGGAGCCAGGATAGCCAATGTTAATTGCACAATGTCTAGGGGAGCTGAAGATCTTCTTTGCAGGTAGGTAAAAAGTCTTGCACAATGTTTTTAGAAATGTTTGTAGAAAATCGAGCACTTGAAGGGCCACCAGCTGTGAGGTTTGAGGGGCAAAGCTATAGCAACTCTGCAAGATAACCAAGACAGGTTTCAACTGAGAGCAAGCAAGGCTACACAAAGAGGTAAGTGCTCTTAGACTTTACAGTACCTCTGGTTGGAAGAAATGATTCAGCTGGCTTCTGTTCCTGTACAGCTCTGCAGATCCTGTTCCTAAGCCTGTCGGGACGTCTGGGTACTCCTGCTCTGTAATGGGACGGTCCGCAGCAGCAATGGGCAAATTTTAGTTCAGGGGACCTTTGGTGTTTCAGCTCCTCGCGTCTGACAGCAATTAGCAACACAGCGGTTCTCGGATACCACTTCAGACTCTCCTTGCTTCTGGGGTCAAGCACTCTGTTGTGGCTCAAACTTGGTCAGTCCTGCATCAGGGAAGTCGGAGGATCTTTCTGGCGCTCAAGTCCGACTTGGAAGCAACACACACAATCTGGTGTTCCTCTTCCTGGCTGTATGGTGTCCAGCAGTGTTAGGCAGAATTGCATGCGGTACCCTCTGGGAACACCACACACATTTAGGTCTACAGGTGTAAGCACAAAACAGCCTTTGGTATAAGTCTGCCACACACTTTTTGGTAGCGAGCGGAGCAGTCAGGCTTATCCCAAGAGGGAATGTGAGCAGTAGATGAAGTTACACAGAAGTATCACAATCGCAGTGGTTCAAGTAGACACTTGCTCTCAAGTTTTCTTGGTAAAACTATAAACATTTATTTACACAATCATTTGTAGATTATCACTAGTAGAAATCAACGTATTAAACACCAATATACTACAGTAACAAACTTTAAGTTAGAGACAGTTTGAGCTCCCCCTGAAAAAGGAGCCAAATAGCACTTCAATTACTTTCAATGGGAATCAAAGGCAAAGGTTTGTAGAAAGGGTTAGAAAACACTTCTGTTAGGCAATGCAAAGGTTCAGTGTAGCAAGAGGGTCAGTTCAATTCAATAGGCTGGGCCAAAGTCAATAGTCTAGTGTTCTTGGATATGACAGCACAGTTCTGGTACAGATGGAGAAGTCTTTGTAAAAGTTCTCGGAAGTAGTTTAGGCGAAAAAGCGAAATATGCTGGGTCACAAGCTGATGAGGCCTGCAAGTTGGGAAAGTTGCATGAACTTTCACTGCGAGAGTTAGGATCTCTCGCGGATGGCACAGTACCTTAAAGGGAAGCGCAAAGATGTAGTTTAAGACGGTGGTTCCTGGCAGGTCCTGCAGATGTCACTGTTCCTGAGCCTCGGTCATGGGTACAAGAGGGAGGGCATCGTGGGGACACCTGCACTGCATGGGATAGTCGTCAGAAGCAAAAAAAAATAAATGAGTCACTTCAGCTCAAGTAGCTGTTGCTTCAAAACACAAAACTGGTGTCCCTCTCCCTGGTTAACCTTAACCAGCCTTGAGAATGGTATCCAGGTGTTTTCTGAGCTGATTGGTCCCACCAGCTCAAAGGAAGAAGCCGTCCTGGAACAAGCTGTCGAATGGAGATCTGGCAATTCAGATTTGCAGGAGGGCTTCGCCGGGCAAACAGTCTAGTGGTTGCAGCAGCTGTTCTCTTCCAGCTAGTCTTCGGTTCTTTCGTTCCAGTGGTCGACTCTGCCTTCCAGTCCTGGAGACTCAGCCTTTTTGAAAAGTTCACTCCAATTCATTCCAGCTTGGCTGTCACTCACCCAGCAGGGTGGCTGTCCTTGCCGCACAGTCAGCCAGCCAATCATGTCAGAGTGCATTTGGGTCTCCTACGAGACCAAGCAGAGTTTCAAGCACCTCCCTCACTTCCTGCCTACCCCAGACACCCTGGAGCCAGAGGCGGACTTCACTCGTGAATCCCGCCAAAGGCAAAGCGAACAATGGGACCAAACCTGGTTTGTCGCGCAGAGTAAATATCAAGGAGGACCTTTACACAAAGAAATGGTGAAAAACGACCTGGGCCATTTTGACAAAGATGGCACCCTTGGGTGCTTTACTGCAGCTGCGAACGCAGTCCGTGGTAAATGCACACCACGGTAGTTAAAAGTAAACAACTGCCACCAGTCATTCAGTGCCAAAGGGTAACATGAAAATGTTACATGAGAAGTTAGACAAAGGGGATACTATGTAAGCCCTCCAGCGCCCTAAGGTAAGATGTGTGTGTTGGGTCTACAAAGTTACAAATGGAAGTAAAGTCAATTTCACTTTACTGCTCTGGGAAACGGTAGTTTATCCCAGAGGAGGTATTTAAACCTTTGGGAAATCTGAAAGACTTCCTGTGCCACTGCACCAAAGGTGCTGTTTGCCAATGTAAAAGATGCCTATGGAGTTTGTCAGGCTCCATAACTAAGACACAAAGCTCAGAAATCACATTAAAAGGCATGAGAGAGAGAGAGAGAGGGGGGGCGGGAGGGTCTCACTCTCTCCAGGTAAAAGAAATCAAGTCCTCAGAATCCAGCAAAGTTGCTGGGGGTCTCTAAGGTTTAGGGAATTGGCACATTTCTGAGAATTCTCCCTAACAAGTGGAAATGGAAGGTAGGTTGAATCCCTAAATCTCCTACCTCTGCAAAGAAACCTTCGACTGACGAGTTCAGAGGTGACTACTTGGAGGAAGGCCATGCGGTCGTGATTGAGGCGTGGCTCTCGCCACTTTGGTCTTTGAAGTCTAAGAGAAGGAACCATAGGTCACCTTTGACTTAATCTTCAGATGCTTCCCCTGGGAGAGTTTCTAAAAAAACCACTCTGGCCGAGTGCGAGGCCTTAAGAGCAGAGATGCTAAAAATATTTGAAAAACTGAAGCCTCCATGCCATGCTTCTACATGCGCTTTTGAAAGCAGCAAGGTAGGAAAGGGCTTGACCTAAATGCTGTGCGCCCTCGAGCCCGGCACGAAGGCCTGATCCACATCGAGAGCTGTCAAGGCCTCGATCCGATGAAGTAACATCGGAGGATCAGTTGAGCCGAAAGCATAAGTCGAGGTAATTGGCAGCGCTTTCGACACCTGCCAAACACTCGACCTAGACACCAGCTGCGCCATCATTGCCAGCTGTGCCATAGATGCTGAGAGCCCCGGTAAAACCTATGGTGCCAATGAAGAAAGTTTCAACGACCTTGTGTCGAACCCATTATTTCTGATGTTTGTTAATCTGCTTAGAATCACATGCTGTGTATGGTCTGACATCCAGTGCTAACCGCGGAGTATTACATCTTGTCTTTCGAGAATCGAAAGGGGACGTCAACATGGGCGTGCCTGTAACACTATCCCTACCCTGACGTGTAGTGTACCCAAGATTCCTCAAGCGTGGAGGTCCCTCAGATTGTTTTTTCCGCCCAGCATACTGGTCGCCTTGATGCGGAGCTCGTCAAAAGAACATTGCTTATTGTCCCCTTCGACCTTTGGTCGTTTAGTTATATAAAGTAATCAGATCACCCTATTCCTCCCTTATTTTGACGGCTGTTACTGATCTCCGCAGAAGACCTGCAAAACTTCAACGGACGGTGATCCAGTCGGTGCTGCTGACCACGTGGCTGGGCCTTCCGCCGGCCTACACAGTAGGGAGTGGGGTCGGGGTGGAAATTTCTATACAAACTGAGAATGCCTTGCCCTTTCCTTCCTTTCCCTTTTGGTCTTCGTCACTCTAACCATCCTTGGCTATGGAGAGGAGTCTATTTAGGTTTTGCCCCATTTGTAAGAGCACATTTCCTTGGAAATATAGGCACAAACGGTGTAACCGGTGCTTGCCCCTCGATCACAAAGAGTAAGGATATGCGGCTTTTAAGCTCCTCCATCCTAAGACCTTAAAAGGGCTCAAAGTAAAGTGCGGGCGGCCTACAGGATGTCAAAGGCCGAGTTTTCTCCTGCTGCCGCAGCCACCGAATGTGACGACGGTGAGAGTGACCATCAGACCTTCGAACTGGAGGTCGTTGACCTTTTGATGGAACACTTGCGTTACGCATCGTCTGTCCCTACCCCCTGCTAGGCACGGCTTAGGCACTGCTATGGGGAAGTCACACCCCGGCGACAAAGACTAACATGTACATGGCACTAAACGCACAACCCCAAGCCAATCTACGGCTAAGCCGAAGAAGACTTCAGCGCCAACGGGTACACCGGGAATTCTGGCGGCACCTGCCGACAGTCAGGATCAGCAGCCCTCACCGCAGCCGCATATTCGCATAGCAACCGTGCCATGTAAAACAAAGGGTGTTATCCCTAAAACGGGTACTGACGAGACGCATGACAAAGCATCCTGCGATAAGGTTCCGGTTCCGCCCAAGAGTGTGGTCGCCAGAGACAAGGCCCTGGCACCGCCTAAGAAGGCAGCCACTGAGGATAAGATCCCGGCAACTCTGAAAAGGATGGCTGCCGAGGACAAGGCCCCTGCTCTGCCGAAAAAGACTCCCCCACAATCGCTGGCTGAAATTACATGCCTCCCGTCTGTGGAGGAAGTCGAAGACAGCCTAGCAAGAATTGTCGATTCTCAGACAGCAGACAAGGGTTTCTTCGAGGATTACAGAAAAGGTTAAGGATCCGCCGAGATCCAGGGATAGCCTTAGTAGAGTACCAGAACCCACCCATAAGTCGACAGAGCTACAGGGACACCCCACCTTTATCGGTCCCTCAGGAGGAGTTCTCTGAGGGTGAAGGGCTGTCCTCGACGTTAAGACCTAAATCTGTTTTTCGATGGAAGAGCGTGTTCAAGACCCTTTTCCACCTCTAGACCACGCTATGGCTTCAGTTTGGCCTAGAGAAAAATATGGAAACTGTATGGAAAGGCTGGTCAGGTTTGTTTCTCGTTCAGAACAACCCACACCGAGGCGGCCACGGGATGAAAGCCCCTTTAACCCTGTAGCAAAATTCCCAAGGCTTTTTGACCCCTCTTTGGAAGAGGACATTTACAAATATGACCCAACTAAAGAGGACATTCCTGCAGACTCGGAATGAGGATCAATTCTCCAACCCTGAGACTAGACTGTTATACTATAAATGAAATTGCATAGCCCGAATGATATGACTAGTATGTTGGCCAGAAGCAAATTGCGTCGTGTGACAAACATTGCAAACCGTGAAACCTTAATGTGAACATTGGGAGTCCATTTTGTAAATGCAGGCCACTTTTGTTTTTTTAACGCTCTGCTAATATATTCTGTGCTTCAAATCCACACACGCCACATCTTGAACTCTGAAATGCTAACATTGACAGGAATGTAGAGCCGTACAGAAATGCATTATTTTCCTCTCATGGAGGCCTTGAAGCTGTACACAGAGCCGCGCCTAATCAGTAGCCCAGGTGCCAGTTTGTCTTGCAAGAGCTGTTGTAAAAGGCAGTTAAATGTGAATTATATGCAACTAAAGGTGCTCCTTCACGCAGGATGGTATTTTCTCTGCCTCAGAACTGCCTGACCCTTAGCTCATGAGCCACAGCCACCAGATAACGTTGGTTGGAATGTCTCCCTACGAAGAACATGATATCCTCCCCTGCGCCAGTGCCCCATGTTCCCCGTAACAGAAACCTCTCTGCAGCCTCTGCTAGAATATGAATGTTTAGACTGAACACGTCATAACTTTCAATTACTGAACCATAGCTTGTTCGTCATGTATAAGGATGGGCCAAATGTTATTGTAAAGGATGATGTATTATGTTTATATGACTGCTTTAGTGCTGCTCGCTCACTTCTCATGGTGTCTGGGAACACACGTCGTGAGACGTTGAGACCCGGTCGGCCGACTGAGATACGTTGACTAATAAACCAGACTTGTTTGGAATTTGAACCTCACGACTAGCGTGTCATTTAGTTTATGGTTGATGTGCCTTTATTCCATATACGGACTAACAAGACGACCTTCACCTGTGGATGATCAATTGACGTCTGAAGTCGTGCTGCGTAAAGCAGCAGAACACCTTAAGATTGCCACAGAAAGAAGCAGCCCCGAAGCTGACTTTGTTGAAGACATCCTCAAGAAAAAGCCGCCGGTCAGCCAGGCTATTCCTCTCCTCAATTCAAAGTAACTCCTGGCTCCCTCCTTATCCACACCTGCTCTCACAAGAGGTGTCAACTCAAGAATAGAGAAACTTTCGTCCTGCTCCCTCGGACCCTCTGTATATCAGAGGTCTCTCCACCCCAGATTCTCTGGTGGTGACTACCACAAGAAGGAGCAGGGGTCCCTTTGTCAACCGGTGAGGCACCTCCTGACAAAGAAGGAAAGACGTTACGCCCTTGTAAAGAGGGTCACGACTGCAGCAGCGTTCTCAACACATATTGCCAACAACACATTATTATTGGCCAGCTACGCGGATGCGCAATGGGCCTTAATACAATAAGGCCTACAAGAGGTTTCTGAACCTCTACAAACCCATCTCCTCACCACAGTCACTGAGGGCAGGCAAGTTGATCAAAGCATACTAAAGAACACTTTAGATTCTGCCGAGACTGCTGGCCGATCCCTGGCTCAGGGCACATTCCTGAAAATACATGCATGGCTACAGAACTCTGGATTTAAGCCGGAGGCGCAAGGGTCGCTTATAAAGAAACCCGTAGAAGAATCCAACCTGTTTGGGAAGGCGGTCGATGAGGCCCTCGAGACTGCACAAAAGAGCATGACACCGTAAAAACTCTGGACCCAATTACAGAGCTCCTCCACAAGACGGGGATCTGGGTCCAGATGGCTTTTTCATGCCCAACGCTTCCCTCAACAATTCTCTGGAATCAATTGGAACTCTCCACAGGGAGCCAACGGTTACTCCACCCCGTATCCCCAAAGGGGTCAGCATCGTGGGAAAGGAAGAGGCCAGTACTCTACCCCTAGCGGCTCCATGGCCTCAGGCTCAAAATGACCAGAGGATTCGGGTCCTCTCCCATGCCTCCCCCATCCTTCCTTCAGGCATGGGAGGGTATTACTACAGACCAGTGGGTGCTAAAGACTGTAGCCCACTGGTACTGTATAGAGTTCAACCGGTCCCCAACATTCAGACTGCCACGTGTCAGACGACTGATGCCAGACAATCTTTGCATACTCCAAGAAGTCGAGACACTGCAAGATAAAGGAGCCATAGAAATCGTACCTCTGTCACAGGTAAAAGAAGGTATTTATGCAGTGTACTTCTTTGTACCCAAAAAGGATCTAACCATGCGCCCTGTTTTAGATCTGCGCCCAGCTAACAAATTTGTAAAGCCACAAGTTCTGCATGGTCACTCTGCAGGAAATTATTCCCCGGCTATCACAGAGAATTACATGGCAACGTTGGACATGAAAGATGCATACTTTATATTTCAATGTTGCCAGCGCATAGAAAATACCTCAGATTTATGATACAAGCAGTTCAAGGTACTCCCCTGCGGCATAGCATCTACACCAAGGATATTTACAAAGGTACAGCACATCTGTGCAGGCAATCCATCCCGGTCTATGCTTACCTCGACGACAGGCTCATAACAGGGGACTCTTACGAAACATGTCTGTCAAACACCCAAAGACGATGGACCTTTTATTCAGTCTGGGATTCTCTATCAACGTGAAAAAATCCAGCCTAGACCCCAGTCAAGTCAAGCAGTTCCTAGGGGCTCTAATTTGAACAAAGGACGACCTAGTCTTCCCCTCTGAGAGGGTTCAAAACCTGTTTGAAATCCCTCAGTATGTAGCCAGTCAAGAGATGACGGTACGCAAGGCTATGTGACTGCTAGGAATGATGGCATCCTGTATCTACTTGGTTCCTCACATGCGCTTGCACATGCGTCCAATGCAGGAGTGGCTCAAAAGCCAGTGGTGTCAGGCCAGCGGACAGTGGGACGATCTAGTAGTTGTCTCACCAGCCCTCATTCTCTCTCTACGGTGGTGGTCGAGGGAGAACCTCCTGAAGGGGAAATCCTTTACCACCCCACGCAGTGGAAGCCACTCTAACTACAGACGTGTCTCTCACAGGGTGGGGAGCTCACCTGCTTCAACAAACGGCGCACAGAGTTTGGTCGTCAGACATAGCATCCAACCACATAAACCTGTTGGAACTGTTGGCAGTGTTCAAAGCACTAAAAGCTTTCCAAACACAACTGTAGGGGAAGACTGTCCTGATCCTCAGACAGCACCACGGCCATGTACTATCTGAACAAACAAGGGGGCACTCATTCTTCAGGGCTGTCCAAACTGTCCCAGAACATTTGTAAGTGGGCTCTCAAACGCAACATGTTCCCGTTATCACAATATGTTCTCAGCAGGCACTTCTCGTTGCTCATGGAGTACGGATGGCGATTACACGGAGACATCGTCTCTGTTTTCGCAGAATCGGGCTTCGCAGAGAGATTTATTTGCAACTCTGGAGAACGCTCTGTGCCAAGATTACGCCTTCAGGTACCCCCAGAACCATCCAAGGGGAACGTACTCTGGATAACATGGTCAGGGAAATGTGTTTACGCTTTTCCCGACTCCCCTTCTCAACAAGATGGTGCAAAAGGAACCAGTCACAATGATACTGGTGGCCCCCATGTGGGCCTGCCAACCGTGGTTCGCTCATCTGATGGAGATGTCCCAATCTCCTCCAGTCAAACTGCCTTGCCCGTACAACATGTCGCAAGACAGAGGGGAGGACTCTTTACTCCTGTCCGCAGACATTAAACTTAGCAGCCTGACTCCTGAGGACATAGTTTGGGCACCTGCAGCTCCATCAGATGTATGGACCTTCTCAGGGAAGAAAGAAAACCGAACACTAGATATTATTGTTCCAGTAAATGAAAACGGTTTGTCATCTGGTGCAACTCAGAGCATTAACCCGATTTAACTGCTCTCCCACACACATTGTTTTGTAACTAACTCACCTACTTGACTTAGACCTGGTCTTTAACGCTATAAAGGTTCACCTAGCTGCGCTTTAAGCCTACACTACATCACAGCAAAAAGTGTCATGGTGGAAGATGCCAGTTATTAAGGCTTTCATGGAGGGAGTGAAAATAATTCACCCGCCCATTTCTAACCCGGCTCCCGGATGGGACCTAAATGTGGTGTTGACTAGGCTTATGGGGGCCCCTTTCGAGCCCATGCACAAAGCAAGTCTAAAAGATCTCCTTCAAGACCTGTAGGACTGCCTTTTTAATAGCTATTACTTTCATTGGGGAGAGTAAGTGAACTACAAGCGCTCTCAATCCTAGATCCCTTTGTAACAGTTCACAAAGATGGTGGTTCTACGCACTCACCCTAGGTTCGTGCCCAAATTCATTTCCAAGTTCCATGTGAACCAATCGATAGAACTACCAACGTTCTTTCAAAATCCTTCAAGCCTGGGAGAAAGAACCCTGCACACACTGGATGTATGCAGAGTTGTCATGTTCTACATGGAAAGAACTCGACCACAAAGAAAAACAAATCAGTTTTTCGTTTCAGTGGCGGCAGGAAGAGAAGGAGATGTAGTCTCCAAATCCACTATCTCTCGACGGATTGTCAAATGCATCACACTCTGCTACATTCTTGCTAAGAGAGAGCTGCCCTTCAAGCCTAGAGCACGTTCCACTCTAGGCAATGGGGTGTCCATAGCATTCATTGCAAATGTTCCCCTTGAGTCCATTTGCAAAGCGGCAACCTGGAGTTCTGTACACACCTTTACAAAACACTATTGCCTAGACACTCATTTTAGGTCTGATTCTCAGGTGGGACAGGGAGTACTAAGACCTCTTTTCACTACTGTTCCTTCTCACAACCCACCTCAAACTCCAGGTACTGCTCGCTACTCTATGCACAGCATGTGATTCTAAGCAGATGAACAAGCATCAGAAGACATGCATTACTTACCATAAAAGCATTTCTGATGGTTGTATCTGCTTAGATTCACATGCGCCCAGCTTCCTCCCCGCTCGGATGGAAGGAACAGACGTCTTACCACTTTCTCTCTTTTTCTGTACTCGCTCACGATAGTCATAAGGCTCCCTCACGGCCAAAACAATACAATCGGAGGGACCTCGATGCGTGAGGGATCCTGGGTACACTACATGTCACAGTAGGGATAGTGCTAGACACGCCCATGTCGACGTCCGCTTTCGATTCTTGAATGACGAGATGCAGTACTACGCGGTTACCACTGGATGTCGGCCCATATGACCAGCATGTGAATCTAAGCAGATACAACCATCAGAAATGCTTTTACGGTAAGTAATGCATGTCTTACAAAACCTCTTAATTCCTGAGAAAATCTGTGCCACTACGGAGAAGACTATTTTAAGGCTTTCTTCCAAATCAGGAAAACGACCCCTCGGATGAATAGGCTCCATTTGGCCTCCTATTTGGTACGCCAAATGTACCAGAGTTTTTATTGCAGAGGAGTCAAGGTTGAGTCCTGACAACCTACAGACTGCAAGTGGGGTGGATACCTCACCTGAGTGGAGTTTGGAAGACCAGAGGCTGTGGAGCATGCAGATGCGTGCTACAGATAACTTATGTCCAAGGTAGTGGACTACTTGAGGTGGAGTAGGCCTCCATTGCCATTCGAACAAGACGATCTATCGGACATCTTAGATAAGAGTCCTCGGTCAGATCCCCCATTTTACATTGCTTTGCAGAAAAGGATGACAAATTGGGATGGAAACCAATCCAGCTGTAAATAAACACTTGACTAAGAAGTACTGCTCTTCCAGTAGTGACCTCCTTTGTCCCCCTCCCCCCTTGCCCCCGACAACCTGTCAAAACACCCCACTCCAGAGAGTCTGGTGTTGCAGGCAGCTACTGCAACATCTAAGCAAGCGGCTTACCCTCCCTACAGATGGGACGACAAAAGAGTAGATGGATGGGCAAGGAAGGTATTTTCTGCAGGGAATATGGCACTCAAATCTGCCAACTCCACATGTGCCCTTGCAAAATGTACATTCACTCTGTGGGACTGCATTTCCATGGCAGCAGGGCACTTTCCTGAAGGGAATGAAAGGGACGGATTCTTAGCTATAGTTGGAGACTGCAAAGAAGCCACGTGCAAGTCTCTTCAGTCAGGTCTGGATTCTGCTGATGGCATCAGCAGAGCCATGGCTACTAGCACTGTTATGCGCAGGTTTGCATGGTTGCGGAAGTCTGGTTTTGCACCGTATGTGCAATCCAAACTTGTCAACATGCCCTTCGACGGGTCTCAAATTTTTGGCAACAAGGCTGACGAGAGCCTTGAAGTTGCAGACCTGGAAAGTGGCAGCAAATAATTTGTCTTAGCTTAGTATTGGGCAACCTCAGCCTTTTCGACCTAGTGGACAACCTTGAAGTGGTAGATCGTTTTGCTGCGAGTCCTCGGTTTGAAGGACGAGAAGAATGGACAGTCAAAGGGGCCAAAGATTTCCTCGTGGTGGAGGAAGGGGTGCAAAGCCAGCACAAACGGGGGCATCCTTGCCATCTGCCACTGCATCAGCCACCTCAAAACCTCTGAGGTCTTGAATCACAATTCACTGATGGGAGCCAGACTGTCTCAGCATCTAGAATTGTGAGACCTTACTTAGCATGCTTGGACTTTGGAAACTGTAGCCCACGAGTACTGACTTCCTTTTTATACAGAGACCTCAGAACAATCCACCAGAGAACCACTTTGAGGATTCCAGATCTGCTCCATGTAGGAGATTTTAACCCTGCTAGAGCAAGGCACTATAGAACCAGTGCCTGTAGCAGAGGAACAAGGGTTGGTATTACCCTTATTTCCTAATACCCAAGAAGAACGGAGGACTGAGACCCATCTTGGAGTTGAGATACTTCAAAAAGTTCCTCAGGAAGGACAAGTTCAAGATAGTCACACTTTCTCAGATCCTCCAGGCCCTTGAACTCCAGGGTTGGATGGTGTCATTGGACCTTCAGGATGCTTATTTTCATGTGCCAATCCATCTCAAGCAAAGAAAATACCTGAAGTTTGCAGTTGGCAGTTTTCATTATCAATTTCGGTTTCTGCCATTCAAGTTGACCTCAGCCTGATGGTTTTCACCAACTGATGGCGGTAGTGGCAGTGATTCTCAGGAGAGGGGGGGATTCACGTCTACCCCTACCTGTAAGATTGGCTGATCTGGGCACATCCTCCTGAACAAGTCCTGGATCATTTTAACGTCACCTGCCACTCCATACAGACTGGGCTTCTCCATCAATCACAAGAGGTCCATATGACACCTTCTCAGAAACTCAAATTCATCCGAGCTGTTAGGGATACATCCTTCGGAAAGAGATGCCCACCCGAGGTGAGGGCTCAGGACATTCTTCAGATGGTCACCAAATTTCAAAAGGCTGTCTCTCCTGGCTTTTTTTTTTGGTTGCTTGTTCTTTTAGCATCCTGCATTTTTCTGGTGCCAGAGGCACACCTGCGAATGAGATCCCTTCAGTGGGCTCTAAGAACTCGGATGGTCCCAGTTATCAATGCAGCTCCTGTACTGGACAATTCAAGAAGGAATCTCCTCAAATGGATCTGTTTGTGACCGGGGTCAACCGGAAGTGCGAACTGTATTGCTCCAGGGCATTTCCCCCCAAGAGGAGCTCTGGGAGACACGTTTGTAGAGGACTGGAAATTGCCTCCTGTATGACTTTCCTCCAGTCCCTGTCATTCCTAACATGATCAGTAGGTTGCGCAAGTTCGGGAAACAAATTGTAATTGCTGCAGACAGAGAGGACCTTCTCTAGCGCAAGGGTCGGGTGGTACTTCCTGAGGTCCAAACACTCAACCTTCACACTTGGTTTCTTAAAGACTGAGATGCAAGGTTTGGGACCTCCTTGATGACGTAATGGAGATTTTGCTTTCGGCCAGCACCATTGCCATTGGAATAAATTCTGCAACTGGTGCAGAGAAAATAATGCAGATCCTTTTCTATGTAAAACAGATTTCTGATGTTTGTTAATCTGCTTAGAATCACATGCTGTGCATAGGTCCAACATCCAGTGGTCACTGCGGAGTATTGCATTTTGTTTTTCGTAGTCGAAAAGGGGACGTCGACAAGGCGTGTCTGTAACACTATCCCTATAGTGACGTGTATTGTACCCACAATCCCTCACGCGTCGAGGTCCCTCAGATTGTTTTTTTCCGCCCAGATACTGGTCGCCTTTACGCGGAGCTCCTCGAGAGACATTGCAGATTTCATCTCCTCGACCTTTGGTCGTTTTCCTATATTAATATAGAACATATCGATCCTCCCCTCGACGCTGTTGTGAAGCTTCTCCGCCGAGCAAGATCTTCGACGGAGGGGACGAGCGGAGGAGATCCTTCGGCGTTGCCGAACACGTGGCCTGGCCTCGCAGGCCAAATGCAGTAGGGAGAGTTGGGGTCTTGGGACATCTCTAATTCTTTTCTGAGAATGCCTTTCCTTTTCCCCTTCCTTTCCCTTGGGGTGGTTATCATGTTTTATTGCCTCAGCTATGGAGAGGACACCCTTTAGGTTTTGCCCGCTTTGCAAGGGCAAGTTTACTTGGAAGGACAAGCATTCACGGTGTAACCGCTGCTTGCCCCTCGATCACAAGGAGGAAGGTTGCACGGCTTGTCGGCTTCTTAAGCCGAAGACTCTAAAAGACCGTAGGGTCAAAAGGTGGGCGGCCTACGCTATGTCGAAGGCCGACGCTCCACCCACCGTCGCTACCTCCGACAGTGACGAGGAACGTGATACCACGACCTCCGCTACCGAAGTCGTAAACCCCCCCCTAGAGAGCGCACAGACGCTTCGTCGTCTGTCCCCGGCCCCGACGGGCTCGGCTCACGCCCTGCTTATGGGGATGAACACCCCGGCGACACTGACGCACACAAGACCACACATAAGCACACAACCCATGGCTCTTCTTTGCCGAAGGCAAAGAGAGCATCAGCGCCCAAGGAGACGCAGGTTTCACCGGCGGCCTCCTCGGACCGTTCGGGTTCGAAGCCCCTCTCGCAGCCGCGACCAGCGACTGGGCTTTCGGCAAATAAGGGCGCCGCCCCCAAATCATCGGCCGGAGCGCATCAGCAGAAAGCGCATGCCGCCGTAGAGCGTTCGACACCCATAACGTCGAAACCACAGCTCTCCGCTGACAAACGAGTCGCTGAGAGCTTGGCGAGGATCGTGGTAGCCGACGCCCACAAGCGTACGCCGAAAGACACGTCGAGCGCTACGCAAAGGTCGAAAGACACGCCGAATACACAGGGACGATCTCCTTCAGTCGAAGGGATTTCCAGCACACCTGAAGGCTTTTCGGAGGGCGACGGGACACTTTCCTCGACGTTATGGGAGAGGTCGAGCCGTTTTCAGCTACAAGACACCAATTTTCCCCCGCTAGACCGCTCAGGGGTACCCCATGAAACCATGGAAAGGCTCCATCTCTGCATGGAAAGAATGGAGAGGTTTATGAATGCCCAAAACCCTCCCACTCCAAAGAGAATAAGAGAAGGGCCTCAGGAGGACCCCAGGGCCAAAATTCCAAGATTAGTCAATCCCCACCAGGACACAGCCTCAGACTTCCACAGTGTGTATGACCTCACTGGGGAAGAACATTATTTTGAGGAAGAGGATGATTTTATGGACGAGGAAGACGGACGGAACCAGGAGGAAGGTCTGGAGGACAGCCCAGACTCTGTAGGAGAAGGCTTCGGAGAAAATCCAGAAGAAGGACCTTCTCACCCCTGGCAATCACCATCAATATATTCCGACACTGATGTCCTGAACCTAAATCCTCCTGACATTTCACCTGTTAGAAACATGTCTCCCATTGACTATCGACCCACATTTAATGCCCTGTTGCGCAGAGCAGCAGCACACTTCGAACTGGACACTGGGGAGCTCTCCCCTGAATTAGACTTCGTAGAAAGGGTAATTAAGGAGAAACCCCCGGTCAGTCAGACAATTCCCCTCCTCGCTTCGGTGAAGAGAAGAATCATCCCTTCGCTGTCCACACCCGCACTAATCAGAGGGGTCAATCCTAGAATTGAAATTTTTTTCACTCCTTCACCCTCAGACCCGCTGTACATCAGGGGACATTCCATTCCGGATTCCCTGGTAGTAACCAACACAAGAAAGAGGGCAGGGGTACCACTTTCCACCAGTGAGGCACCACCTGACAAGGAGGGCAAGCGGTTATATGCCCTTGCTAAAAGAATTACATCCTCGGCCGCCTTTTCGGCAAGAATTGCCAACAACAATTCTTTGCTCGCTAGCTATGCGGACGCGCAGTGGGCCAAACTGCGCAAAGACGCCGAAGAAGCGCCGGAACCATTACGTACACGCCTGCTTTCAACTATTGGCGAAGGAACCCAGGTCAACCAGAGTATTGTGAAGAGCTCTCTGGATGCGGCAGAAACTGCGGGACGTTCCCTAGTTCAGGGAATAGTACTAAAACGACACGTATGGCTGCGCAACTCAGGGTTCAAACCGGAGACACGGGCGTCTTTAATAAATAAACCTGTTGAAGACTCTAACCTCTTCGGGAAAGCGGTGGATGAGGCTCTGGAGATGGCTAAAAAAAGAGTTCGATACAATCAAAACTCTTGACCAAATCTCTAAGCCCGCTACCAGGCGCGGATATGGCAATAAACGCTTTTTTCGTGGCCAACGCCAACAACAAAACCAGCAGCAACAGTACCCTGCTACCAATTTCCAGACCAGTAGTGGCCAGTACAGTCAAAGAGGACAGCGCCGGGGCAAAGGAAGAGGGCGAGGGTCCACCCCCAGAGGTTCCCAAGCCCCTAACAACACCAAGTGACGCGAAGATTCGCGTCCCCTCCCATGCAACACCGGTCGGGGGCCGGATAACATCCTTTCTTCCAGCATGGGAGGGTATAACGTCAGACCGCTGGGTACTTTCCACCGTAGCCCACGGATACTGCATCGAATTCAACAGTTCCCCAACATACAAACCCCCGAGGGGACGACGCATGTCACCGGAACATCTTGCCATCCTTCTACAAGAAGTACAGCAACTGCTGGAAAAAGGAGCCATAGAGGTCGTGCCTCTATCTCAGGTAACGGAAGGTATTTATTCAGTGTACTTCCTTGTACCCAAAAAGGATCTAACCATGCGCCCTGTATTAGATCTGCGCGCAGCGAACAAGTTTATCAAACCCCAAAAGTTTCGTATGGTGACCCTACAGGAAGTGATCCCACTGCTATCACAGGGAGATTACATGACAACATTGGACATGAAAGATGCATACTTTCATATTTTAATGTTGCCAGCGCACAGAAAATACCTCCGGTTCATGATAGAGGGCAAACACTACCAGTTCAGAGTGCTACCCTTCGGCATAGCATCAGCACCGAGAGTATTCACGAAGGTGGTACTGGCAGTGGCAGCGGCCCACCTGCGCAGGTTGTCCATCCCAGGTTACCCTTACCTCGACGACTGGCTCATAACAGGGGATTCTTACGAAACATGCTTCTCCAATACCCAAAAGACTGTAGACCTTTTGTTCCAGTTGGGCTTCTCCATCAACTAAAAGAAGTCCAGCCTAGACCCCAGCCAAATCAAACAATTCCTAGGGGCTCTAATTCAAACAAAGGACGGCCTCGTCTTACCCTCCAAAGAGAGGGTTCAAAACATGTTTCAGATCCCTCAATATGTGTCCGGTCGAGAGGTGACGGTACGCAAAGCAATGCGCTTGCTAGGTATGATGGCGTCGTGTATTTATTTGGTACCTAACGCGCGCCTGCGCATGCGCCCAATGCAAGAGTGGCTCAACAGCCAGTGGTGTCAGGCCAGCGGACTATGGGACGATCTAATGGTGGTCTCGCAGGCCTTAGTTCTCTCGCTACGGTGGTGGACAAAAGAAAACCTAGAAAAAGGGAAACCCTTTGCCACACCCGCGGCGGAAGCCACTCTAACCACAGACGCATCCCTCACAGGATGGGGGGCTCACCTATCCCATCAGACTGCTCACGGAGAGTGGACTCCGAATGTAGCATCCAAACACATCAATCTTCTGGAGCTACTAGCGGTGTTCAAGGCGCTAAAAGCCTTCCAGGAACACCTACAAGGCAGGACAGTGATGGTCCTTACAGACAGCACCACAGCCATGTATTACATCAACAAGCAGGGGGGGACCCACTCTCCAGGACTGTCCAAACTGGCCCAAAACATATGGAAGTGGGCTCTCAAACAGAATATGTTCCTTCTGTCACAACATGTACCAGGGGAACTCAATCTGCTGGCAGACAAACTCAGCAGGGATTTCCCCCTGCCCGAAGAGTATGAATGGCGACTGCACGAAGACATCGTCTTCGACGTCTTCACGCAATGGGGATTCCCAGAAATAGACCTGTTCGCAACCCTGGAGAACTCACAATGCCAAAGTTACGCCTCCAGGTACCCCCAAAACCAATCCAAGGGGAACGGTCTGTCGATTCAATGGTCAGGGAAATTTGTTTACGCTTTTCCCCCGACTCCCCTTCTCAACAAGGTGGTGCACAAGATGCACCAGGAACAAGTAACCATGATACTGGTGGCCCCAATGTGGGCCCGACAGCCATGATTCGCTCACTTGATGGAGATGTCGCTATCTCCCCCAGTGAAACTCCCCTGCCCGTACAACATGCTGTCACAAGACAGGGGCAGGACTCTGCATCCATGCCACCAGAACATGAACTTAGCAGCCTGGCTCCTGAAATCGTAGAATTTGGACATCTACAGCTCCCGCAGAGATGCATGGACATCCTCAGGGAAGCCAGAAAACCTAACACTCGCCACTGCTATTCTAGCAAATGGAAGAGATTTGTCATCTGGTGCAGAGGAAAGAGCATCAACCCAATTGACTGCTCTCCCACACATATTGTTCTATACCTGACCCATTTATTGGATTCAGGTCTAGTGTTCAATTCCATTAAAGTCCACCTAGCGGCACTTTCTGCATACACCACTTCCCAACTCAAAGTGTCGTGGTGGAAGATCCCTGTTATAAAGGCCTTCATGGAGGGAGTAAAGAGAATACACCCCCCGATAGCTGACCCAGCTCCCGGATGGGACCTTAACGTGGTACTTACAAAACTCATGGGCTCACCTTTTGAACCCATGCACAAAGCAACTCTTAAAGACCTCACTCTTAAGACTGCTTTTCTAATAGCTATCACCTCCATCAGGAGGGTAAGTGAACTACAGGCTTTCTGTTCTAGACCCCTTTGTTACAGTTCACAAAGATAAAGTGGTTCTACGCACTCACCCAAAATTCATCTCAAAATTCCATGTAAACCAGTCTATAGAACTACCAGCGTTCTTTCAAAATCCTTCCAACTTGGGAGAAAGGACTCTGCACACACTAGATGTGCGCAGAGCGGTCATGTTCTACATGGAAAGAACCAGACCACTGAGGAAGACTAATCAGTTCTTCGTCTCGGTGGCAGCAGGGAGAGAAGGGGATGCAGTTTCAAAGTCCACTATTTCTAGATGGATTGTCCAATGCATCACTCTCTGCTATACTCTTGCTAAGAGAGAACTGCCCTTTAGGCCAAGAGCACATTCTACTCGAGGCACGGGGGCGTCCATGGCATTCATTGCAAATGTTCCCCCTGAGTCCATCTGCAAAGCGGCTACCTGGAGTTCTGTGCACACCTTTACAAAACACTAGTGTCTAGATGCACACTCTAGATATGACTCCCAGGTGGGACAGGCAGTATTAAGACATCTTTTCTCTACTGTTCCTTCTCATAACCCACCGCCAACTCCGGGTACTGCTCGCTAGTCTATGCACAGCATGTGATTCTAAGCAGATTAACAAACATCAGAAGACAATGCATTACTTACCGTAAAAGCATTTCTGATGGTTGTATCTGCTTAGATTCACACGCGCCCACCCTTCCGCCCCGCTTGGATGGAAGGAACATAGACATCTTTCTATATTTCTCTCTTTTCTGTACTCACTCACGTCTAGAAGGCTCCCTCAGGGCAGAAAAATACAAACAGAGGGACCTTGACGTGTGAGGGATTGTGGGTACAACACACGTCACTATAGGGATAGTGTTACAGACACGCCTTGTCGACGTCCCCTTTTCGACTACGAAAAACAAAATGCAATACTCCGCAGTGACCACTGGATGTCGGACCTATGCACAGCATGTGAATCTAAGCAGATACAACCATCAGAAATGCTTTTACGGTAAGTAATGCATTGTCATCTTATCCTTTCTGCTATCTTTAGCCAATTTGGGGCTCTAGATTGGTACTATTAAAGGCTATTTGGTGGCACTGTCCATCTTTAATTGCTCGTCAGTGGAATGTTAATGCTTCAAAATTCCACTGGTGACCCCATTTCTAAAAAGGCTCACCAATGTGTTCCAGTTTCCAATTTGGGATCCTAATTTGGTTCTAAACTGTCTGTGTGCACCTTTTTGAACCTTGACATTCATGTCCTTTAAGGTTGTTCACCTTTAAAACCATTTTATTGGTAGCTCTGACATCAGCCCGTAGAGCGAGAGTTGCAGGCACTTTCGTCCAAGCCACCCCATCTATGTTCCACGAAGATAGGGTTGTTCTAAGGGTAAAACCTTCATTTTTACCCAAAATCATTTCTGATTTCACATAGGGCAAAACATTGTTTTGCCTGGTTTCTATCCCCCCCTCATCTTAGCAAGGAGGAAGAGATTACATAGGTTGGACCCTTGTAGAGCTTTAAGCTTTTATGTATCTAGAATGTCAAAACTCTGTGTTGATGATTAGCTTTTCATTGGCTATACAGGCCACAAACTGAGTCAGGCTGTCTCTAAGCAGACCTTATCCTGATGGATCATTGTGGCCATTTCAGAATGTTACCGGTTGGCAGGGAAGGATCCTCCGTAAAGTTTAAGGGCCTATTCCACCAGGGGCATGCTTAACTCTGCAGCCCTGCAAAGGGTTGTACTTATGAGAAATGTGTGTAGCAGCAACGTGTCTACTATCCACACGTTAACCAAGCATTACTGCCTGGAATCTTCCCTCTGTCAGGTTGGTAGCTTTGATAAAGCAGTCCTGCACTTGGTTCATGAAAATAAAATGAAATTCTACTCCATCCACCTAATTATATACTGCTTTGGGAGTCTATTAAAGATGAGCAATATGTCGAAGGACACAATCCATTTGAAGAACAAGTTAATTACCCCAGGTAACGTTCTTTTGACTTGATGTTCCTCCCACGTATTCCTCATCGCCCTCCCATCCAGCCCCACAGTAGAATTTCCCATGCTATTACAGCTTTTGTTCCTTGAAGGCGGAGTACCGGCATAACCATAGTTATGCAAGTATTTCTGCTATAAAGGGGGGGGGGAAACAGAACTGAAGCCAACGGGCACTGCGGGTACTATATATGCTTTAGATAACATCCTCGAGACATAGGCCCTCGAGGGACAGAGTCGACGCAAAGCGTCCTAAGCCGAAATATTTTTTGCCGAAGCTGGATTTCGAATATCAAAGATGAGGAATACGTGGGAGGAACATCCAGTCGAAACATTACCAGGGCTAAGTAACTTGTTCTTCTCCAATGCTGGCAGCAATTACCTCCTTTCCTGTGTGCTGGGTTGTGCAACTGTGTCAATGCAGTGTTCAATAATGCTAGTGGCAAGACCACTTCACCTGTGTTGTGTTCTGTCGCCATAGGGAATCTGTTGGGGATACTGTAAACCCCCCCACCCCTTTAATCCACAATTCCTTCTCTTCCCTGGGTGCAGCTCCCTGCAATTCCATAATCTCTTTCTGGTAGTGCATTGTGCCCTTCCTTCGCCAGCATGGGGTCTGGCATGGATTCACATGCTCATGAATATTCCCCGTCAGGCTGGGAATCCTCGGTAAAGAAAAAAAGCCCAAGCTGTTCAGGAACTGCCCTGGATGCGGATTACAGAATGTTTTCGAGGATGAGCATTCGAGATGTCTCTACTGCCTTCACAAAGACAAAAGGCACATGGAAAAGGACTTTGTTTTGCAAGAACTTTTCGGAATGGACTATGAGGGATCGCCTTGCCATCTGGCTAGAGAAGGGCCCAGCAGGTGAGAAGAAGTCCGAGCGATCTTCTAAGTCCTGTGACTTAGAAGACCGGCAACGGGGATCCAACAGAAGGAAAAGCACCGCAGGCACCGGGAGCGCCGAAGGGTCGGGCTCCTTGGCTGCCAGGCAGGGCACATTTTCAGACACGCCGTCAACCACGAGCCAACGCTCTGGCTCAGGGAAGAGAAAATCCGCGCTCCCGGTTAAGCTTCTGGAGAGGCCCCGGTCTATCTCAAAGGGATCAGCCAAGGGGAGCGAGGCGGTGACCCCTCCCCAAGGCCTCAAGCGCCCATGGTGGTAAAGGCCTCGATTCACCCGGTTAAGGCCTCTATCGAGGGAGTCGCGGCGGCCCTGGCGAAGCCTGTGGAGGCGACCTCTGGGTCCAGAGTTTCCCTGCCGCCACGGAGGGAATCCTCTTTTCAGCCCATTGATAAGACCCCGGTGGAAAAAGAGGGGGTGGGGGGCGGTGGCCGTTACAGACACGGATGCAGCCTCTGAGGGGGAGCTGGTTGAAGTCGTAAAGGGCCTCAAGAGGTTTGAGGAGGTCCGGTCCCACGGGGGGGGAACCCCGAGGAGGCGGACGAAGAGAGTGACGGTGGCGCCGACGAGGCTCCCGTGGAGAAGCAACCATCGCCCGTCAAAGCCAATGCTCGAGCCTCAGGACAACTCGGCCATTTTGATGGCAATCGAAAGCTTATGCACAGAGATAAGGACGAGGTTGCCCCTAACCCCAATGGATGACCCAGCAGAACCGGGCCCGTCGGGAAGCCCTCCAAACAAGCGGAGGCGAGTTCACCCCCCCCCCCCCCCCCCCCCCCTGCTTTTCCAGCCCTTGCGGCCTGCTCAGCCTTAATCTCCTTCCCCTGATCCTAGGGATGACACGGGAACGGATACGGCCACGACGGGGACGGATGACGACGGTGGTGACTGGATGGGCCTTCCATCCCCACTCCCTCCTGCCTCCCCGCCCAATGAAATTGGCTCCTTCCACGCCATGATTGCCAGGGCATCCAAGCTTTTCCAGATCTGCCCCGAAGAACAGAAGAAGGAAGGCTTCCTCTATCAGCGGCGCAAGGCCAAGAGAAAGACAGTCCTCGCTCTGCCATTGATTGACGATATCTGGGAGGAGGGACTTGCTCTCCTGAAGAACCCGTCCACGACGCCTGCCAAGAGGGATCGGTATGAGAAGTACCGGGTCCCTGATTCTGCCCCTTTGTGCCTTAGGGCACAGCCGACCCCGGATTTGGTCGTCTCAGCGGCAGCCAAGAAGAAAGCGGCGTGGCCGACGGCCTCAACTTCGACCTCCCCACCTCACTGCGAGGGAAAGGAGCTGGACGCCATGGGACGATGATTCCTCTCGGCTGCGGTGACAATTAAGGCGGCCAACGCCCTAGCGATTGTGGCCCGCTACGACAGGGAGCTGTGGTACAAGATCGCTCCCCTGCTGGACTTCCTATCGGACGACAAGAGGTCGGAGGCCCTGGAGATCCTGCAGGAAGGTGAGGTGGCGTTGGACCACGTCATTAGGGTGGCCACGGACATCGCGGACACCGGGTTCCGCCAGTTGGGCAACGGTGTTCGCCTTAGATGGCAGGGATGGCTCAAGGCAACAGATTTCCGCCAGGACGTGCAAACCAGAGTTTTGTACATGCCCTTCGACGGGAACAACCTGTTTGGAAAAAGAGTGGATGAGTCAATTCAGGCCATCAAGACCGACAGAGATGGCTCGGGTCTTGGGAGTTTTGCAGCGATGACGGCTGCCCTTTTGGAACACCAGAGGCACAGGGTGCCTCCAAGGGATCCAGTGGTGGCTCCTCGACGTACCGCCAAGCGGCCTGCTCCTCGTTGCAGGAGGCCTACAGAGGACGCGTCAAGTTAGGAGGATCCTGTCGGCAAGGCCGCCTCCAAGCAGGACTGAACCGGCCGTAGTGTCAGGCCCCCACCTGAGCAGCCCGGTGGGAGGCCGGCTGGCGAAGTTAGTCAGCGTGTGGGAGTCCATCTCCACCGACCATTGGGTGCTGGATGCCCTGGCCCACGGGCACTCGAATTTCCAAAGAAGTGTCCCCGCATTCCTCCGTGGCCAGGAAGGAAAATCGCATCCCTCAATTGCTGTTAGAGGTAAGGGCGATGCTCAAGAAAGGTGCCATTGAGCTAGTCCCGAAGAGGCTCTGGGGCTCCGGAGTATACTCAAGGTACTTTCTCGTCAGAAAGAAGACAGGCGGTTGGCGCCCGATCTGGACCTGCATTAGTTAAACAAATACATCAAGGCCCAAAAGTTCAGGATGGTCACCCTCCAGCACGTGCTGGGACAGCTGGAGGAAGGCGACTGCCTATAGTCGCTGGACTTGGAAGATGCTTAATTCCACATCCCCATTCTAAAAGGACACCAAAGGTTTCTCAGATTCGTATTCCAAGGGCGGCACTACCAATTGAAGGCCCTGCCTTTCGGATTGAAGTCGGCACCCAGGGTATTTACCAAGCGTCTAGCACCAGTGGCGGCGCGGCTGCGCCTGCGGGGATCCACGTTTACCCCTACCTGCACGATTGGCTCATCCGTGCAAGGACAAGAGAACTCGCCGTCAAACACACAGCGAAGACCGTCCAACTGCTCACGAATCTGGGATTCTCCAACTACTCGAAATCCCGCCTGGTTCTGTCGCAGGTTGCACTGTTTCTGTGGGAGCCAAGCGCAATACAGTGGCGCGATTGGCTTCTCTGTCGGAGGAGAGGACGAAGGCCATCGTGGGGAAGGTGCAGCGCCTGCTGGCCACGTATGTGGCCAGGGTGAGATCCATCAAGTCCCTGCTCGGAATGATGTCCTCATGCATCTTCCTGGTGCACCTGTGCAGGCTACGGATGCGTCCTCTACAAGAGTTCCTCGACGCCCTTTGGATACAAGCGACGGGCAGCTTCGAAGACAGGATCCCGCTCAACGAGGCTTTCCGCCAAACGATTCGATGGTGGGGCACCCGCGTCTCTTGCGGCGGGCACGGACTTTCAGACCCCGGCACATCAGGAGACTGTGATGACAGATGCCTCCCTGGAGGGATGGGGAGCGCACACTGGAGCTCTCCACGCACGAGACCTTTGGCTCCCGGAGGAGAGGTCACTCCACATCAACATCCTGGAGCTCCGTGCAGTGTTCTCGGCCCTCAGGTCGTTTCTCCCATCCCTCAAGGGCAAGGTGGTGAGGATCTTCACCGACAACACCACCACGATGTTCTACATCTAGAAGCAGGGAGGCACCAGATCCCCAGCCCTATCCAAGGAGGCCCAGGATCTGTGGCACCGGGCCGTTGCCCAGGGGATGTTTCTGGTGCCCTTCCATCTGGCAGGAATAAAGAACACCATCACTGACTCACTCAGCAGGGAGCTGACCTCGTGCCACAAGTGGGAACTGCGTCTGGATCAAGTGGATAGACTTTCCCAACGATGGGTCAAACCCCAGATCGACCTGTTTGCGATGGGGGACGAACTCCAAGTGCCAGAGGTTCGCCAGCAGATTTCCCCAGCCGAGCAGCATGGGCGATGCTTTTTCGTGCCCCTGGGACGGCCTGTTCCTGTATGCGTTCCCTCCGTTGCCCTTGACGCTCTGACTCATCAACCAACTCAAGAGGTCCCGGTGCAGGATGATCCTCGTCGCACCGGTGTGGCCGAGACAGATCTGGTTCCCGGACCTTCTGGACATGTCAGCATCCCCCCCACCCCATCCCCCCCCCAGTCAAACTGTTGACGGACGCAGATCTTCTCTCCAGAGAAGGAGGCGCCATCCTCCATGACCCGGAGTCGCTGAACTTGCAGGCCTGGCTCCTGCAACACTAGAGTTTGGAGGATACGATATCCCGGCGGACTGCAAGGAGGTGCTTGCAAAGGCAAGGGCGTCCTCAACTAAAGTGCTACGGACACAAGTGGAAGAGGTTCTCTGTCTGGTGCCGTGCACAGAAGATTAACCCTCTGCGAATTATGGCCCCTCAAGTGCTGCCGTACCTGCTGTTGCTGGCCAAGGCGGGGCTAGCTTATGCTTCCATCAAGATCCATCTTGCAGCGATTTCCCGATACACCGGAACTACGGGACGATCATCATTGTGGTCTCATCGACTGGTTAAGGAATTTATGAAAGGACTGTTCTGATCATTCCCGCCGGTGAAGGCTCTGGCCCCGGTGTGGGAACTCAACATGGTGCTGAGCAGGATCATGGGGCCGCCATTTGAGCCTCTGCACTCGGCACCGTTGAAGTTCCTGTCGTGGAAAACAGCGTTCCTTGTGGCCAGCACCTCTGCACGATGGGTGGGAGAGATCCAGGCCCTATCCTGCAAGCCTCCATACTTGACTTTCCACGAGACGAGGATGATGCTGAGGACGCACCCCTCCTTCATGCCCAAGGTGCCGTCGGACTTCCACCTCAACAAGCCCTTGGTGTTACCAGTTTTCTTCCCGTCGCCTTCGTCGCCGGCCAATAGGACTTTGCACTCGCTGGGTGTAGCTAGAGCGCTGAAGTTCTACGTGGACCGCATGAAGCGTTTCCGGAAGACGTCAAAGCTTTTTGAACTTTCGACCTGTGAACCAAGGGAAGGCACTCTCGAAGGCTTCCATTTCCAGATGGCTCTCCGGCTGCATCATGCACTGTCACCGGTTGGCAAACCGACCGTTGCCCGGCCGCCCGAGAGCCCATTCGACCAGAGCGATTGCTGCTACTATGGCGTTCCTGTCTGGTGCGCCCCTGCTGGACATCTGCAGGGCGGCTACGTGGAGGTCGACGCACACCTTCACGAGATTCTACTGCATCGATATTGACTCCATGGAGGAGTCCAGGGTCGGCCAAGCAGTGCTGCACAACATTTTCGCCTGAAGGTGGGCCTGGTGAGGAGGTAAGAGTTGCTTAATGTTGAGTCTATGTAATGCTTAATGTTGATCCTTTGCCACCTCCCGTGGTTGTGCATGTGTGTACTACTACGTATTCTTAGGTTCATGAGCATGTGAATCCATGCCAGAACCCATGCTGGCGAAGGAACAAGTTACTTACCTGTAACTGTTGTTCTCCAGCATGGATCTGGCATGGATTCACATACAAACCCTTCATCCCCTCTGCGGCTCTTTGCTTGGTCATACTGCCACTTCACGTGCTACCAAATCTGAGGATGGCTGCCAGGGGAGGGGCTTAGGCAGAGGGCAGTCATTGGCTGGGGCAGTATGACCCAGAGACCAGTGATTGGTTACTACTAAGAAAGACAGATCAGAAACTAATCTGATACTGATTTTTTCTTTACTGAGGATTCCCAGCCATGTTCCTGGCACAATCTCAAGCATTTGAAGCATTCTCCATTTCTAATGGCTCCCCAAAGTATGCTGTGCATTTTGCCTCATCTGCTGCTTCGTTTCCCCTTGGGAGGGTAATCTGCCTCTGCCCCACCCAAACCCCCACCCCACCCAAGTGTGTGCTTGGCACTTCATTATCGCTACCTGCACGGGGTACTCCATGATGTCAATCAGTTTGTCCAATAGTAGTGTGTGCTGTACTGGTGTTCCATCTTACCTTCTGAAGCATCTCATTGTCCACCGTGCCAGCCCTTCGTGTGCTGTTGATGTCACATAAGCGGAGTCAGAGTATACTGTCATCTCCTTGTCATTGCTGTGTTCCAAAGCAAGTATTCGGGACACTAGTTCTGCTGCTTGTGCTGAATAATGGGATGGTAGTGGCACACTTGCCACTACCTCACTCATCCCATCTGCTTTCAACCTCACTACTGCAGTTCCTGTATGCCTGACCCCATCTGTCTGATCAACAGTTGACGACCCATGAATGTATAGCATGTCCCCCCCACTGCCCCCCTTAAAGTGCATCCTCATCTACTTCGCGAGTCACTGAATGCCTGTTTTCTGCACAGTTGTATGCATAGTCTCCTCCTTGTAGGGCATCTGCTAGGAAAATGGCGGGGTTGACCAATCTGCACTTCACCATCTAGTGAAGCGTTGGATAGGACCACTTCGTACCCTGATGCTTTGTCTCATCTGTGTGCTCTTTTGCTTCTGCCATATTGCAAAGAATGTGTACTGCACGCAGAGAGTGGTAGTGCACCCCATGGTGATTGCTGCTGACTACTCCACTGAGAATGCAGCAGCTTCCAAAGCTTGTTCGCACTGATGATGCCCTCTCATTACTGGATCAAGCTTCCCGCTGTAGTAGGCTGTGGGTTTGTGTCCCAAGCTGATCTTCTGTGTCGGTAGTGCATTCATCACCACCCCGTCGGTGTGAGAATAGGAAAAATCCTTTTTGTCATCTGTGATCCCAAACACTGGTGCTGTGCATATTTCCTCCTTCAGCATGTCAGATGCATCAGTCACCTCTGTGGTCCATGTCGGTGTCTCGTGTCCCTTCTGTGCTTTCTTCAGGGCGCCCGGTAGAGGCCTTGTGTATGTACTGTAAAAGACCCATGCTCTGCAGTAGTTGCACAACCCTAAGAACTGCTGAATTTTTCTCACTGTCATGGGCTTAGCAGTCTTGCTTATTGTCTCTGCCCTTTTCTCTGGTAATCTGTCAGCCATTTTGTGAGTTTGTCCCATGTACAGAACTTCTTTGTGACAGTACTGTAGCTTGCCCTTGTCCACCTTGTATCCTTTGTCAGCTAACAGTCACATGTGAACTGAGTCCTTCCTACACTGATCTTCTGTCTTGCTTTAAATCAAACTGTCATCTACATACTGCAGCCCTGTGTTCATCTGTATGTTGCACAAGCCCATCTGTATCACTCCATTAAAGATAGCAGGTAACTTGCTGTACCCTTGAGGCAGTCTTGTATGTTTCCACTTCTGGTTTCTATACATAAATCTTGTGAGTCTGTGTTTAGTGGTACTAAGAAGAATGCATTCTTCAAGTCAATGGCTGTGAAGCAGGCAGCTTCCTCTGGAATGCTGCATAGGATTGTTGCTCGATTTGCAACCAGAGGATACTCTGCTTCTACAATGTGATTGAGGGGCCTTACATTTTTGATGAAACGCCACAACCCTCCTTTCCCCCTCTTCTTCCTGGCTAACCTGCTGTGTTACATGGGGACTCCGACGACACAAGAATGCCTCTCGATCTGTGCTGCAATGGTCTCATAAATGCCCTCCTCTGCCTCTTTCGTGAGTGGGTACTGTTTCACCGTTGGTAGAATTGCTCCTGGTTTCAGTTTAATCTTCTCCCCTATGCTCTTCAAGAGCCCCACATCATAGGGACTCGTTTTCCTTAAGGTGATGGGCACCTTGCCAAATCGTCTTCACAGAATGGAGGTGTCATTTCCAGTGCCATTGCCATCCTTTCTGGTACCTCCCTGCAGTGTATCCTCAACCAGTAAGTCACACATCTCAAATACCATCTGTCTCCAAACTCCCTTCCCTGAATAGGTCTATGTCTGTCACTGTGGTCAACCTGCACCCTTCTGCCACTGTGCTCCATGCTCTTCCTGTTGTCCATCCCATGTACCGCTATCCAGTGTCCTCTCGCTACCACTGCATCAATTTCTATTGGCACTATTGCTCCCTCTTCCTTGCCTAATGGTATCTGTCCTGAATAGGTACTCATTCGGAACCCTCCACATTTTCCCTGCAATCCCTGGGAGCCATGCAATAGCAATGTCAGTATGCCAGTCCCATAATGGTACTACATCTAGTCCACTGGCAACCTTCCCTCCCTCTCCCCCCCCGTACCCTTCGTCCACAATAAGCTTGAATAATCCTGTGTAGTCCAGGAGTGGAACACCATTCCTGTGTCTATGAATGAAAGTCATGTTTAGTCTGCTCATAATGTCTCGTCCCAGCAGTATGTTTACAGGCGTCTGTCGAGAGCAAAGGCAGAGATGGATCACGTTCTCCTATAGAAAGTGAGATAGTCTATGAAAGGAACCACTTCCTGAGGCCCAGAGAATCCTTGAGTGTTCATGGAGTCGCTTCACAACTTAAATGCTCCTTCCCGAATGCAGGACCTAGTCGCCCTTGTCTACTAGAAAGGAAAGTCTTGTCACCCGTATGCGAGGCTCCTCCACAGGATTTGGTGTGATCGACAGGATGGGACACATCGTTTGTCTGTGGGCTGTCCTATTGATGGCATAGTGACATCCCATTCCCAGTAAATGAGTTGTTCCCCCCATGGTAACTCCTCCCAGTTGTCTAATGGGAACCATTGCCATGGAATCCATGTGTGCTGCTGCGTCATTGCTCTATCTGTGCCAATTGCTATGTACCCGCAACCATGTGGTGTTTGAAAATACTGGGGCTTGCTTCTGTGGTATCTGCGGTTGCATCTGCGGTGCTTGTACCTGCACTTGAGGCATCTGCTGGTGTGCCCTGTATCTACTCTTGCTGCTGCTGGTCTGGTGAGTAGTAGTCATCCTGATCCCCTTGGTATAGCTGCTGGCCCTGTTTCCCAATTTTGCTGCATCCCCCTTGCTCCTACACACTCGTCAGATGTCTGATCTGACAACACATCCAGCATGGTGGTGGTTCCCTACCTTGTCCTGGGAGAACCCACAAAAATTCCCTGGGCCCTGCTGCACCTGCTGTCAATACCCCCAAAACCCTCTTGGAAAGCCCCCTTGGATTGGATGCATCTGTGGTCCGAACCTGCGTCATTTGCCCCCGCTTTCCTCGAAACCCTTCCATGATGTATACTGAGGTTGTACCCCACTCCTCTCCAGTAAGGACATTTGTGTAAACCCCTCCTCCCCATGTGTGCTTCTAGTCAGTCTGACCTGCCTGTTCTCGCTTTTGATGCTTGCGTACACATCTATCGTTTCTGGTATGGATATCTGGACACTTTCGTCCTGTTCTCCCACTTCACCTGTTGTGCTGCTGTCCCGTGAGCTTGTGCTATCTGGCTGTTCTTCTGCCCTCCTGAAGCTTGCTGTTTACTCTGTCCGTTGTGTCTTTACCGCCCTTACTGCTCGCACCTCCTTGCACACGTGTTCCCTTACCAATCTGTCTACCTGTAACTTTCACTTTTCTCTCTCAATCAACTTGTGATTTTACTGCTCTGCTACTTCCCTCCACACCTCGTTCTTCCACTTCTCTTGTCCTTCTTTCCCGTTGCTCCCGCTCCTCTCCCTCTCTGCAAGCTCTATCAATCCTTTCTTTTCCCTCTGTATCTGCTTCACCTCCTCCCTTCTTTCCCTGACCTTCTCTTCTCCATTGTCTTATTCTAGTTTGTCCTTATTCTCCCATCTGTCTGCTTCCTCAATTATTTCAGCCCACTCTGATGCTTCACCGCTGGCCTTCAGACCTTCCATTGCCTTAGCTCCCCATCTTTCTCCCCATCTTTCTCCCCATCTGTCTTCCCATTCCAGTTTCAGAAGTATCTGCCCTTCTATCCACTTGTTCGTGGCTATGCTCTCGAGCCCCTCGGTTGTTCCCTTCTCCAACTCACTGTTCTCTTCTCAGTGATCTCCTGCCCCATGCCTCTGTCCCTGCCCCAGAGTATATATGGTGGTGGCTTATGTCTGGTTTGAGTACCCCTCTGCTGCTCTCCATACCTGTAATGCCTTGATTTCTTTTAACGGGTGCATCCCTTGCTTGTCTGTCATCTGATACTACACTTAAAGGCATGTGTGGTGGAGTGGAAGTTGGGGTCGTAGACCTTGGTACCTCCCGCTGGCTCAGCATCCACTGATGCTTCGCTGCATCCCCATCACCCTATTGGAACATGTGCCACAACTCGAATATGGCCTTGCTAACTTTTTCCCCTTATAGGAACCCTGTATGTGCATCAGTAGTGATTGCTGCACGTCTTGGGAGAAACTTCCACAAGGTGGCCATGATTTAGTAAACTTACGCTTGGTGCTTTTTAGGCAAGATTTGGTGCAGTAATCTTTGCGTGCACTAAAACAACCTTGTCCTCCTGGTTATAGGAATCCAGCCTTCGGTATAAGTCTGTACTACACAGGTTGGTAGTGTGGCTGAGCAGCCAGGCTTATATCAATACGGGTCGATGTGAGGAGTAGGATGATTACACAGATTCACAGTGACAAGTATCCAAATAAACACTTACACACAAGGCTTCTTAATTATTCATTTAAGTCAGTTTGAATAAGCCTTCAGAAAGTGCAATATAAAAGTAACACAAATACACTCCAAAATACACACTTAGTTTCTCTAAATCAGCAAATACCCATTTGAGATTGCACACTTAAACTTCCTACATCCTCAGGTGACTTAAATAGCTAGGACAATGTGGACAATATATCACTGGTACATTAAAAGCAATACTGAGATGAGTGTCAAAGTAAAGCGGTTTCAGAATATGACAAGAGATCGCACACACATTCTGAAGCAGCTAAGTACTTTTGAACACCTTAATGCAAAGTAAGCTAACACCTTCCTGGAAGGAAGGTAAAAACAAACATTCACTGCGGAGCAGAGTCATTCAGGGAGACAGGCCAGCTAACGTCAATTGGGCAAAAAACTAGGTGAGCTGAAGCACTTCTTGCAGGTAGTAAAATTCTTGCACAATGTTTTAGAAGTCTTTCTACCAAGTAGAATCAAAGTAGGGCCACAAGCTGGGAGGCTTGTGAGGTGCAAAAGATGCAAGCAACTCTACAGGAGCAATCAAGACAGGTCTCGACTGTGAACAAGTAAGGCTACATGACAAGTGGGTAAGTTGTTAGATTGTACAGTACCTTTGGTTAGAAGAAATGGTTCCAGCTGGCTTCTGTTCCTGTGTGGCACTGCAGATCCTTTTGTTCCTGGGCTTCAGTCGTGGGGACAAGAGGGAGGACTTCTGGGGACTCCAGCCACGGGATGGTCAGCGACAACAAAGGGCAAACTTCAATTCAGGCACTTTGCGTTCCAGCTCCTTGCATCTGACAGCAAATAGCAACACTGCGGTTCTCAGTTACCACTTCAGACTTTCCTTGCTTCTGGAGGTCCAGCACTCTGAGGTGTGTCTGTTACGGAGAATTCTCATAAATGTGCTAATTCCCTTCACCTTAGAGACCCCCAGCAACTTTGCTGGATTTTGAGGAATTGATTTTTTTACCTGGGGAGAGTATGAGCCTTTTTTCCCACTCTCATGTATTTTGATGTGTGTTTTTACTCGTGTTTCATTTGATTATGGAGTCTAAACTACTCCATAGGCATCGTCATTTCATTTGTGTCACAGCACCATCAGTGCAGTGACACAGGGAAGCCTTGTAGGCTGTCGCAAGGTTTACATACATTCTCTGGGATAAACTACTGATTCCCAGAGACAGTAAGGTGAAATTGACTTTACTAGTCTTTTTTAAATTACCTAGTATCCCCTGTGTCTAAAAACTCATGTAGCAGTTGAATGCTACCCTTTCCTCTCGAAATGGCTGGTGGCAGTGGTTTTACAATGAACTGCCATGATTTTTCCTGATCGCAAACACCGGTAGCATTAAATCGCGGGACCCATGTTTTTCAAGATGGTGTCTGAGCCCCCTTTGTTTAAACAGATCCCGTTCTTATTTTCTCCATTTCTTTTTGGAAAGGTCCTTCTAGAGTTTCTCTGCGTGCCAAACCAGGTTTGGTCCTTTGTTCCTTCACCTTTGGGGGGGGGGGCTTCAGAGCTGAAAACCGCCTCTGGCGCTCAAGTGTCTGGGGTGGGCAGGAAGTGAGGGAGGTGCCCGAAACTCCCTTTGCTTAGTCTCCTAGGGGACCCAAATACACTCTGGCATGATTGGCTGGCTGACTGTCCAGCAAGGACAGCCACACTGCTGGGTGAGTGGCAGCTAGGCTGGAATGAATGGGAGAGAACTGAATAAAAGGCAAATCTCTAGTCTTGGAAGGCAGTCGACCACTGGAACGAAAGAACCGAAGATGAGCTTGAAGAGGACGGCTGCTGCAACTCCTGAACCGTTGGTTTGCCCGGTGAAGCCCTGCTGCAGTTCTGAATTGCCAAGTTCACCTCGACAGAGAAGCCCCTGCAAGGACGACTTCTCCCTTTTTGAGTTGGTGGGTTCAATCAACTCGACAGTAATCCACCTGGATACTCAGCTCGGAGCTGGTTGACTTTCCTCAGTGTGCTGCAGGAAACTGTAGACCCAGGGAGGGAGATGCCAGTTTGTGTGCTTGACCTACAGCTACCCGAATAGAAGATTTGCTAGTTGCCAGCTTTTTGTGCAGTGCAGGAGTCCCCCCTACGCCGTCCCTATTGTCCCACAACTGAGGCTCGGGAACAGCAAGATCTGCAGGAACCGAAGTCTTCAGCTGCATCGTTAGGTAGTGTGAAATAAGACTGAGTAGTTACTTCTCAAGCGAAGTGCTTGAACCTTTTGCAACTGGCAGGCCTAATCAGCTCGTGACTCTACATATGATTCTTTGCTTTACAAACTACTTCTGATAACTTTTACAGAGACTTTACCGTTTACTTGCCAGAACCGTTTTATCCCATCCAAAACTTTAGCCCATATACTTTGGGCTAACCTATTTCGTTTGAATTGACTCTTCTGGTGAACTCAAAGTATCTGCACTGTCTAAGAAGAATTGTAATTCTTTTTAATGTTCTGATAACCTATGCCTTTTTGCTCCTCCTTCAAAGTAGTCTGAATGCCTCAGAAACTTGGTGTACAGTACTGAATTATATTTGTCTGGTTTATAGTCATATTTTCGAAATCAATTTCAAATGCATTATTGTCAAATCAATGTCAAAAAAAATCTTTTTAAAAATTTTTTTTTATGGGGGTTCCCCCAACCCCCTAGTTTTTTTAATAACCCATATTTTACTATCTAAATCCCAACAAAAAATCAAAAAAAATATTCAACTTTTTTTCGACTTTTTTTCTCTCAAATTTATTGCATTCAAAATTGATTCGACTTTTTGACTGCACACCTGTGTGATATATATTGCCTCCTATTGAATGTGTTATAACAGACTGTGAAATAAATTAATAAGTGTTTTACAAAAAAAACTGGCGCATAAGTTTGTTTGAATACTTGTGATTGTAGACCTCTGTGTAACATTACAGTGATACAAATTGGTTGCTCCCAAAAAATTGCGCACACAATCAAAAATTAAGTTGCTTAATTGCAGATGATTTAATGTGAATCAAACAGCCGACACATGTTTCGAGCAAAGCTCTTCTTCCAAGGCTGAGAAAGTTACCCAAATTATGTACAGTTTTGACAAACATCAGTTAAGCATCATGCAGATCCAAAGAACATACAGTAAGCATGTCGGTGGCAACGGAAAAGCAAAATAAGTGTCACAATGTTAACCAACAATTTACACTAGTTAATATGCATTGTAAGGTATAATTATGACATGACAAAATTAAAAATAGACATGAAAGGATATATAGACCGTAAGTTGTTGTGGTGAGGTGAGCCGTCAAGTCAATGTCATATATAAAAGAAAAAAGGAAAAAGATATATACAAGAGTGAGTGATGGGAACGGCCCTGTAGACACAAGACTCATATTCTTATATCTAAATAATGGAAGTCGTTAATGAATTAGTTTTTACCTGAGCAGGCTTGGCACTAGAACTACTAATTTAGAAATCAAAGACAAAAAACAGAAGCCAGAGTATTTGTTTGAGAATAGCCATATCAATAATTAGACAAGCCGCTAGAGATAAGATTGCCATGTTTAATTGTATAGAATCTTACCTGATTAAGGTAGATAAAGATCCGGCAATTCTAAGTTGCGGCTCCGCTGTAAGCGGAACAAAAATCTAAGTTAGCCGCTTAACATATGATGGGGATTTAATAGCATGTTAAATGGACAATCTATAAAATAAGAATACAGAATCATACCTATATAGACGCGTATGCCTATTCAATTGTGGCTGTCAGCCAGAGCAATAAGAACCTAATACGGTAGAGTTTAGACAGACACGCGGCATTGTGTAATGGGGGAGACAAAAAGGGGAAACAACTAATTAGTCAATTAGAAGGCACTCGCAAAGGCGAGACGGTCACATGCGTGTCCCCCCAGGGTAAAGTATCCTTAGGGGTCGGCGCGAAAGACCTTCACTTACCGGCGTTTCCGCCCGAACTGATAGAATAGAGCCTCGCGCATGGTTGTTGAGCTCGTATTTAATACGGCCAAGCCCAGTTGAGCAACTAGAGCTCTGATGTAGGCTCTGGCGGCCATATTGGGTGTGAACCCAAGTTATAGTTTTAAAGGTACGAAGGTCAATACACATTTGAATTGAGGATCAAGCGATAATTGGTACTAAATAAGGAGGCCATTTTGCACGAAGTAACTGATATTTGGTAATTTTTTATGTACATTTTTGAAAGTTAATTTACGGTAGATGTTCGTACGAGGCACGAACAATGCAGCCTTGCTAATGTTAGTTAACAAATGGTAATGATAACATAGGCCATAATTGTTAGGCCTAATCTACCCGTAATGACAAAATTCAGATAAACAAATAATGTCCACAGGATGCACAATTATTGCAACCTTGTGTTATTGGAGGCTGGTTATCAAATATGAAGGATGACATGGGCCATGGTTAGAACGGCCAGTGTCCACCAATTCTCGATGCTGCGTGTTTTGGAGCCAAATAGTTGAGATAATTGTACAAAAAAGTTACTGATAAACTCAATTTAAAAATGATCGGTCTTGTGTAAACCTGACAGCTCCCATCATTAATATCTACAAACAAGTATGGAGCCCCATACAGGTCTGGTGCAACTCAGCACACAGACATTAGAGAAACACAGATAGTTCATGGTCGCTGTTGAGGCCATTGGATACGGTTTGGTATTGACAGATTAACCGTGCTTCCAATTGTCTCAATTTGAGGGTAAGGTTGCCTCCACGCTGTGGTACAGATACTTCAGCCATACCCACACATGTAATCTGTGATTTATCATCAAGCTGATTAAATTTTTGCCAATGCGTGGCAAGTGGATGTTTGGACTCCTGATTTGAAATAGTGGATAGGTGTTCACGTATTCTCATTTTAAGGGGTCTAATCATACTCCCAATGTAGTATTTTCCACAAAGGCAACGAATGGAGTAAACACAAAATTTAGTATTACAATTAATGAAAGAGTTCACCTTGAACACACCAAGTTTACCAAAATCAATGCTAGAAGTCTCGTGCATGACAACACATTGTGCATCTTCCACATTTGTGGAAACCATTATTAGATCTCTGCGAGAGCCAAGTTTTGGCAGGCTGGCGGTTAGACATAAATGATGGTTACAGAATATTTTTAAGATTACTTGCTTTACTATAGATAAAGTTCGGAGTTTTATCCAGCCATGGTGATATCTCATGGTCTAACAGAAGTAAATGCCAGTGGCGACAAACCATTTTGTACAGCTTAGAGCTATCTGTGTTGTACCTTGTTATAAATTTCAATTTATTCGAATGAATTGAATTATGTCTAGCCTTGAAGAGGGTGGACCTACTCACCCCCATGTTCTGTGCAGTTTGTAAGGCTGTAGTTATTATACTGCGGTCATAGCCTCTCGCTTGGAATTTCTCACATAGGAATGCACATTCTTGTGAAAAGTCTGAATCATTGGAGCAATTCCTACGTGCTCGAATAAATTCACCTTTAGGTATATTCTTAATAACAGATTTTTTATGACAACTAGAAGCCTGTAGAATTGCATTGACTGTGGTTGCCTTTCGAAATGTTTTAGTAACAATTGAATTGTCTGACAGAGTAGAATGTGCTTTCCTATGTGAGAAATTCCAAACGAGAGGCTATGACCGTGGTATAATAACTAAAGCCTTACAAACTGCGCAGAACATGAAGAGGGTGGACCTACTCACCCCCAAGACTAGACATAATTCAATTCATTCGAATAAATCGAAATTTATAACCAGGTACAACACAGATAGCTCTAAGCTGGCCAAAATAGTTCGTCGCCACTGGCATTTAGTTCAGTTACACCATGAGATCTCACCATGGCTGGATAAAACTCTGAACTTTATCTATAGTAAAGCAAGTAATCTTAAAAATATTCTGTCACCATCATTTATGTCTAACCGCCAGCCTGCCAAAACTTGCCTCTCGCAGAGATCTAATAATGGTTTCCACAAATGTGGAATTTGCACAATGTGTTGTCATGCACTTGAGACTTCTAGCATTGATTTTGGTAAACTTGGTATGTTCAAGGTGAACTCTTTCATTAATTGTAATACTAAATTTTGTGTTTACTCCATTTGTTGCCTTTGTGGAAAATACTACATTGGGAGTAAGATTAGACACCTTAAAATGAGAATACGTGAACACCTATCCACTATTTCAAATCAGGAGTCCAAATATCCACTTGCCACGCAGCTTGATGATAAATGACAGATTACATTTGTGGGTATGGCTAAAGTATCTGTACCACAGCGTGGCGGCAACCTGACCCTCAAATTGAGACAATTGGAAGCACGGTTAATCTGTCAATACCGAACCGTATCCAATGGCCTCAACAGCGACCATGAACTATCTGTGTTTCTCTAATGTCTGTGTGCTGAGTTGCACCAGACCTGTATGGGGCTCCATACTTTGTAGATATTGATGATGGGAGCTGTCAGGTTTACACAAGACTGATCATTTTTAAATTGAATTTATCAGTAACTATTTTGTACAATTATCTCAATTAATTGGCTCCAAAACACGCAGCATCGAGAATTGGTGGACACTGGGCGTTCTAACCATGGCCCATGTCATCCTTCATAATTGATAACCAGCCTCCAATAACACAAAGTTGCAATAATTGTGCATCCTGTGAACATTGTTTATCTGAATTTTGTCATTACGGGTAGATTAGGCCTAATAACAATTATGGCCTATGTTATCATTAGCAAGGCTGCATTGTTTGTGCCTCGTACGAACATCTACCATAAATTAACTTTCAAAAATGTACATAAATTACAAATTATCAGTTACTTTGTGCAAAATGGCCTCCTTATTTAGTACGAATTATCGCTTGATCCTCAATTCAAATGTGTATGGACCTTCGTACCTTTAAAACTGTAACTTGGGTTCACACCCAATATGGCCACCAGAGCCTACATCAGAGCTCTAGTTGCTCAACTGGACTTGGCCATATTAAATACAAGCTCAACAACCATGCGCGAGGCTCCATTCTATCAGTTCGGGCGAAAACGCCAGTAAGTGAAGGTCTTTCGCGCCGACCTCTAAGGATACTTTACCCTGGGGGGGATACGCATGTGACCGTCTCGCCTTTGCGAGTGCCTTCTAATTGACTAATTAGTTGTTTCCTCTTTTTGTCTCTCCCATTACACGATGCCGCGTGTCTGCCTCAACTCTACCGTATTAGGTACTTTTTGCTCTGGCTGGCGGCCACAATTGAATACGCATACGCGTCTATATAGGTATGAATCTTTTTTTTCTTATTTTATAGATTGTCCATTTAACATGCTATTAAATCCCGCCATATGTTAAGCGGCCAACTTAGATTTTTGTTCCGCTTACAGCGGAGCCGCAACTTATAATTGCCGGACATTGATCTACCTTAATCAGGTAATATTCTATCCAATTAAACATGGCAATCTTATCTCTAGCGGCTTGTCTAATTATTGATATGTCTATTCTCAAACAAATAATATGGCTTCTGTTTTGTCTTTGATTTCTAAATTAGTAGTTCTAGTGCCAAGCCTCCTCAGGCAAAAACTAATTCATTAACGACTTCCATTATTTAGATATAACGTATGAGTCTTGTGTCTACAGGGCTGTTCCCATCACTCACTCTCTTGTATATATCTTTTTCCTTTTTTCTTTTATAAATGACATTGACTTGACGGCTCGCCTCACCCCAACAACTTACGATCTATATATCCTTTCATGTCTATTTTTTATTTTGTCATGTCATATAATTATACCTTACAATGCATATTAACTGGTGTAAATAGTTGGTTAACATTGTGACACTTATTTTGCTTTTCCGTTGCCACCCACATGCTTACTGTATGTTCTTTGGATCTGTATGATGCTTAACTGCTGTTTGTTTGTCAAAACTATACATAATTTGGGTAACTTTCTCAGCCTTGGAAGAAGAGCTTTGCTCGAAACACATGTCGGCTGTTGTTTGATTCACATTAAATCATCTGCAATTAAGTAACTTAATTTTTGGTTGTGTGCGCAATTTTTGGGCGCAACCAATTCGTATCATAGTTAATATATGTGCACACTGTAGGCAGGGTGTTCACACATTCCCCCTCTTGTTGCCCATGAACCAGTCCTTCAATCCCTTTTGTCAAGTGCGCTTTTCTGCCACACTTCTTTCTTTAACATCATTACAGCTCACATTCCCCTCTTGAGATGAGCCTGGCTACTCAGCAATGCTACCAAAACTGTGTAGTACAGACTTGTACCAAAGGTTGGTTTGCTTACACCTGTAGTTCTAGTTGTGTGTAGTGGTCCGCAAGGGTACTGCATACAAACTTTCCCTAACACTCAGGCTTGGTTAGTCCTGCATCATGGAAGTACGAAGCGATCCACTCGATTTGGTGTTCCTCTCGCTGGCACTTCAGTTCCAGCAGCAGTGGAAGTACAGCCAGCTTCGAAAGTATGTCCAAATGAGTTCCCTTTGGAGTTGATTGGTCCCACCAACTCGAGGGGAGAAGTCGTCCTTGCAGGGCTTCTCTAGTCGATGTGAATTCGGAGCTTCAGCACAGCAGTAGGGCTTCACTGGGCAAACCAACAGTCCAGGAGTTGCAGCAGGCGTCTCTTCCAAGTTCTTCAGATTCCATCGTCCAGTGGTTGACTCTGCCTTCCAAGCTGAAAAGCCTTGCCTTTTATGCAGTTTTCTCCCATTCATTCCAGCCTAGCTGTCAATCGCACAGCAGGGTGGCTGTCTTTGCCGGACAGCCAGCTGGCCAATCGCCTTCAAGGAGTTTCAGGCACCTCCCTCACTTCCTGCCCCTGCCAGACATACTGGAGCCAGAGGTGGGCTTCACTCGTGAATCCCGCCAAAGACAAAACGAATAAAGGGACCAAACCTGGTTTGGCATGCAGAGCAAATTTCAAGAAGGACCTTTCTAAAAAGAAATGGCGAAAAAAGACTGGGGCCATTTTGACAAAATGGGCACCCATGGTTGCTTTCCTGCAGCTGCGAACCCAGCCCTTGTTGAAAACGCTCAATGGTAGTTAAAAGTAAACCATTGCCACCAGCCATTAATTGTAGAAAGGTTAACATACAATTGTTACATGAGAAACCAGACAAAGGGGATACTAAGTAACCCCTCCAGCACCCTATTGTAAGATAGTGTGTGCTGGGCCTGGAAAGTTACAATTGGAAGTAAAGTCAATTTCACTTCACTGCTCTTGGAAACAGTTTCACCAAGAGAAGGTATTTAAACCTTTGGGAACTCTGGAAGACTTCCCAGTGTCACTGCACTGAAGGTGCTGTCTGACACTGTAAAGATGATGCCTATGGAGTTTGTCAGACTCCAAAGTTAAAAAGAACACAGATTAAATCACTTTAAAATTAAATGAGATATAAAGTACTAAAGTCCAGCAAAAGAGCTGGTGGTCTCTAAGGTAGAAGGGAATTGGCACATTTCTGAGAATTCTGCCTAACAGAGACTGAACCAGTCGACTCACCTTCCGCAATCTAGGCCATCTCCCCCGGCTAAACCTTATTGGCATACTCTGACCCAAGCTAAAACCACAGAAAATCCACTATTTTCATAACCTCTGTCATCCGTGCCTTTGAGTCAGTAGTCTAGGTTATTCACCAGAACAGTTGATCTCTAAACCTGAACCTAAACATAGAAAAGGGACATCTACCTCAGCTCCTGTCCCTACTAACTTTGATAGTGATAACCAATACTTTGACAATACTAAACAATACTGCATAATACTCGGTACCCTCCCTCAGACCCACAGTTAAAGTTCTACTGGCCAATGCTTACACTCTGGTCTTCTGGTGCTGCTTGGCTGCCGTGTCCTCCAGAAAGTGCCCACTTCGTCCTGGTCTGCCTGGACTCCTCGCTGACTTCAGGCAGGATAATTTCCAAGTCTGCTCTTGGCAGCCTTCCCACAAGTATGCGTCCCTGTGTTCTGAAAATATGAGAGGATCTTGCAACCTCAGGTTCTGCGGCAGAGGAGACAATCCTGTGCCAGGTTGGCCCAGCCAACCATGAACTTCGCTACCAACTTGTTGGTATGAACTCCTAGTTATGCCAGCTCCTAAGTCTCAATTTCTTCGGGCATTCAGGCCAGTTTTAGTGTGAAATTACTTGGGCCTTTCTCCAAACCTTTCTGTGTGCGATTGGCACTCGGGAGTCTAATAACCTATATGGTCACATACAGGTCATTCTACTGGCTCTGTCAAGTGGCTGGCCTGTCCCATCCTCAATGTACTATCTATAACATTGTTGCAGAGTAGTGAGTTTACCATTGGTTCTTGTCCCTTGCTACCCACCCCTGGAATACTAAACAGTGATTGGCTAAAGCTGATCCTGATTTCCCCCACCCCCTAGCACCTCCCCTACCGCTTCAAGGTAATGTGAACGATTGTCTATTGTAACTTGTGCACACCCCCTTTGCCTTGTGAGAATATTTTCATAGCTATAGCAACGCTTGTAGCAGTCTGCATCTGGCTGCTGGGATCGGCTTCTTCCCACATTGGAAGACTGTCCATTCGGATGTACCACGTGTCTAGAGACCACAAAATTGAGTTCTGCAGCTCCTAATCATGAGGATTTGTTGTTTATCTGCAGCTGGTCCCTTTGTTTCGAGGGGATTGGGTGGGGTCCTCCGACGTATTCCATATCTGACAGTAATCACCACAGCTGTGCTGCTTCGGAATATCTTTCTGCGTCAATGACGTCGATACGCTATCCTCGAGGGCCTCCGTCAAGCTGACATCACCAGATGTTATAAGTAGGACGCACGACGCCCGTAGCATCAGTTCCATTTTTTCCACAAACGTGTCGGAGATCTTGGCGTGCCTCGATTGTACTCCTTCCGAAAGGAGATGTTGGTGATTTTTCAATCGCAGGGCTCCGGTCAGTCGGCGCTGTCTGAGGACACCGGTCGTGGCCTTGCTAGAGACACCGCTTGTACGCCTTCGGCTCCAGCAGTTGTCACGACCACCGGGTGTCTTGGAGGTCCCAGTCGGACAAGGATGTTCGCTCTCGACATGCCCATTCCAGGTCCTGGTCCTCGACGCCCTTGAGACCGCGAGAACCTGTGATGTCTTCGAGGAGGAAATCGATGCCGGCGGCGCCAAGGTCGTCGACGGACTCTCTCGAGGCCCCGCCTCCGAGGAAGTCGTCCACGCCATTGGCGCCCAGGATGTCGAGACACGCTCGGGCTCCGCCCTCGAGGCCTGTGTCGAAGCTGTCAGCGCCACTGTCGACGCCGATTCCATCGACGCATTTCGAGGCGGCCTTGTTGGAGGTACCCCGTGGCACGGTGGCACCCCCCAGAAAGGTGCTGGCCAAGGCTAAACATGTCTTTGTGCCTTTTTCTGTACCCTCCTTCCAGCCTCTGGATTATTTCTGAGATGGATGAGGGGTCTGAGGAAGGTGATGTTCCTGCAGGGGTTCCTGATGACATTGTTTCTGGTCATAGTAAACTTGAGGACCTGCGTCAGTCGCTGCATGACGCCAGTGGTCTGGACACCTCTCCAGAGGTGGAGTTTGGTAGGCAGGAGCATGGCACCAATCACGAATATTCATACCGGCACCTCATGTGAAGGGTCACGGACTACCTGGGGTGGTCTGACCCCCGGCCCCCCCCCTGGGGATTTTCAGCAGGATGACCTGACTGATATCCTGGACTAAGGTCCTCCAACTTACCCGGTGCTGCCATTTCATATGGCCTTGCAGAGAAGGGTGGCTGCGGCTTGTATTGCTCCGGAGGGTCTCCCGGCAGTGAGCAAGTCCTTGCCGAAGAAATATCGCCCAGCCAGTGGCGACCCCTGCTACTTGACCACGCACCCTACTCCGGAGAGTTGCGTGGTGCAAGCGGCTACAACACCAGCAAAGCAGGCATCATACCCTACTATCCCTCCTGATGGGGACGACAAACGTTTTGACGGCTGGGCGAAGGTCTTTTCTTCTGGGGGTATGGCATTTCAGGCTGCCAACTCTGTGCCTTGTCTCGTTTCACGCACACTTTGTGGAACTGTATTTCCCTAGCGGCTGACCATATTCCCGAAGGGGAGGAACGGGATGGTTTCCTTGCTATTGTGCAGGATGGCAAGAATGCAATGTGAATCTGCTCAGTCGAGTCTGGATATGGTTGATTACGTCAGCCGGTCCATGGTGGCGAGCACCGTAATACGCAGGTTTGCGTGGTTGCGGAAGTCGGGGTTTTCTCCTGATGTGCAAGCCTGGCTCCTCAACATGCCCTTTGATGGTGACAATCTTTTTGGCAGCAAGGCTGACGGGAGTCTTGAGTTTGCAGACCTCCACAGCTTCAGCGAAGTCGTTGGGCGCTGCAGTTCGCCATCCTCTGCCTTTTCGTCCTAGGGGACAGCAATGGAGGGGAGGTTCCTTTCGATATTGCTCGTCCTTTAGTAAATCGAGAGGAGCTGTGAGTCAAAGGGGCAACCGTAGGAGTGCCAGAGGTGGGAAACAAGGTACTCTAAGTGCCAAGGCCGCGCAAGCAGTTGCCTCTTTGCCCTTAGGCACTGCCGCATCCGCTTCAGCTCAGTCATGAGGCCCAAGCTTCTCCGGTTGGGGGGGGGGGGCAGGGTGGGGCAGCTGGTGCAGCATCTTGTAGAATGGCATGCCATTACTTCAGATGTGTGGGCGTCTGGCAATCATAGCCCACGGCTACTGTCTTCCTTTCCGGCAGAGGCCTCACAACAATCCACCAGGGAATCGCTCTTTGAAGAGTCCGGATCCGCTCCTTGCGCAGGAAATTCAATCCCTGCTGGTGAAAGGCGCCATAAAACTGGTGCCTGTAGCGGAGGAGAACAAGGGGTGGTATTTCCCTTATTTTTTGATTTCGAAGAAAGACTGGGGATTGAGACCCATCATAACTTGGAAGAGAAGCTTGCTGTATCCTCCTGGACCGTTGAACTGCCTGGTGAAGCCCTGCTGCAGTTCTGATGCTCCAACTTCGAATCAACTTGAAGCCCAGAACTGACCACTTCTTCCCTTAGGTTGGTGGGACCAGCTGACCCTAAGACCAACTTTGCTAGAACCCCTCTCACTGCTGGTTTTATTTCCTTGCTGCTGCTGGAACCAAGTGCTAGGGGGTGAGGAACACCAGAAAGAAGTGCCTAGTCTTTAAGCCAGACCTGACCTCTAGGAAGATCCTGAGGGCCTTCCCGAAGCAGGACAACCCAGACCTGAGCCACCTCAACAGAGTGATGGACCCCAGAAGCAAGTGAAGCCCACAAGGTGTCAAAGAACTACAGTGGTGCTATATGCCGGTAGCTGAAACTGAAAAGTGCTGTTGATTTGGAAAGAGCCCATAGCCGCTGCCAACCTTCAAACTGCAGGGCAAGAATCCTCCAGGCGTCCTCTATCTTGTCCCTACAACTGAGACCCAGGAACTGCAGGACTGCAACCTGAACTGATGCCAGCTGGATCTTCTTCTTCCAACCTAAGGTACTGTCTTAACTGAATGGGTACTTCTGTCTGTAGATTGCTTGTTCTCACTGAAGACTTGGAGTAGCAGCCTTTTTGCAGCGTTGCTTGCAGCTTTGCCTTTCACATGCCTAACGGCTTGTGGCACAACAGTGATTATTTTTCTACAAAGTAGTCGCATGTTTTGAGAACCTGTTAAGCTTTTTCCTTCCCTAACCATTTTCCTTTTCCACAACCTCAGTATTGCATTACATATCACATGATCTAGCAATGTCCACATTATCCTAGTAATTGAAGTCACCTCGGAGCTTAGGAAGTGTGTGTGTGTGTGTGTGTGTGACAGATCCCAAAATTGATATCCATTTGCTTAACTTAAATCTGAGGAAGTGTTGTGGAGTGTATTTTTATTGTTGCATATTGCTCTTTTAAAGAAGGCTTATTTAAATTCAACTGTTCAACAAATAATTATTTGAGTAGAAGCATTATTTGAATACTTCTAGTAAATCTGGCTTGCAACTCTACAGCTCATATGTACCCCCTCTTGAGATGTCTGGCTGCTCATTCACTCTACCAACTTGTTTAGTACAGACCTATACCAATAGGTTGGTTACCTATTACAAAGAGGGCAAGGCTGCTATAGTCCCCCACAGGGTTACTACATACAATCTTGCTTAACACCACCAACACAAGTTAAGTTACTTAGCAATCTTGCCAGAGCATAGTCTTTAGGAGTACTTTCCTATCAGCTACTGGGTCTTTCAGGGTCCGAGTGTAGGTCCTAAAAGTCGGGCACAATCTGTAGAAAAGTCTAGAGTGCCTGTGGAATTCTTCTGTAGCAAGTACGTTTTTGTAGGTGAAAGGGTTCAGGGACTTCGTAGAAGGCTCCCTGAATGCCCACAAGCATTAGGCCTGGGCAAATGGGTATGGGTAAACTCCCAAATGCACGAAATTGGCACTCCAGCAACAGAATGACTCCAGGTAAGTATTGCTGTGAGTCCCACAGTACCTGAAGCTGGATGCTTTCAGGATGCAACAACTGCAGACCAGATTGCCTGTTCCTTGGTCGTGCCAACGAAAGGAGGGACTTTTGAATGGATGTGACGGCAGCAGAGACCCCGAGCAAGGTTTATTTGACGATGCAATGTAGATCTGTGATTTTGGGGCCTTTTCATAAGCAGCCAGGGAGAACTGTTACTGCGCGGGTGATTTGCCGCGCTTGCTCGATCCTGCACTCTGGTGAGGGGACTTTGAGGAGTGGAATCTTGCCTCTGGAGGTCTGGATGGAGTCAACCAAAGTTTTTGAAGTTCTTTGCAAGACAATGTACTGCTAAAGGGTTGTTGGTCCCAGGGTATTGGTGGTTTGCAGCTCAGGAAGGTCTCAGCACGTCGTGGGATGGCTCGTCTTGCAGTTAGTCTCACCAGCCCAAACGAGGAAGACGTCCTCTTTTGGGCTCCCCTGATGCTTGGAAGGAGGGGTTGTGCAGTGGGGTTAAACAGCAGGCATCTCCAGTCCTCTGGAAGTGGCTGTGGATGTCTCCCTTCTTCCTAGTATGTTCTTCGGTTCCAGTAGTCGTCTTGCAGTCAACCTCCGGATCCACGCCTTTTATCCATGAACCCAGCCATTCAGCACCCATGCAACATTCAAACTTTGGGGGCTGGCTGTCCTTTATGCCAGCCTGCCAGTTGGAACTGGATACTAGGAATCCCTTTGGCACTCCACATAAACTGGTGTGTGCCAATCTCTCAGACTAAAGTTTTAGGAGAGATACTATGTGGATCTATAGTAACTGTAGTTACTCGAGGATGAAGATAAAATTTCAAAGGAGGACCCTAAGGGTCCCCAGCAACACTGCCCATACAATCTTTGGAGTGTACATGTCCTTGCGATCCTACGCGGATGACCTTGTTCTACTGTATTGCTCCAGAGTAGGACTCGAGGGACTGTTAATAGAGTTTCAAACATTTTCGTCCCAAAATGATTTCGTTATAAACTAAAACTAAAAGTAAAGAAAACAAAGATGCATTTTAATGCAGAAACAGGAAACCCTGTATGAACCGGTGGTTAGCAAATCTTCAATTATAAATAGTGGAGGAATGTTTCTAATTAGGCTTCGCAATGCTCGCAAGGCCAAATAAGTTGCCATCATAAAAATCAAAGCGAGACGTTGGTTATCAAATGAGGCATTTCTTAATTTGATATGGAAAATGTACTATGTGCCGGTTCTGACATTTTATGAGAGCAAAGTGGTTTCTGTTCTATTATAGGGACTGGACACCTACCAGGCGTTTTTTAACTTTGATTTCACTTCAATTGAGTGAATGATTTGGAAATCTGTACTATCCTTGCCGAAGAGCTTTCTGATGGCTGTGATCCACTTTGAGCTTGCTTTGTTAACTTTAAATGCAAGGCTATTGTGGAAAAGATTTTTACTTTGTTATACATTTGTAATTCCCCCCTGTCATCTTCCCTCTTTGAAGCCTTCTGCAGGGAAGCCAAGGGTGAGAAGCATGTGCTCGTTAAAATATGTGAAGCTGAATTAAGCCTCTAAAAACAGGTATTAAAAGCAAAAAGTACGTTCATCAAACTGGTGTAATGCATATCAATTTATTTTGAAAAAGTACCATAGACTTAGCAATGAGCCACAAACAGCTGGGATAAGTGCACCCCTATATGACTTGCTTCCCCCCCCCTAAATGTATGTATTTTCATTTTAACCTGTTGAAGATAATTTGAGGGTATGCAGCAATAATGGCGATGTGACCTCACAATGTAAATTCGACTAGAAACGAACTTTAAAGCAACTAGTTTTATATTGTTGAGTTGAATAGTGTGAGAACCTTAGGTTTTGTGCATTTTGTGAATAATACAGCGTTTATTTTGAGTGAAGCTTTATGGGAAAGATTCTAGAAGGGTATTTCGATCACACTGATTCTGGCACTTTTGCACTTTTATAGGATAAAAAAGTGCCCATTTTAGAGTATGATCATTATATTGCAGGGATAATTCTAGTGAACTGTTTAGACATTGTAATGTGGTATTCTTGTTTATAAACGGAAGGGTCGGACTGGTGTATACAATTGTCTTGGGCACCATTACAAATGGCAATCCATTCATTTTTTGACATATCATTTGAATGGTACCCGAGGGAGTTTTTTGTAAAAATGTGATGCAAATTATGCAATTTAAACCATATTTATTCAGCAATTATGGTCAAAACTACTAGCCGCATAGTGAAGTAACTCGACAAGCTGGCCCACATTAGGCAAAAAAGTGGGTGACACTAGCATTTTTGGTTTGGGCATTGTCCATAGGCCAGTTAGTCTGGTATACAAGAGAGGAGGCTTGTTGTATTTTATGCTAGGTTATATTTTATGGAATGTGTTTGTTTTGTTTAAGATTTAACTCTGAACCATAAACACAATAAGGCAATACAAAATGGGCTACAAAACAGTGGCTAGGGCTAGAATTGACAAATATATGGTTGGCATTGGGGCTAATGCAGTAACAATTACTACCACTGTGATTTATCCAAAACAAAAGTACATCTGTCATCCGCCTATTCCCTGGCACACTTTAGGGTGATGGAATCGCACTAAGATGCAAATAGACTGCTTAGAAGCACCTCTGCCATGATGAGTCTAAGGGTAGCACATTGAAATTATAGGGGGCCTTATACTGTAATCTCACTAGATCACAAACTGTGAAAAACCATAGCCAGCAGAACATTTGGGTAACCCATGAAGTTGGGCAAAAGGATCCCATAAATGTCCCTCCCAATGCATTCTCGACTAATGCTTCATTAAGATCTCATGTTTCTTCCCATGATCTTGACATCCTTCGTGGTGCTCCAGCCCATAAAGGTATTTTTTTATTTTTTTTTACAGCATTCACCTACCATGAGTTCAATCAGTGGCTAAAGTATGTCACACTACCAACTGTAGGAATTGGAGCCTTATCCCTTGCTTTGGAAATCCTCTATGCTATGCACAGGTAAGGTCCAACATTGACTGGTGTGGGAGGGTGGTCCGCACCTTATTGGAGATTACTTTTCTCGGTTTGCATTTCTTTTTAACTTTAATTTGTTGAAGCCCAAGGAATGTGCAGCTAAATATATGGCAGTGTTACTTTTGCCTATTTGCACGTTCTGTTGGTCCACTTTTCACTCTAACACATTTCTCTAAAACAACCCTTTATGTGGTACACTGCTATACACCAGCTGTAGGGCTCCAGATGATCCAGCATGTGGCCAGTGGTTAATGGAGGGGTGCAACAAAGGTCCCACCTGCTAGCATCTGTAAAAAGCCTTTTCACTCGACAATCTGAATTCAATCCTGCACATCTAGCCGAGCAATACACTCCTCCAAATACTCTAATACTACTACACAAACTTTCCTTTTCCACTGGATTTGTTGAATGAGACCTCATTTTCTGCCATTGTTCCAATGTTTGAATTACGTGCTTTATTAGTGGGGCTCTTCTACTGTTAAAACATTTTCTTTTTGCACCTTTTCCGCCATAGATATCTTTGACCTAATTTCTTTTCATGTTTTGAACCCTGTTATGACTATTTGGAGTTGAGTGATACCTGTTGGATACATTTTTCATATTTATGATTAATCTTCCTGACCTGTGTTAACCCCAGAACTTTTAGCTTGGACTTGGTAAATTCTTTTACCCCTTGTTCCTTGGCTGATGGGAATAGCCCCCTCTCACCTTATGGGTGGTGATAGGGAGAATTCTCAGAAGTGCTGATTAGATCCCCAGCACCTTTGCTGGATTTTCAGGACTTGTGTTTTTAACCTGGAGAGTGAGTCCCTTTTCCCCACTCATTTATTGTGTTGTGATTTTGTACATTGTTTCTGTTGGTTGTGGAGTCTGACAAACTCCTTAGGCATCATCTTTTGCATTGCCATACAGCATCTTCACGGCAGTGGCACAGGAAAGTCTTTCAGACTTCCCCAAGGTTTAAATACCTTCTCTTGGATAAATTCCTGTTTCCAAGAGCAGTAAAGTGAAATTGACTTTACTTACATTTGTAACTTTCTAGACCTAGCACACACTATATATTACAATAGTGTGCTGGAGGGGTTACTTGGTGTCCCCTTTGGCTAGCTTCTTATGCAACATTTTTGTTACCCTTTCCTCAATGAATGGCTGGTGGCAGTGGTTTACTATTTACTACCATTGTGTGGCTTTACTGCGGGCTGCGTTCGCAGCCACGGTAAAGCATCCATGGGTGCCATTTTTGTCAAAATGGCCCGGTCTGCTTTTTTCGCCATTTCTTTTCTGGAAAGGTCCTTATTGAGATTTACTCTGCCCACCAAACCGGGTTTGGTCCCTTTGTTAATTAGGTCTTTGGCGGGATTCACGAGTGATGCCCTCCTCTGTCTCCAGGGTGTCTGGCGGGGCAGTAAGCGAGGGAGGTGCCCACAACTCTGTGCTTTCTCCTAGGAGACGGGAATGCACTCTTGGGTGATTGGCCGGCTGGCTGTCTGGCAAGGACAGCCACTCTGCTGGGTGATTGACAGCTAGGCTGGATTGAATGGGAGAAACCTGCATTAAATGCAAGGCTTTTTGGCTTGAAAGGCAGTGTCGACCACTGGATGAAGGAATCAGAACTACTTGGAAGAGATGCCTGCTGCAACTCCTGGACCGTTTGTTTGCCCGGTGAAACCCTGCTGCTGTGCTGAAGCTCCAAATTTGGATCAACAGAGAAACCCTGCAAGGGCGACTTCTCCCTTTCAGTTGGTGGGACATATCGACTCCAAAGTAAGCCACCTGGACATCCTCTCGAAGCTGGTTGAAATTTCCATTGCAGTTGCTGCTGGTTACCGAATAGCCAGGGTGAGGAAAACCAGATTGTGTGCGTGGCTTTTAAGCTGGCCAAGAGCTCAGGAAGATCCTATGGACTCCAGGAAGCGGGACTGGCTGAGCCTGAGCCTCCTCAACAAAGTGCGGGACCCCAGATGCAAGGAAAGCTCTTCTCAACAGCAAGTCTACTGCAAATAGCTTTTTACAGTAGACTCACTGAGCTGACACACTGAAGTGTCACTTGTTTGAAGATTGTCAGTTGCAGTCGGTGACCGTCTCATTGCAGTGCAGAAGTCCCCATAAGTCCTCCCTTTTGTCCCCACGACTAACGTCCAGGAACTGCATAGCTGCACAGGAACAGAAGCAATCTACTGCACTTTTCTTCAACCTAAAGGTACTGTACAGTCTAAGGGAACTTACCTCTTCTTGTGCCACCTTGCTAGATCTCAGTTGACTTGGTTGCTCTTGAAGAGTTGCTTGCATAGTCTATTACTCATAGGCCGAAAAGCTTGTGACCCTACATTTGATTATACCTTTGCTGCAAAGATTTCTAAAACCTTGAACAAGACTTTTAATTGCATAAAGTGCTTCAGTTCACATTGACTTTTGCTAACTTAACATTGGCTGGCTTGGCTCCCTGAATGACTCTACTCTACTCTCCTCTGCTTATGCGTTTTGCTTTTCTTCCAGGAAAGGTTTAACTGTCTTTGCATTGGGGAGTTATTGAAAGTACATACCTGGTTAAGAATAACTGTTAATACTTTTCTTATTCTGAACCATCTCTTCTTTGACACTCCTAGAACATTCTAAATGCCACAGTGATATATTAATGTCAACAGCATCCTAAATATTGAAGTCGCCTGAGGGTGTAAGAAGAGTCTGTATGCCATCCCAAATGGGTATTTGCTGATTTGGAAAACTAAGAGTGCGTATTTGTGAAGTGTTTGTGAAGTGTACTTGTGTGTTGCTTTATATTGCTCCCTTCTGAAGGTTTATTCTTAATGACTGATAAGTTAATTGTTTAATCAAGAAACCTTGTGTTTGTTTACTTGAATACTTGTCACTGTGAATAACTAACTCCCCTACAGCTCACATTGACCCCTCTTGAGATAAGCCTGGCTGCTCAATGCGCTACCAAACTGTGTAGTACAAGCTTATACCAGGCTGAGTTTGCAAACATTGTGCTGTAGTGCCTTATAAATACTCCGATCCTGGAAGCTGCTGTCAAGTCTAACACTGAAGCGGAAATTGAAGTGGAAGATGAAGAAAATACATCTGTAGTGATTTCCAGTGACCGAAAAGCCTGCTGTGGAACCAGAGCCTTCTGGAACCCTTTCTTCCAATCGACCTGGGTGGGGTGGTCGCGAACATGCCAACTCCTACCCATAGGCTGGTAAGATCAACTCATTTCAAGAGGACCTGCATTTTGAGCCATGCCACGACGTGCTGCGACATTGCTGGGCTGCTATACACCAATAACCTGGGACCTCGAGCCATTGTGCAGTGCCTGGTCTTCCGAATATCGCTGTAACTTTGGTGGTGTTGGGTATGATTATATGCAGTACCTTTTGGGTGCACTACAACAACCCTGACCATCTGGCAATAGGAACCCAACCTTTGGTATAAGTTTGTACTACACAGGTTGGTAGTGTTGAGCAGCCAGGCTTATCTCAAGAGGGGTCAATGTGAGCAGTGGAGGAGTTAGAGATTCACAGCGACAAGTACTCAAACTCTTGCACTCAAGGTTTCTTGATTAAACAACTATCGATTTAACAGTTTTAGTAAGCCTTCTTCAGAAGGGGTAATCTAATAGCAACACACAAATACACTCCAAAATACACACTTAGTTTCTCTAGTACCCATTTGGGATGACACACACACTTCCTACACCCTGAGGTGACTTCAACAGCTAGGACACTGTGGACATTAATATATCGCTGTTGCATTTAGGGCAATACTCTGAAGTATGTCAAAGAAAAGGTTATTAGAATAAAACAAGAGATCTCACAAATATTCTGATGCAGGTAAGTACTTTTCGGAACCACCAATGCAAATTTAACACCTTCCTGGAAGGAAGACAAAACGCAGTCAGAGGGAATAGGTCATTCAGGGGGCCAGGCCAAAGTCAATTGGATAAAAGTCTAGGTGAGCTGAAACAATTTTTGCAGGTAGGTTAAAGTCTTGCACAATATTTTAGAAGTCTTTGTAGAAAAGAAGAAATCAAAGGGCCAAAGGCTGATTATGCTTGTGAGGTAAAGAAGCTGTTAGCAACTCTACAGAAGCAACCAAGACAAGTCTCCACGGAGAACAAGTGAGGTTACACAAGAGGTAAGTTCTCATAGACTTTAGAGTACCTTTTGGTTAGAAGAAAAATGGTTCCACCTGGCTTCTGTTCCTGCGCAGCTCTCGTGTTCCTGGGCCTCAGTCATGGGGACGAGAGGGTGGACATCTGGAGGACTCCTGCACTGCAACGGACTGGCTGCTGACAGAAAAGGACCAACTTCTCTTCAGTGGCACTTCACGGTTTCAGCTCCTTGTGTCTCAGAAAATGGCACCACCGTGGACTGTTGGCTGTTGAGATGGGCTTTCTTTGCATCTGGGCCCAGCACTCTGTTGAGGTGGCTCCGCCTCAGTCATTCCTGCTTCTTGGGAGTCAGGAGGATCTTTCTGGAGCTCTTGGCCAACTTAAAAGCAACGCACACAATCTGGTGTTCCTCTCCCTTCCCTGACTCTTTGGTTCCAGCAGCAACTGCAGTGGAAATACAACCAGCTTCGAGAGGATGTCCAAGTGGCTTACTTCGGAGTTGATTGGTCCCACCAACTCAAGGGGAGAAGTTGTTCTTGCAGGGCTTTTCTAGTCGAGATGAATTCGGAGCTTTAGCACAGCAGGGCTTCACCGGTCCAGGAGTTGCATCAGGTGTCTCTTCCAAGTTCTTCTTCGGATTCCTTTGTCCAGTGGTCAACTTTGCCTTCCAAGCCAAAAAGCCTCGCCTTTTTAATTCAGGTTTCTCCCATTCATTCCAGCCTACCTGTCAATCACACAGCAGGGTGGCTGTCCTTGCCGGACAGCCAGCCAGCCAATCACCTTTTGGGTGCATTCCTCTAACCAAGTGGTTTAAGCACAGGGCGTTTTGGGCACTTCCCTCACTTCCTGTCCCTGACAGACATACTGGAGCCAGAGGTGGGCTTCACTCGTGATTCCTGCCAAAGACTAAATTAACAGAGGGACCAAACCTGGTTTGGCGCGCACCATAAGTCTCAAGAAGGACTTTTCCACAAAGATATGGCGCAAAAAAAAGACCGGGTCATTTTGACAAAATGGGCACCCATGGGTGCCTTACTGCAGCTGCAAACGCAGCCCACGGTAAAAATCCACAATGGTAGTAAAAAGTAAACCACTGTGACAAGCCATTAATTGTGGAAAGGGTTAACCTAAACATGTTACATGAGAAACTAGACAAAGGGGATACTAAGTAACACCTCCAGCACCCTATTGTAAGATTGTGTGTGCTTGGTCTATGCAAGTCTAGTCAATTTCACTTCATTGCTCTTCGAAACATTAATATCACCAATAGAAGGTATTTAAACCTTTGGGAAATCTAAGGCTTCCGTGTGTCACTGCACTGAAGATGATGCCTATGGAGATTGTCAGACTCCAAAGTCAAAAGAAAGTGTTCAAATCACAGAAAAATACAAGAGTGGGGGAAAAAGGTCTCTCTCCAGGTTAAAAATGAAACCGTCCTAGAGTCCAGCACACATGCTGGGGGTCTCTAAGGTAGAGGGGTACTAACACATTTCTGAGAATTTTCCCTAACAATTTAACTTTTCTCTTTGTAGGCAGGTACACCCCATTTTATGTGGACTGCTGGGGGGGTTACTTAGCCCCTTTTGCTACTTATGTACACATTTGTGTTGCCCTCACTACTTTAAATGGCTCATGGCAGTGGCTTAATTTTCCTACCATTGTGATTTTTCTTCTGGCTGAAGCCTCAGCTGCAGTTTAGCACCCGTGGGTGACCATTGTGTCAATTTCTTTTTTTGACATTTCTTGTTTGTGAAGTCTTCCTTGGGTTTCACTCTGCGTGCCAAATCAGCTTTAATCTTTCTGTTCGATTTGCCTTTTGGCAGGCTTCAGTACTGAAACCCACCTCTGGCTCCAATGTGTCAGGAAGTGAGGGAGGTGCCTGAAACTCCCCTGTCCTTAGTCTCCTTGGTTACCTGAATGCACCCAGTCCTGATTGGCTGGCTGTCCTTGCAGGACAGCCACCTTGCTGTGTGAGAGCTAGGCTGTTCATGAATCGGGGACGTAATTTCACCAAAATGCGAGGGGTAGCGGAAGTGACATCACGTGACCCATGACCCTTGATTACAGGAAGTGGTGTCATTTGACCCCACCCGAAGTATTATCACAGGAAGAGATGGAACACGACCTTTCACACCTTGAAAAAACAGGAAGTGGCGTCACATAGCATTGTTCCTAAGCACACTCCAAACAATGATCACACCATCACTATGTGATATATATTTCATACAAGAATGGATTGCCATATGTATCGTCCATATCAGTGTGTATAGGCTGTTCGGACAGATTTTCTGAAGTCCAACTAAGGGCTTAGTAAAACCATCCATCTGAGGCAGTTAAAGACTCCACTCTTAGTATAAGTCTGTACCACCTGAGGAAATGGTAGCGTAGACAGAGCAGCCATATACTCGGGTGGTACAGCCTTATACTAAGACTGGAGTCTTGTACTGTCTTAGTTGAATGGTTTTACTAAGCCCTTAGTTGGACTTCAGAAAAACTGTTCCAACACTGGTGGTAACGGTGGGATGGCTCAAAATGCAGGTCTTCTTGAATCTAGTGGGTCTCACCAGGCTCTGGGTCATTGTTTCTGGAGTCCCCAGGTCGATTGGAAGGGGTACAGCAGGCTCTGGTTACACAGCAGGCGCTCCGGTCGCTTGAAATCATTTCCGCCTCTTTACCTTAGTCATTCTCTTTGGTTTAAGTTCCAGTGGTGGACATAGCTTCAGCTTCCAGGTTTGCAGTATTTGTCAGGAATTGCAACACAACCTCTGCATTCTCTCCTGTTAGGGAGAATTCTCTATTTAGGCTGAATTTCCTAACCTAGTGAGTCCCCCAGCAGCTTTGCTGGATTTTTGGGGTTTATTTTTTCTCTCCTGCCAAGAGTGAGATTCTTTTACCCTCACTCTTGGACATGATTTGAGTGTGTCTCTTTGATTTTAGATGTGTTTTTAATGGGCTATGGGGTCTTTTACCCCATAGGGCTTCATGTGTTTTTGTGATTTTACACAGCACCCTCAGTGCAGTAACACAGGGGTGTCATAGTGACCCCCCAGTATAGACTCCATACCCTGGGACTGACTACTGTCTCCCAGGGAATGTAAAGTCACCATTGACTTTACTAGTCTCAAATTCTGAACAGAACCAGTACAACCCATCATATTGTGGACGTACTGGCCGGGCCAATTCGATTGGCCCGGGGTCTCTTAGTCGAGGGGGCACGTCTCCGTCCCCCTTGATAAGAGTTTTGGCTGGTGGCAGTGGATACTACTTTTTATATTCGACCGCGAATATATCCCTATGGGATTTCGCATTGTTCGAGGCTACCAACTTTAATTATTTAATTCCTATAGCCTCGAACATACCGCCGGTTTATTTAATATTAATTCTCCGGTTTGGTATTTTTTGCCAGAACTCGGTTCTAAAATGGCGTTTGTGTTCGCTTCTGTGACTCCAACCCAAGTTGAGCCCTTTGTTCCACTATTTTGGCGAGCTTCTCAACAGAAGCCCTCCAAAGTGGTGCCAGTCTGTCTGGAGTACTTAGGAGGGGTGGAGGGGGATTTAGGCACCCTGGACTGAGTTTCCTAGGCAACTCAAGTCGCACTCTGTCCTGATTGGCCCAAGTGGTGAGCCGGCCGGCTCACCACTTAGCATGTTTGAGTGACAGCTAGGCTGAGTGAATGGGGGTTTTCTGCATAAAAGCAGGGCTTTGGGGACTGGAACTTCAGAAGTCGCCACAATACCTAAGAATCCGACGAGGGGGAAGCTGCGCCGACCTGCTACGACGACACCACCGGTGGAGCCCTGCTGAATCGTCTCACCACTTTTCCCAACGACAGAGGAGATCTCCAGCCCGGAGAGTCTTCTTCCTTCGATTGGTGGGGATAACCAGGCTGCTTCCTTTTTCACTTCCTGGGCCATTTCGTGGCCACGTTGCTTGTGCCAAGCACCCCGGCAACCGGGATACCATGTTTTACCACTACCGTGAATCAAAGGGTAGTACCTTTAACCGGAAAACTCAGCAGCTGGTCTCTTCCCTGGCAGTGCAACAACCTTCATCTTTCCTACACGACGAGATCTTCTCTTCCTCTGGACGACGCCGCAACTTGCACCCGCTGCCAGGAACAACTGCCCCCGCTGGAGGATCCTTTCCACATAAGGTACCCTGTTCCGCCTGGCTTCCATTGCAACCGACTGTACGGGGTAGATTTTGTCCCCGGCTTTCGACCCTGGGTTAGCCTGGGACACCCTGGCTAAATTTTTCTGAGCCTAACTAAAACCTTTCTGAACTCCCTGCAAGACCTATTAAGCCTATTGTCATTGTGTGATCTTGGGTACATTTGTGCCCTGCTCTCCAAGAGTGGGCCCGGCCTATGGACTTTGGCTCAAAAGTAACTTTTGACTTTCCTGCCTTGCTTAAGAGTTCCTAAGTATTAGCGTGGTGTATTTTCCTACATTCTGCCTTTTTCCCCTCCCTTGTTCGTTAACTTATTGGAGTGCCATATATAGTTAAGCGCTCACCTCTGTCTGGAAATAAGTGGTGTTAACTAAGACTTGTCTGATAAGGAATGTATATACAATAATAGTAACTGTGTTTAGAGTGAATTACAATAATATTGCTGGAGTGTTTCAATAAGTGTGTTTTTAAATAATTACATACCTTGATACCAAAGCTCTGGTCAGTGCTTGCTTGTGCTATTGTATCTGAGTGCCTATTGTGTATACTTTGCATACTGCCTAACTCTTCTTGAGGGAAGTCTGACTGCTCAGCTACAGCTACCAGGTAAATCTGGATGGGACAGACTGGTACCAAGTGGGTTTACTGCCAACACCTGTAGTCCTAAATCTTTTGCAGTGGTCCCCAAGGGAACTGCACAGGTTTCTGCCTAACATCTCCCCGCATTTTACAAGAGGGGGCGGTCTGGTTGTCAAATCAGGGCAGCCAGCCCTCCACTAGGATTTGTTCCCATTCAAACAAGGCGTAAAACAAAGGGCTGGGGAGTTTTGGACTCCTCCCTCACTTCCTGCTCTGACAGAGACTGGAGCCTGGGCGGGGAGTCCAGGGGACTCCTAGCGAAGACAAAAATCACACAAAGGAATTTCCCGCCCTGGATGTCAGGGAAGGGAACAAACACTAAAAGGGCTAAAAAAAAGACAGGTGGGCCATTTTGGTAAAAATTGACACGGTTGGGTCCCTTTACTGCAGCTGTGAGCACAGCCCGCGGTAAAGGTCTACCAAATTAATACAAGGTATCGCTGCCAACAGCCATTGAAGGTAAGCTTGTCACTAACAGAATTGTTAGTTTTAGTGTGACGGGATACATTGTATCTCCCCAGCACTCCACATAAGGTGGCATGTGCTGGTTTCACTAAATACAATGTAAAAGGGATCCAAAGATCCTTTCTACCCTTGGGAACTGTAGTTCACTCAAGGTTAGCACAAAGTTAAAAGGGGAGCCTCTAGGGCAACCCAGCAACAACAGGCACTTAGCCTCCAACAACCTATTGGCACTAACTTTAAAAAGGCACTATGGAGAGTCTTAAAAATGACACCCATAAAAAGAGAAACATTATTTGTATTAAGGAAAAATATCCCACTAGTAAAACAAAAAGGTCTGGGTTTGAACCAGGAAAGGAAGATTTACCAGTTATGTGCAAATCTTACCTAACATAGGCCTATAATACCAAATTACTGTGAATGCAAGCAGACGTCCATGGCCAAACGTTAATGTGCTATTATATAGCACTTGCGTGCTTTATGCGGGACTAATATACATACAATATCACCCAACCTTTGTTGGTACTACTCGATCAACCTCAGATGGATGAAAGGCTGAGTTGAGGTGTTTAAGAACAGACTAAATCAGTGACTCGCCCCCCGAAGTGGGCCTGAAATAAACTCTAGCAATTATTGTATCGAATTCTAGAAAGACAAATTATTTGGTATTCCCATTCTTTCTTCAGGATCACTGTTGAAAGTTAGACCTTTGGAATCCCTGTACTTTTTTAAAAATGTATTTATTGATGTAGCTGATCAATCAACTTTATAATGTTTTACAATACATAAAAGAAAAAAAGAGGAAGAAAAAAGGATAAAAGGATAAAAATAATAAACTTTAAAACCAATTTGATAACATTAAAACAATCTAAGTCATAATATACAACACTTTTCAATTGGATTCAAGGGATGGGGTTAACTTTTGGATCATCCATCAAGCAACACAATTACATGGGTCATATTAGGCTGAGGGTACAAATCTGTTTACGTTTCTTTCTGACCTGCCATTTATGATCTTACATCTTAGTAGTAATCGTACACATATATTTATACCAAAAATAATGCTTCTAGAAAGTTCTTAATCGCGATGCAAATAGACATCCGTGTCGTTGAAAAGAACAAGTTCCATCTATCATCTAGCATTCTAAAGTACATATAATTAGAGATTTCTCTTTTTTTTCCATTAAGCCAGAGCAGTCTAAGATGTGACGGTTTCTTTTTGCTTTGGGTCGTTGCAGAAATGACAATCTAGTGTTCCGCTGATAAGTTTACGTTTTTCCATTAACGATCTAGTAGGCCAGAGGTTGAATCTGAAACTTAGGATGGCTGATCTCAGTTACTGATGGATATCGAATTAAATATGTTTCGCAAGTAAGCAATTTTCTTTCCGCAAATGGGTTCACCTAAAATCCTCATAAAAGGCACTGTTTCTGCGTTTCAATCCAAACAAATACTATTTCTTTTTCGCTTTATCTGGGTCCTCTCTGAGGACATCTAAAACATCAGCAGCAGCCATTATATCAAAGACAGCTTTCCTCCAGTTAACCACAAATTTGTGACTAGATGTAAGTATGTAGCACGATGGGGACAAGAGTACAGTGTTTGCGTTTTTAGCTAAAATGCATTTTCTAAACAGAGCGCACAACCGCTATTGGTATGTCATTCAAAGAAATTAAGCCAATCTCATAACATAGATGGGCAATCGGCAGTCTTCTAGTTTTCGTACATTACAAATCATAATTTTAGTTTCTTTGGTATTGATGGTGAACTGGTTAGTGTGTATATAGGATGATGGAGACTGCAGTAAATTTTGTAGACCTATGGGAGTTTTTTCAGAATTAACACCAAATCATCGGCGTATAGTAGGGCTGACACTTTGTCTTGTCCCAGCCTTGGCGCATCCACAGCTAAATTCTAAAATCTCGGGCATATCAGAAATGAAAAAGTTAGATGGCTGAGGCAAGAATACAACCTGTGTTATTTAATAATGTTTCTTTTTCAGGCTGCTTTAAAAAAAAAGCCAGTGGCTTCAGAATCAAAAAGCCACATGGTGCTGGCCACGGCCCAGGACCTTGAATGTATGTTTTTGTAAAAACATTTTTTAGGGGTAGTTTGGGAGAGCTCAGGGGTCGCAGTTGCAACCCCTAAATGACGTACCTGGCATGAATAGGAGAAACCTGCTTAAAAGGCGAGGTTTCTTGAACTGAAGGCAGTCGACCACTGGATGAAGCATCTGACGAAGGAATTGTGAAGAGAAGCTTGCTGCATCCTCCTGGACCATTGAACTGCCCGGGGAAGCCCTGCTTCTGTGATTAACTCCTTTTACGAATCGACAAGAGAAGCTTCAGAGAGGACTTCTTCCCTTGGGTTAATGGGGCCAACTAACTCCGAGACCAACTTTGCTGGAAGACCTTCCCCCAACTGGCTGTACTTCTTGGCTGCTGCTGGAACAGAGTGCCAGGGGTCGAGAAATCCGTAGTCACGTGCAACGTCTGTAAGCTGGTAAAAGCTGCAGGAAGATCCCGAGGACCCACCCGAAGCAGGACACCCAAAGCTCACCTCACAAGTGTGCTGGACTTAAGGAACCCCAACCGGTGTCCAAGATCTGTGATGGTGGTGTTTAACGCACCCTGAAACTGCAAAGTGCTGCTAAATTGAAAAGAGCCCGTGGCTGCTGCCGACCTCTGAACTGCTGTGCAGCAGTGCCCTAGACGTCCTCTCATCTCCATGACTGAGGCCCAGAAACACAGGATCTGCAACCAAGACAGAAGCCAGCTGGATAGTCTTCTTTAAACCGAAGGTACTGTTAAGACTTTGGGGTACTTACCTCATTGTCTGTGGTATGCTTTTCTCATTTGAGATTTGCAGTAGCTGCTTTTCTAGAGTTGATCTCAGCTCTAACTTTGACAAGTGTAACAGCTTGTGGCCCAATAGCGATTTTCTACAACAAACTCTAACTTAGCAGGACTTTTTGCTATCTGAGAAGTGCCTCTGTGCCATAGACTTGGGTCCAAATTGACGTTGGCTGTCCTGGCTCCCTGCAGACTCTTTCAAGTCAATGACTTTGATCCTTACTGTCCCTCATATGTGATACGTTGGTTTTTAACTAATATTACTGGGAATGTTTTTTTATCGATTTCATTGGCAGATTTAAAAGTGCCCACATGCTCTGAGAACTTAAACAGTTTCCTTCCCTTAACCTTTTCTCTTTGCCAACCTCAGAATTTTACAAAGTACAACAGTGATATATGCATGCCAAAACTGTCCTAGTTAGTGAAGTCACCCAGGGTGCAGGAAGTGTTCATGAAGCATCTCTAAAGAGGATCTACTTGATTCCGAGAAAGTATTTTGAAGTATATTATTGTTGCACATTGCCCTTTTTAAAGAATGCATATTTAAAACTGACTGTTCAATAATTATGTGACTAGAAAACCTTGAGTATAAGTATTTGGATACTTGTATTTGTGGATTTCGGCTCTACGGCTCAGATTTACTCCTCTTGAGATGTCTGGCTGCTCAGTCACAATACTAACTTGTGTAGTACAGACTATACCAAAAGGTGGGTTACCGAATACCAAGAGGACCAGGCTGGTGTAGTGTCCCCCAGGGTTACTACATCAATTATTGCCTAACAATAACCAAATGACTGTAAAACATAAGTCCTGGCAGGTGAGTACACTGGCAGCTGACATTGTATCAAGATTCCTGGCAGGAGAGTATATCCAGTGATCTGCAATGTTTTAAAAAGAGATGCTTCAGAAAGACTATTGCAGAAAGTTTTGCTTGAACAAAAACTTTGAGTCCAGTGAAGACACAAAGGAACTGTTAGCTAAAAAGATAACTTTGCCATCCTGTTTAAGAATCCAGAGGAAGTGGACCACCCTCTGGATCAGTGGGTCTTTTAGTTGGAGTTATTTTTATACCTTGGTTTTGAATACTTTTGCCAACATCAAGTTAGACATTTCCTTGAACCCTTTTGGTTTTGTTTGTTGTGTGAGGGTCAGGATAGGATGTGTTTGGGCATGAGGACGGCTTTTCAGTTACTGACATCCTGACGGACAGATCCTTAGTTGCAGTTCCTAGGTTGGTAGGTTCTTCATTAGAACAGGGCTGCAGTGTTTTTCCAACCCATTTTATTTAATAAATGTCTTTGACACTGACAAATTTGTGTCTGGCTTTGATTTCTGACCCCTCAAAGAAGTGTACAAGGGTGTGAGCAAAGGGCAAGTAGAGCCTGAGTAATTGTTAGGCACTTGACCCAGAGGGTAAGAGCGTTATTCTTGTGGAACCCCTGGATTGGTGTTATGTAGCAAGAATAATGAGCTTGCCTTTAGGCCATCACACCTCCAGCTAGCAACATTTTAGGTATTGGGGGTTACTGATCTCTTGGTGCAAACCTGGGGTTTAGCAACACCTAGCTTAGGCAGTGAAAAGCCCACATGAGACGCGAGTGGGATGCCCCTTAGTGAGCCCCTTTGCAGAGATCTTAATAAAAACATTTGAATGTTCTTTAGGCTCACTAGTTGCCAGGTTTCTGGTTTAGGTGGTGTCCTCTAGCTCGCCTCCCTCCGGATGTACTCGCTGCTATGGGAGTCTCAAAGATGGGTCAATTGGAGGAAGGAATTCTTTAGAAGAAAATATGTACTTGCCTTTGGGTAATTTTCCTCCTCCCATGGATTCCTCCTGGCCTTCCCAACCTGGTTCTCTTGGCTGATAGCTGGTACACCTCTTTAGTTCTGTGGTTCCTCAGTGACTGCATACAAGGTGAATGGTGCAGTGTTCCCATGCATACTTGCCCTGATGTCCTGTCCAGTGTTGGGCAAGCGCTGTACCACCGCCCCCCACCCCCTCCTCCCTACCTTCCTGGTGGTGAAATGTTTCAGACAGCTGGCGTTGCAGATTGTTTATTTCTAACGCGCAGGAATAAAGTTTTGGGGCATAGAAGTGCAAGTAAATAATACATAAACACATTAAACATGAAGTCAATTAAAGAAAAATTAAGCTCATCCAAAGAAAACCGAGATCACTCGGGCATTCCTAGAGGGGCATAGTCAATCAAGAAAATAACTTTGTGGAAGATGACATTGCTGAGGTTTTTACATTTACTAACAGTGGTAAGTTAATTTGATTGCATCCAATAACAATGCAGTCCATATCTGTGGAACACCAGTTATTAACCTGTACCCAACAAAGGACTCTCTGGTCCTGAATTCTAACACAACATGGCAAATATTTTGAAGTAACCATGCCAAGACTTTATTTTTAAGTGATTCATTTGATTCTGGTTCTTGGGACTTCTCAACATTAGAGAGAAGAGTTCTGGGAGTCCAAAATAAACCTCACGGTAGGATCATCAAGCATGGGCATATGCGATTTCCTCAAGCAAATGCTTTTTGAGGGTGGGGATTCTGACGTGGTAATAACCCTGAACCAATGGTCTTTGTGGATAATTATCATAGATGGGGGCGGGGGGATCCATGGGTGGCACATCATCGGAAAGAACATTATCCAGATACAAGTAATTTGGCTTTGGTGTGAGGCGAAGCCGTAGCAAATAGTAAAGGAACCTAGAAGTAAATCAGCTGAAATCTGACGTTCGCTGCGGTATGACTTGCACACTCCCAGTCTCCCTCCAAGGAGTATTGGTGTAAAAAATAGTTTGAATATTGCCTCTGAACACCAATTCTTCAGATATGTCTACTGTGTTTTTCTTTTGTCAGTTGTGCATTTTCTCAGACCCGTGACTGCATGTGTGTTTTGGATTGATTATCTCTTCGACCTGATTTATCTTAAGAATTGAGATTTCAAAATGCGTGTTGGCATGCTTCCCAAAGAATAAGAGCCATATCATCGGTTATGTGAGAAGATTGTTGCTATCAGGGGCGAGGGGATAATGACAGTAAAGCTCAGAGCTGATGCTGCTGTGTGCACTTCAGCCAAAGCCTCTTTCAGATCCGAGTTGGCTGCACTCAATGACAAATTACTGTGCCTGAAGCGACATTAACCTAATTGCACTGTTTCTACCCATCTAGGTCTGCTTCTTACAGGGGTTTGTTTTGGAAACTCTGGGCGACTCTGCAGTGGGCAGTATTTTCCTCGGCTGCCGTGAGCATGTTTGGCATTAGTTTGGTAAGCATATATATTTTTAAGACTTTACTGCTACCTAGATAAATAGGTGGTTGTCAAGAAGCAGAGGCTAAAATAAATGACCTAGAAGCAGGATGAAGTCTGTCCGCCACTGCCGCCCACCCATCCACTTTGAACTGTAGTCTGCACTTTTTTTTATTGCATAAAGTTTTCACACTCGGCTTTATCCACTTATTAATGTGATGCATAATTATATGTAGTGTCTTCAAAAATGGAAACCTTATTGTTAACCATGGAGAATCAAATCCCGGGTTGCACGCTGTATCCTATCCCTGACTGTTAAGACTATTTCTTTCTGTTGTGGAACTGCAGCTTAATTAAGTGGACATCTAAATCTCTGCACAGCTTCCTTCTTTACAAGTGTCTATTTGGGAGTTTCTCCACATGTTATCTGATGATATTGGTGTAACTTAACCTGTGTGTCCTGTGCTAAGATGGATTTTGTAGAATGTGGTGTGCACCGTGTGTTTGTGTCTGTTACTGGGATTACACTGTGATACAGAAGCTGCAAGCAGCGTGGAACGTCTGCCTTTCATTTCAACTATGCTTTCAGAGGCTGGTCTTAAAAAGCACCTGACGCGCTGTAGTTCCCGGTGCAGGAAACTAGGAGTGAGTCAGGAGTTGTTTCTTGTTGAGCAGATTTTGGACTTACTGGCTCTTCCTCCTTTACCAGCTGATGTGGCTGCTAGGCACACATGCGTTTACCCATTGCTTGAGTCCTGGGTCTTTGGTGGCTTTCAGAAGGTGAGCCTCTGTGTGCACCCCTGCTGCTATTGTGCTATTGTTGAATTGTGATAAACGTTCACGCCTGTGCTGTGTGACTGACTGTGACCTTTCCATAATTGGCAAATTGGTGTCACTGCTGCAAATGTATTTCTTCACGGTTTGCTATTGCAGCTGTTTCCTTCCCATACTTCCCCTCCCAATGCTTGCCCTTCCCCCTTTCCTTGTTCTCATGCTGGAAAAATACAACCACCCTAAGGCTCTGGTTTACTACAGTAAAGGCCCTATGGGCTCCGCTCTCGAAAGTAGGCTGGCACAAGTGAATCCGCAGCAGAATCCATTGACCCATGTATGGTGATGCCGTCTTTGGAAGTAGAGGCTCAGAAAAGTCCTAGATGCTTACTTCCCAGCCAAACTGCCTGTAGCCTCTGATATATTTACTGTCTTGCTGGAAATTATTGCCCTGTCTGAAGGAGACATGAGTTCTTTGCCGCTTGACCTGGACAGCTACACTCTGCTTCAATTGTGCTACACTCTGCAAGGCAGGCCCCCCCCACCCCGCTTTGGCTATCACTGATTTCTTCTGCGGCTTTTTAGTGGACCTACTTGCAGATCGCACTGGCTCTGCCTCGGTGGAGGTGGCCTCAGATGAAAGGCCTGGAGTATTTTTTTTCCTTAACCTCCCTTCCATTCCTGTTCCTATCCACCCTCTTCCTCCCCACCCCTAATTTTCTCCTTTCCCCACTCCATTGCTAACCTCCAGGCAGTCCACTAATCGGAGACTATCGGCTAGTCCTAATCTGCTATTTGAGGCAGGCAATGTTAATCCCGAGTCAGATCCTGATATTTATACTACTGCAAAGTAACGGCATACTGCATTTTGCTGTTGCAATACTTCTAAAACTTTGTGGGGCCATGCCTGAAGGTCTTAAAATGCAAGGGTCTACCATATCTCCGGTGCATGGCCTATTAATTGGCCAGAGAAGCTCTGCAGTGCAGCCTTCAAATCCTATGGAGCATCCAGACCAAGGAAATGTGCCGCCACTGATATCGCCTGTCGCACAGGCACCACTTCCGGTCCCAGACCAGGCCCAGGTCTTTGACAGTGAACCTCGGCATATAAGTAATTTAACTTTTTTCCCTTTTAGGGAACAACTTAGGTTGCCCATAAGACCAAGTTAAAACCATTAAGCAGAGTAGGAGCAGACCTACACTTCCCGGACAACTGCACCCACGGATGCCCAGCCCCTTATTTCTACTCTGCGCTTTGAAAATGATGCGCTCTCCAAGAAACAGCAAAAATGAGCAGCTAGGCGCATGAGGTCTGCCCAGTCTGTGGGTACACATATGTGATGGTTGAGGTGCAAGAAAAATAATCCCCTCCCCAGGCCTCACTCCCTGCTCCTTGCAGTGCCATTCCCAACCCATCTGTTAATGGGGCCACCAAGAATAAGGCAAAAGTTTTTCCCACTTTACCACTGTGTGGCCCTAATTGGCAGGACCATCCTTACAAGGACACACAAGCTGTGTTGGACCCAAAAAAGTTCGCCACTCCTGGGAATGAATTTAAAGGGCATCATCATATTAACTGGACTACACTGATGGCATTGTTTAACAGAATCGCCTCTTTGATTATTGAACTCGGGGGGGATATTGATTTTGTTGAACCTCTGTTAGGCAAGATTGTATGCAGTACCCTTTGGGTGCACTAAAACAACCCTGATCTCCTGGCAGTAGGAACCCAACCTTTGTAAGTCTGTACTACACAGGTTGGTAGCGTGTTGAGCAGCCAAGCTCATCTCAAGTCAGTGTGAGCTGTAGGGGAGTTAAAGAGATTCACAGTCACAGGTAGTCGCAAACTCTTACACACAAGGTTTTTTGATTAAACAATTATTTAATAGTCGGATAAGCCTCCAGAAGGGGCAATATAACAGTAACCCTCAAATACACTTCAAAAATACACACTCAAGATTTCTAAATAAAGTACCCATTTGGGATGGCCCACAGACACTACCGCCACCCTCAGGTGACTTCAATAGTTAGGGTGCTGGGGACATTAATGTATCACTGTTGCATTTAGAATTGGATTTAGGAATATGTGAAAGGAAAAAGTTTATTAGAACAAAACAAGAGCACACAAATATTCTTAAGCAGATAAGTACGTTTGATCACCCCCCAATGCAAAGTTAGTTAACCCCTTCCTGGAAGGAAGACACCACACTTGAGGAGAGAAGTAGTTTAGGGAGCCAGGCCAGCCAATGTTAAGTTGGCAAAAGTCGAGGTGAACTGAAGCACTTCTTGCAGGTAAGTAACTCTTGCACAATGTTTTAGAAATCTTTGTAGAATAAGAAGTTGTTCAAAGTAGGGCCACAAGCTGATTAGGCTTGTGAGGTAAAGAAGCTGTTAGCAACTCTACAGAGGCAACCGAGACAAGGCTCCAATGAGGCAAAGCACTTGTGTTCTTTGATTATGGAGTTTTAGATAACTCCATAGGCATCATTTTTTCATGTGTCTTACACGGCGCCTTCCGTGCAGTAACACAGGGATGTTGTTTCTCCCAAAGATTTAAATACCTTCTCTGGGATGAACTACTGTTTCCCAGAGAATGTAAAGTGAAATTGACTTGACTAGTCTTTCCAAATTCCTAGACCCAGCACACACCAAGTGTTGGAGGGGGTTACATAGTATCCCCTGGGTCTAAATAATCATGTAGCAGATAAATGCTACCCTTTCGTATTGAAAAGGCTTGTGGCAGTGGTTTTACAACGAACTACCATGATTTTTCCCGACCGCGAACATAGGTAGCTAAAAATCACAGGAGCCATGTTTTTCAAGATGGCGCTTAAGCCCCTTCGTTTGAACAGGCTCTGGTCGTCTCTTATCGCTGTTTAATTTTGGAAAGGTACTTCTAAAGTGTCTCTGCACACCAAACCAGGTTTGGTCTCTTTGTTTGTTCGTATGCCTTTGGCGGGCTTCAGGACTGAAGACCGCCTCTGGCTTCTGAGTGTCTAGGGTGGGCAGCAAGTGAGGGAGGTGCCCAAAACTCAATTTGGAGACCCAAATGCACTCTGGTGTGATTGGCTGGCAAGGACAGCCAACCTGCTGGGTGATTGACAGCTAGGCTGGAATTAATTGGAGAGAACTGAATAAAAGGCAAGGCTTTTGGCTTGGATGGCAGTCGACCACTGGACGAAGGAACCGAAGAACTACTTGAAGAGGACGCCTACTGCAATTCCTGGACCGTTGGTTTGCCCGGTGAAGCCCTGCTGCAGTGCCGGAACGCCAAGTTCGCATCGACAGAGAAGCCCCTGCAAGGACTACTTCTACCCTTGAGTTGGTGGGACCAATCAACTCCAAAGTAAGCCACCTGGAATTCATCTCGGAGCTGGTTGCATTTCCCCAGAGTTGCTGCTTGAAACCGTAAAGCCAGGGAGAGCGGCACACCAGATTATGTTGCTTTTAAGCTTGCCAAGAGCTCCAGGAATATCCTCTGACTCCCAGGAAGCAGGACTGACCGGGCCTTAGTCCCCTATACAGAGTGCGGGACCCCAGAAGCAAGGAAAGTCCATCCTGACCGCCAGGAACCGTAGTGTGCCATTTGCAGTAGACGCGAGGAGCTGAAACACTGAACAGCCACTGAAAGCTAAGTTTGCCGGTTGCAAGATTTGACTGTCCCAGTGCATTGCAGGAGTCCCCCGTCATCCTCCCTCTTGTCCCCACGACTGAGACCCAGGAACAGTGAGACCAGACCTGCCAAGCTGCACAGGAACAAGAGTCATCTGATGCATCTTTTCTTCATTTTAAAGATACTTGCATATTATTCCACTCAAAAGCCTAATCAGTTTGTGGCCCTACATTTGATTCTTTTCTCCAAAGACTTCTGAAACGTTGTGCAAAGACTTTTCTGTCACCAGAGGTGCTCCATCCTATATAAGACATTTGCCCATTGACTTTGGCTTAGCCTTTTGTACTGAATGCCCCTTTCTGGAGGGATCCAAATGTATTTACCTGCTTGAGAATATTTGTGGTCTCCTGTATGTTCTAGATAATCTTTTTTCCTTAGAGTTACTATATGATCCTAAATGCAACAGTGATGTAATGTCCCCAGCAATTGAAGTCACCTGAGGGTGTAGGTAGTGTCTGTGGGCCATTCCAAAAGGTCATGTACTGATTTAGAGATAGTAAGTGTTTGTTTCATGAAGTGTATTTGAGTGTTACTATTACATTGCTCCCTTCTGAAGAAGGCTTAATCTAACTGACTGATAAATTAATAATTGTTTATTCAAGTAACGTTGAGTGTAAGTTTATTTGAATACTTGTAACTGTAAATCTCTGTGTAACCCCACTACAGCTCACGTTGACCCCTCTTGAGACAAGCCTGGCTGCTCAACACGCTACTAAAACTCTGTAGTACAAGCTTGTACCAAAGGTTGGGTTTCCTATACCTATAGTCAGTTGTTTGTTGTGTTCCCAGAGGGTGCTGCGTGCAAACTTTGCTGAACAGTTACTAGCAGTTTTCAAAGGTTTCGGTATAGGCCCCACATCGATTAGATGGGAAAGCTACTATATAGCAACCCGGTGGCTAGAGTGAAGACTGGCACCATGATATTAGAACAATTTGAGTTGAGCAAGGGAACCAGACAGGGCTGCCCTTGGTCTCCAATGTTTTTACTGGCCTTAAAGCTGCTAGCTGTATACCTGCGAAAAGAATATCATGAGGCTGGCATTAATATATGGGGAAACAAACACCTGATCTCCCTATATGCGGCCAATTTGAACCTCTCTACAACAACTGGAGACCAATTTACAATATGTACTGGCTGTTCTGGAATGTTAGACTTGTCTGGGATCTCAATTTATGCACCGAAATCAACAGTACCCAGCTAGGGGGAATAAGCTTGAAGTCCCCGGGGAGCACTACCGGTATTACTGATTTAAATGGAAAACAAACATTTAGATACCTGGGAGTTGATATTGTCCATAGTCCTAAAGTAGAACAGTAGCAGAATAGGGTCAATAAAATGGAGAACTCAGAAATTCTGGGCCAAACTGCCGCTTTCACTAATGGGGAGGGCCGCGTTGTGGAAAATGGTGGTGCTCCCAAGGCTGCTGCATTTTTTTACGAATGTCTCATAATATACCTAGAGCTTTTTCAAGAGGTGTTGAATTCCATTTGCCGAAGCTTCCTATGGCATAATATGAGGTGTAGACTAGCCCTTAGACTGCAAAAGCTGTACGAACAAGGAGGGATAAAAGTGCCAGACTTCGAGGGGTGTTTTGTGGCGTGCCAACTACAGTTTGCCACGTATTGGGTATCTGATGAGAAGACTCAAGATAGTTACTACAACCAGCATGTTCGCCATTCTTCCTGAAAGATGGTGTGGAATAAGGTTCCACAAGATCCTAGGCCCCCTTTGCTGCTGAAACTGGGCATTGTGATATGACAAAGGGCCTGCTGCTTTCTGGGCACACTCACATTATTCACCCCAGATTCCACTGTTGACACTCTTGAGCGAAGATACTCAGTTGAGGCTGAAGGTTTGGAAATACTTGGAGCCTAGAGGGGTAGTTCCGCTGGCCGATATATTGATGGGAGACCAGACTGTTAGTGAGAATCAGGAGTTAGTGCGGGGCAACCTATAGCCCATGCCTCACTTCTACATGGGCGGAAACTGAAATGGCCAGCAATGGGAGGAGTTTTGGTAGAAGACAAAACAAACACTAGATATTTTCGAAGAGGGACATGCAGTTTCAAGATATGAGATTCTGATGTTAAAGCTAGATAGCAATCTGATACTGACTAAGACGCTGGGAAGCAGACTTGGGGGCGCAATTATCAGACGAAGCTTGGAGTAGGATCATAGGTTATCACAAGAGTGTCCAGAAATGCAAAACTACAGTTGATCCAATTATGTTACTCAACAAGCTTATTTTAACGCTGGAAAGAATGTCAAAATCTAGCACAGCGATAACACAAACTTTTCCGAAACGTGGACTGGTCAACGCTGACCTGATACAGATGTTCTGGACCTGTGCTGAAATACTTATTTTGGGAAGAAGTATCCCAGATATTAACCAAGATTGGCCTATCGGCAGATTTGGTCACCCCCCCCAGGCGTGCCTACTCGGTATTTTCCCAAGACATAAGCATACAAGACATGTTGGCAAATTGAAAGATTTGGCATACTTTTTAGCAAAACGAAGGATTGTAATGGGGTGGAAGGCACGAACAGGTCCAGCAATAAACGTATGGTTAAGAGACCTCCAGAAATGGGCACTGGCAGAGATGGCTGTGTGGCAAGAGGCATCCTGTAAAGGGCAGGAGGAACAAAACCTGAATCTGATGGCCTGGAAACATATGATACTGGAGGACAGTTGCATGCACCATCACACATGGCAGAATGAGATCTCGGTGAGGAGTTCAAGCAGATTAACGCGAATCACAGGAGGATATAACAGGTGTAATAGGCTGGTGGGCAGAAGGGGAGTTGGGCTGTTGAACAGACAAATAATGTGATGTATTATCGAATGATGTTTATTAAGTATGTTATGGGGATAAAATTAATAAAACTTGTTTAAAAAAAATAACATTTTCTAAGAAGATTGTTCAGAACTGTCCTATGACCCTTGGATGTCCTGGCTACCTAAAGGCATCCCTTCTGAACCCTACTGGCTTTGGCAGTGCTTGTTCCCTAAAAAGTTATCAATTGTTTGACACTCGTATTGCTGGGTCAAATACTTCCTACATCCCTCTGGGAGAAAAAACTGTTAGTGATACAGTGTTCTATTCTAACACTTTTTCCCTCCAAACTCAATCATATGTTGAACCATAAGTGCTACCACTGACCTTGATTGACGTCACTCTGTGTGCTGTAAATGTTTTAGTACAACATGAAATTACTCCCCTGCATGATTAGTGCCTGAATAACTTGATTCTGAAATTCTACTTGATGTTAGTTGCTGCATGATTTAGTGATATTGATTTGCTTTATGTAAATTGAATATACCTTTTTTAAAGGGGTGTTTACTTGAATACTTTCTTTACTGATTTAATTGTATTGCTCTACAGCTCACAGTACCCCTTCTAAGGTGAGCCTGGCACCCACTCTACCGACTTGAGTAGTACAGTTATATGTTAAAAGTTGGGTCACTAATACCAAGCAGCCGAGTCCTGTAAAGTCCCACAAACTCTTACCCAAAAAAGACTAAAACTTTAGCCAAAACCCAATTAAGGTAGCAATGAAGAGCAGTCAAGGCTTAGTCTCGGAGCACGATTGTGGTCAGGGTGCCCTGAATGAGGCCACCCAGAATAACACAATAACTCTTATTCAGTTATACAAATAGTTGGTTATTTAGTCCTGTAAGAACACACTGACAAATGAGCAGGTAGTAATCGCACAATAACATGTAATACACATTTGTGGATCTTTGCCTATGCCATCTAGAGGTTAGTGCGGCGTATTACATAGGGTTTAATTATTAATTAAAATGGGTATTGACGGGGCGTACCGGCAACAATATCCCTACTCGTATGGGTACCCATATTCATTCACATGTAGACTTTCTTGGATTGTTTATTTTTTTTCGAGTGGAAGCGTGTGCAGATCAAACGCTGAGGCCTACCCCACCGGGCGACAAGCGCGATGATAGACTCGCACTGTGAACCATTTCTGCAGACAGAATCGAATGATGCACCTCGCCATAAAAGCGATGCAGTACAGGAGTGAGTGCTAGATTTTATGCGATAACGCATGTCTTTTTAGAGTGCTTCAAACCCCCATTACAGGTGCACAGACTCACAATAGCTTGCCAGTTTCCTAGTTACCCAATGGAGAAGATTCCTTTTAAATTCTGCCTTACCTAGGTGCAACGTAATTACTTTGTAAGGGGGGGTTAGGGGGTAGCCGTGCTTGTAAACTGCCTTCCAGTGGACCATGAGGACACTGTGCAAAGCGTGCAGGCGTTTTAGACCCAAAATGTTAAGAGCGTCTAACAAGAGGTGGGTAGTTTACGCTAGGCAGGCTGAAAAGATTGTGTGAATCTGCTGCTACCATGGAACATCTTGAGCCGCAGGCATCAGGTTCCAGAGCGACGCCCCCCCCCCCCCCGCCCTCCTCGAAGAGCAAGAAATGGAGGAAACCCAAATGGTTTGCTTGCTTCCAGCTCTGTAGGGCAGACTATAGGTCTTGCTATGGAGACACCTGGTGTCCAGAAAGCTGAGCATGACCACAAGCCCCAAAGGGAAGTCAGATGACTATTGAACAAAAAAACATGGTGTTTTTGGTTACTTTTATGTACCTAAAGACGAGCTGGTGGTAGCGGATATATTTGACTATTTTTGCATTCTTTAGTGTGCACATTCACATTTAACACATGGCTACTAAACCTGGTTAGTGCCCTAAAATGGCCATGTTATAAGATTTTTACTAGATTCTTGGGCCATACTCTTTGGGCTTATACATGCCTTTTCAGGTCAGGAAGTACCTTACAGTCACACACTTGCCCATGGAAAGCTGCTGCTTTCACAGGCTAGTTGTCTCTCTCTCTCCCAAGGGGGTGGGACTGTCTAGTTCCACTCAACATCCATTGTGCTTGAATGTCTAAGTGCATGGTAATGTGAAACCAGCAGTTTTCACTGATTGAACAACTACTGGCTGTTTCGTTCAAACCCTTATTGCTGGGTGTTGGGGTAAGATTTTCATGGAAATTGTAAATCTTCCTGACCTGGGTCAACCCCAAAACCTTTTGCTTTACTAGTGGGATATTTGTCCTTAATACCTGTGAGGGGGCAATAAGTGCCTGTTGGTGGGTTGGCCTAGGGGCTCCCCTTTTAACTTTCTCTGGCTAACTTTGAGAGAACTACAGTTCCCAAGGGTAGAAAGGATATTTGGATCCCTTTTTTAGATTTTTTGTGAAACCAGCACACCCCATTTTATGTGAAGTGTTGGGGAGATGCAATGTATCCCCTTTCACACTAAAACAATTCTGTTACACGGACAAGCCTACCTTCAATGGCTGGTAGCAGTGATACCTTGCATTAATTTGGTGCACCTTTACCGTGGTCTGTGTTCACTGCTGCAGTAAAGGCAACTAAGAGTGCTCATTTTACCAAAATGGCACATGTCTTTTTCCGCCATTTTAGTGTTTCTTGGGCTTTCTTGTTCCTTCCCCTGACATCCAGGATGGGAAATTCATTTATTTCTATCTTCTGCGGCAGTCCCCTGGACTCCTTGACCAGGCTCCAGTCTGTCTGTGAAGGCAGGAAGCGAGGGAGGAGTCCAAAACATTGTCTTCCTCCTTTCTTGAATGGGGACACATCCCAGTGGGGGACTGGCTGTCCTGATTGGACAACCAGACCATCCCTTGTTGTAAAATGCTGGGAGAGAATGCAGAAATGCTGCTGTAGTTCCTGATCAATACTACAAACCTGGAAGCTGAAGACGAGTCGACCACTGAAACCGAAACTGAAGAGGATGATGAAGGAAAAGCGGCTGAAACAATTTCCAGCGACCAGAGAGCCTGCTGTTGCCCTTCCATCCTATCGACATGGGGACTCCGAAAACTACCCCGACCCAGAGCTTGGTGAGACCCACTAGACTCAAGACCTGCATTTTGAGCCATCCCACGCATTGATGCGACCTTGCGTTGCTGCAACACCCCAATACCCTGGGACCTCGAGCCACTGTGCAGTGCAGTCTTTCGGATTACAAATCTCACTGAACCTTCGTGGGCATCGAGGTGGATCTCCAGAGACACGAATAGAGTTCAGAAAGTCACCTCAACAGAGTGCTGGACCTTTGTAACGATGAGAATTCACCCGCAAATTTATTTTTTTTGTTTTTGTGTTCAAGATTACACACAAATAAACAAGTAAATCTATCAACATAGTGAAGCACATAACCAGCAAGAAACTAGTAGATATTCAGAAAATCGTTCCAAACTTTCCCATGAAATCTCGACTTCCCTTGTCTCTTAAAAACAACCTTTTCCATGGACGCAAGGGCAGACATCCCCTCAATCCAATCATCAAGAACTGGTGCAATTCGCGACTTCCAGCCCCTCAACACCAGCTTCTTGGCCAGACCAGCACGACGGAGCTAAAACTTTTTCCGTGACAGAGATCCTTCGGTATTTCTCCTCCTCCCAAAATCATTGTCATAAAATCCAATATCCAGATTCAAAACACGCAAACAGACACAACAAATATGCCAAAATCCCCGTACACATTCCCACAGCAGATGTTCCAAACTTCCCTGTCCATTTCCACAACACCAACAATCTGAATCTACCATCCCTCTCTTAAACATTCGCTCCAGGCTCCAAAACACACGATTGATGATCTTTAGTTGTCTCGACCGTTCCCCCAAATCAATAGAACACAATTTAACATTTGTACATACATTCTGCCAAATCTCGGGTGAAATTTCACACCCCAACCTCCTTCCCCAATCTTCTCTCAAGTCAGAATTCTCCGTATATGCAGGCACACTACGCTTATATATCCTGCTAGCAATTGAACAACCACCTGGCTCCCTTTCTTTAAGAAAGATTAACCATTGCACTCCCTTGTTCCACCACATTACCTATGCATCTTTTCAATTTTCTGAAATCAGATCTGAAATTGTCAATGTGAAACTTCGCTCTCAACTCACGCTCTCCAATCCACTCTCCATCCACAAGGACATCATCAAACCAGAGAACTCAGCCCAGAAACCGATCCGGCCAGAATAAAGACTTGCCCCCAACAGAAATCAACGGATTCAACCAAATGGATGCATGAATGGTTTTTGAAGCGACTGATCCCAGCAATTCATGTACATGTCTCCACGTCTATCTCAGAAAAACTGTCAAAGGCGATTTCTTACACAATTTGTTCGTTGCCGTGAGAATTGCCCTTGGAGGAAGTGGGCCCAACATACTCGCCTCAGCAATTACCCATTTATCAGGCAGATCCATCAAAAAGGGTACAATAAAATGACTTGAAAAAGCTAAATGATATGGCCTGAAGTTCGGTACACCTAGTCCCCCTTTTTCCACTGGTAAATGAAGTTTCCATAACTTTAGCCGTGGTGGCTTATTATCCCATAGAAAGGACTGCAACAAACCATCAATTTTCTTCCAATAATGTGGGCCAATTTTCACCGGAAGCATACCTAGAATATAATTAATTTTCGGAGCTGCATTCATCTTTAGAGCATTCACCTTGCCCCAAAGGGACAGATGAGTGAAGTATGTAGTGATTTGAAAATGTGCATATTGAGGTGGTCCTTGCTTCATGTTAACCACAACCATCTCATCCACCAGCGTGGTCATCCATATACCCAGATATTTCAATTTCCTTTCACACCATTGAAACCCAAGTCCAGTAATCCAATTATCACAGTATCCTGAAACCGGCATCACCTCAGATTTAGACCAATTGACTTTAAATCCTGCCACCGCATGAAATCTTATCTAAAACATCCAGCAAAGCCGGAATGGACACTGTGAAATTCCGTAACAATAGCAGATCATCTGCATAAAACCACAACTTTTGATCGGCGCCATGAAAATTTAGACCCTGTATTCCCATGTCACACCTCAAGGCAATCGCCAATGGTTCCATGGCCAAAACAAATATCAGGGGGGATAAAGGACATCCCTGTCTCCTACCCCTCTGTAGTACAAAAGAGTCTGACAATTGCCCATTAGTTCTGACAGCGGCTGTCGGACAAGCATAAAGCAAGGTAATCCATGAGATAAATTCCTCCCCCAAATTCATAGCACACAATACTGAAAAAAAGAGTTCCAATCAACGCGATCAAACGCTTTCTCCGCATCTAAAGAAAACACTGCCACATCATCCTCCATATCCTGTGCATGTCATCAACAATAAGTTCCTAATATTACTAGATGTTCTCCGGACGTGAACGAAGCCTGACTGATCAGTGTGCCCCAACTTCACAAGAAGAGTCTGCAAACGCAGGGCCAATAATTTCGCCAGAATCTTATCTGTATTAATCAAACTGATCGGACGATAGTTCGAAGTCAAGCAACCATCCTTATCCTTTTTAAGAAAAAACGATATAATGGCATGACTAGTAGAAGCATGAAGCAAGCCCCCCACTCTAGACTCCATGAACACATCTCGCAGAAGTTCCACCGCTGAATCGGGCAAGATTTTATAAAATTCAGCAGGCAGGCCATCCGGACCAGGAGACTTCCCAGAGTTCAGTTTCCCAATCGCAGATTTCATTTCATCCACAGTCATAGCCTCTCCCAGCATGGCTTTCTCCAAATCACTCACGGTATCTCCAACCCTTCTAAAAATGACTCATTTAATCCATTGACACCCAACTCATTCTGATACAGCCTCATATAATATTCCTTAAATGTCTCATTAACCAGTTTTGTATCACAAGTCACCTGACCATTCTCTCTTTTAATAGAAGTGATAGATCTTTCTGATTGCTGCTGTCTTAATCAATAGGCAAGCCAGCGATCGCATTTTTCACCATATTCAAAATAAGAACATTTCAATTTGAACAAATCCTTTTCAGACCTTGTTTTCAAAGTCTCCTTCAACTCTCTCTGCAGCCCCCTAAGTTTTCTCCTTTTCTCCTGATTTACAGAATCATTTATCAAATCCGTTGAAAGCTGCTTAATACGTTGTTCCAAATCCAAACTTTCTTTCTCCAAACTTTTCCTCTTACTACTGGACAAACCCAGGATCAAGCCCCGCATCGTACATTTAAATGCCTCCCAGACTGTCCCAACATCAATTCCATCTGTCCTATTTTCCACAACAAAGTGATCAGCCTGAGATCTGATTTTTTTTTTTTTCCACAATCATCTCATCCCGAAGAATTGAGGTGTTCATTTTCCAACAAAAAGACCTGCAAGTATCAAACTGCAAACCCATATTCATAAACACAGGTGCATGGTCAGTAACAGCAATACAACCAATCTCACAGCTCGCCAGATTCGACGCTGCTGAACCAGCCGTGAGTAACATCTATACTAGCATGTGAACCATGAGAGTTAGAGTAAAACGTATATTCTCTCAAATCGGAATGATGTAATCTCCAACAGTCCTCCAAGGCAAAGTCAGATAAGGGAGCGAAAAGAACAAAATGTTGGGTCTCTCCTCTGTGCAGTACAGGATCCGCTATGATCTTTGGCAATATCCATAACCAAATTAAAATCTCCCCCCAGGATAATATTCTGGCAATCGAAATCCTGCAACATTTGAGCAACTGTTCCAAAAAATGAACCATCATCCACTGAGGGAGCATAAATAGTACAGAGAACAATTTGAACCCCCTGAACATCTACCAAGAGTGCAATGACTCTACCCTCACCATCTGAGCAAGAATTCAAGACTTTAATCTGAGAATTTGTCCATATCAGAATAGCAACCCCTCTGCTCCTCGAAGAATAGCACGAGACAAAAGACTCCCCAATCCACCGTTTGCGTAGCATATTAACATCACCCAGCAACAAGTGGGTTTCTTGAAGAAAATAAACATCATTGTGCATATCACGCAAACAGTTAAAAATCGTTTGCCGCTTGAGCGGATTATTAAAACCATTTATATTCCAAGAGGAAACAGACAACTGATTCCCCCCCCAGATGACATTGCAAAAGGAATAAGACAATACCAAACCAGATCAAAAATTCTGCACTTACAAGAACAGACAAACCCCAAGCTACCCCCGATACCCCTCCCAATCACATATAGAACTTCCCCAACCAGAAAACACCCCCCCAAAAAAATAAAAAATAATAAAAGGCTTTGATCAAAACTGTAAGTAACATAGGCATATTACAGCTCTATTCAATCCGCCACAAGTTCATAGCATCCTGAAAATAAAAAGTGCCATTCCCTTCACATATGTAAGAATACAAGTGAAAAATAGTGACAGAGAAAGCAAAAGTCAGTGCATAGTAGGATATCTCTGCCACTATCCATGCCCAGCCACAATATCTGCATGTTGAGCATAACCGAAATACAGTAAACTCAAGTGGCCCCTTTCTTGCATCATCACTCCAGCTCTGCGCTTTCATCATGCAAAAACCCCCTTCACAGAACCAGAATGAAAACATCACAAAAGAAAAGCACCACATGTCTGAATGCCTTAGGCATGTGCACACATCCACAATGAAATTCCATTCCTTCACTCCTTCACGGGCATAGATTCTGTATGAGGAGTATTAGAGATGGAATTTCCTAGAGTCTCTTCTCCGTGACTCCAGCAACTCCACATCAGAGCTTATACAAAGTTTTTGCAACCAATCCCAAACAGCTGTGTGATGCTGACTTCAATGTTATGATACCAGAGTTACAACTAAGCATCCACACGGAGGCTCCGGGTGAACAGCGAGGGCACTGCAAACAACAATGCATCAACAGCTGGTCCGAGGCTGCCCGCCCCCTTAGTCGGTCTTGAAATCTACAATAGAGGTAGCATCAGCCAACCGGGGGCCAGACACAGGAAGGCATCCTCATCCACACAGTCCGCAAAGGTCTGGGTGTAGTATTACACCCTGTGAGCCGACCTCCAAATAACACAAGCACAGCCACGTACCTTGGTTCAGTCATAGTAATGACCCGGCGGGTGGCGCGATCCAAGTCAGCCCAACCTCCATATGTGATCCGCTTCGATAGAGCCATGGAAGGAGGGGGCACTGCCAGAATACAGATATTACGATCCTCTGCAGCCCGACCGTAGCACCCCCTCTCAGGCGTATCAGCCGTATCGTATCACAAACACATGACGCGATGAGACGTAGCGTCACGTGTCAACAAACAAGGAAGGTACTTTCCTTCCAAATGCCGCATCGAGGAAGGAGTTCAAAGAAGAATCACGTTCCAGCATCGATCACAAGTAAATTTTAAACGCGTAACTGAAACTTGTACTCAACACCATTTTTTTGTATTAAACTCAATGTAAAAAAACATTTTAAAAAATTATGTTTAAAAAGAAATATTATGAAAAAGAGGGGAAGGCTAACATACACAATTGCTACATCAATCAGCAATTGTATTAGCTTTATCCCGCACTGCTTCAAGCCAAGAGAAAGCCTCCTTTGGATCTGAAGTAATCCTCTCTCCATCTGATAATGTCAGTTTAGTTTAGTTTATTCATTTGTATTGCGCACCAGACCCGAGGGTATGAGGGCGCATGAGCAGCAAGGTGATTCGAAGCTTGGTTACAGGATGCTTATACTTTACATTACATAATTATACATTACATTACATAATTACAGTGTGACGATGAAGGAACATGTGTACAGTTTGGCAGGAGAGAATGCAGTAGATGTATTTAAAGAATTACAAATATATACAAGTTTAGTAATACAAATTTACAGATTCTCTTAAAGCATGCAACGCGGAGAGCAGCCGTGTGGTGTTAGAGGTGTTAGTGGTTCGTGTTCTTTAACCAATGGATGTAGTTGCGTCTAAAAAGTGAGTAAGGTTGGGGAGTTCTGAGCGATGGTGGTAGGGAGTTCCAGTGTTGGGGTGCTTTCACCTGGAAGCTGTTGCCACCCATTTTAGTGCGTTTAAACCTGGGGACGGTGAGCAGATTAGCATTGGAGGTTCTGGTGGGTCTGATGGGGCTGTGTTTGCATATTCTGTCTGCCAGATAGCGTGGGGCAGCATTATTCAGGCGTTTGTGCGTGAGCGATGCTACTTTAAGCAGGATTTTGTCTGTTGTGCTGAGCCAGTTATGGGATTTCCTGATATCGGAAATGTGTTCCCTCCTGGGAATATTGAGTGCTGCCCTAAGGGCGTTGTTTTGTAGCGTCTGAATTTTGTTGGTGATTTGTTTGGTGGCTCCTATGTAGAGGGCGTTACAATAGTCCAGTTTGGATAATACCAATGCTCTGGCAAGTGTAGTGCAGCTGTGGGTGGAGAGGAAGGGTTTGGCTGCTCTTATGAGCTTACATGTGTAGGCCGTAGAGGATGCCATCGAGCTAACCTGTTTGTGGAAGGTTAGGGAGGAGTCGAGGTATATTCCTAGGGTTTTTACTTCTTTCGAAACCTTGATTAGGTTCCCATCTATGATGAAGTTGGCATAATTGTGGTCGAGTTTGGTTAGGTTGGACGTAGAACCAAGGATGATGAGTTCAGTTTTGTCATCATTCAGGCATAGACTGTGCGAAGCCATCCATGCCTGGATGATGAGATACACCCTGTTCACCAAGGCCAGATCCTGGTTGTAATCTCCCGTCAACGGGATGAGGATCTGTGTATCATCGGCGTAGTTAGTGTAGGTGATACCCAGGCCGTCTAGATCATCAAACAGGGGCTTTGTGAACACGTTGTACAGAGTGGGGGAGACGCACGAGCCCTGTGGGACTCCACATGTAATGGGGATGGGTTCGGCGGAGGCAGAAGAGAAGACTCGCATGGATCTGTTGTTGAGGAATGACTCAATCCAACTGATGGCTTCTTGTGAAAAGTGGGCAGCTGAGTCTAAATGATTACATAGGATTTTATGGTCAACTAGGTCAAACGCCGCAGAGAGGTCTAGCAGGAGTAGTAATGCAGTTTTCCCGTTATCTCTAAGGTCGTCTATTTGGGCTTTCAGATCTATCAGGGCTGTTTCAGTTCCATGTTGGGGTCTGAAGCCGGATTGTCTTATTCCTAGAAGGTGATTTGTTTCAAGATACTTTTGAATTTGTAGGTATGCTGTCTTGTCTAGTATCTTGAGCAGGAATGGGACGGTGGTAATCGGTCTGTAGTTGGTTGGGATGGACGGGTCAAGGGAGGGTTTTTTGAGGAGAGGGAGGACCCAGGACTCTTTAAGGTTACTGGGGACTGTTCCTGAGGAAAAAGAGGCATTGATGAGTCTGGTGATGAATGGCGAGAGGTCTCGTGCCGTGTCTTTAATGATTTGTGGGGGGCAGAGGTCACCTTTGCAGTTGGAGGGTTTAAGGCCAAGAATTATTTTTTCTACTTCGAGGGAAGAGACTTTGGAAAAGCTGAAGCGAGCAGAGTTAGGTGTGTGGTGTGAGGGTGGAGGGCTCGAGTGGGCGTTGATGGGGTTGGTAAGATTGGTGAGGGAGTCTTTCTTATTTTTAATTTTAGTTTGAAGGCCAGTGACTTTGTTGTTTAGTGCATTTTGGATACTGGTGCACCATTGTTTGTTTTTAACGCAAGTATCTGGGATTGTTACTGGGGTTTCCAATTCTTTCAGGATAGTAAATAATTCTCTGGAGCTGGAGTTGGATTGGGAGATTCTCAGGTTATAGGATTCTTGTTTGGCCGCTATGATTTCTTTTTTATAGTTGGCCGTTATTTTGTTAAGCAATAGTTTGTTGTGGTCAGTCGGAGATTGTCTCCAGACTTGTTCCAGTTTACTCTTTTCCAATCTAAGGGTTTTAAGATGGCTGGAGAACCATTGGTTGAGGTGCTTTTTTGGTTTGGATTTTCTAAGTTTCAATGGTGCAATGGCGTCTAAGGCTATGCGCATGGTGTTATAGCCTTCTACGAGGTCATAGGGATTAGAGTCTTGGAGTTGGCTTAGTGTAGGAAGAATGAGTGGGATCAGTTTTTCTACGGTGATATTTTTTTTGCTTCTCGTGTGGATGGCTGGGGCTAGTGCCATGTTGGTTGTAGGGCTTGAGGCCTCAAGTGAGAAGGAGAGGAGGTGGTGGTCGGTCCAGGATTGGGGAGTGTTAGTGATCGATACGGCACAGTTCTAGTCTGCTATCCAATCAAGGGTTCTCCCTTTGTTATGGGTGGGGCTGGTTACCTTTTGTGTGAAGCCCAGTTCAGACAGGGTGTCATGGAGAGTCATGGAGTTTTATCTGTTCAAAAAAGCTTTCACCTTCAGGGATTTTGCCAAATCTTTAACACCCTTAAAGCTCTTCCTAGCCGCCATGACTTCTTTCGGGTAATCTGGAAACACAACAATAGGCTTCCCCTTGTAGTAGGTAGACCCCGTAGACCGGGCAGCATGCAGTGAACCCTCCTTCCTGGCCAAAACAAACACCACAATGATGTGCCTAGGTCTAGAGCCTGGTTTATCAATCCTGTAAATGTGATCAATATCCTCCTCAATTGAAATTAAACCAAAACATTCTTTAAAAATCCCAATAATCACTGAAATCAAATTTTCAACTCCAGGATAATCTTCTACTCCAACCAGTCTGACATTTCTCTCCCGCAGTTTGAAGTCCATCTCCAGTCTCCGGTCCTTCTCATCATGGAGGTCCTTTTTTAAAATGTTATAGGCCCTATAACTGCCAGCCATCTCCGAGGTCATAGTGCTTTTCTTTCCAATTCCTCCACTCTGCCATCCAGATGACGCACCTTAGAGTTCAGTTCTGCCAAGGTAGTCTTCACTTCCACCATATCCAAAGACCTCTGCTTCAGAAGCTTATAGATGTCCTGACTACTTGGATTATCTTCTTCCATCTCCAATAGTTGTTTGTTTTTTAGAATTTGGGTTTTCTGGTTCTTGAATCTTTTTTGAATTCATTATCAAAATTCAAATAGCTTCAGGGAGGGGATCAGGAGCTGCAGGTTCAAGCTGCTGTCACCTTGGCCAACATTCCGCAAATTTCTGTCTTCTGTGCTCCTTGAAAAGGTTCCAAATCCGCAGAATCGCATTCATCCACGAGGAAAACGTTGTCTAGAGCTTTCTTCATTGATCCCTGCTGCAAAGTTCCTTCTGGGGTCTTTTTGGCAAAAGGGCCAGTTGTTGCTGGGTTGCCCTAGAATCCACTGACCGGGCATTTGGCTGCAGATCCTAAAGTTGTCCTGCTGCAAAAAAAACTTCAATGCTGAGGTACTGTGTTGGCTTGGGTATGTACTTAAATTATGTCGCTTAGGATTTCTGTGTACCTGTGGGGTGTTTTCTGTGATGGGGAGGCCTCTCATCCTGTGTACCCAGTCCCTCTGCTAGACTGATAGGGTGTCTTCTGTGAAAACCCTGGACCCTCTTCTAACTCGCCTGTTTGCCCAGTCTTCCTAAGGAACTTTGACTTTTGCTACTTAAGAACCTATTCTGAGACGGTCTGTTGGTCACTAGATTCTAGTGCCCCACCTTCTGCCACTGAGAACACTCCTGCTCCAAGAATAAGGGAAATACTTTGAAGGGATTGGGCCTTTTGCCTAGAAAAGAAAATAAGTGTTTAAAAGTGACTTACTTGTAAAAGTTAGTTGGTAACTAACTCTTGTGAACAGTTAGAAAAGTTCTTACTTATCTTGGAAGTGTGATGCGCTATTCTCAAAAGTATGGTTGACCTCTTTTCTTTTCTTAGAAACAGTTTTGCTATTCTAATAGAAAGTATATGTGAAGGTATATTACTCTCTTGTGATTAGGTTGTGCCTCTTCCCAAAAGTAATGTTGGTTTCACCAGATTATTCCAGTTACGATAATTGTACGAGTGACCCCAACTGGGTCTTGCTTCCCCTGACTTGCTGCTAGCATATCCAGAATCAGTCTGTATTAGCCGGTAAGATAGCTAGCGGGGTGAGTGCGCTCTGCTGCGATCTGAGTGTGATCTGCAGGTTTGAAACCCGGCAAGGCCAACTCCGCTTTCCATCCTTCCAAGGTCGATAAATGAGTACCAATTTCGGTTGGGTGATATTCTATGTAAATATGTGCTCTGTAAAGCACTTTGGATTAAGGCGCTATATAAATAACACATCATTATCATTAGGTTGTTGCCTACCTAGAATATCTGCGTCATTCAGTAAAGTGTAACGCTGGGTTTTGCTTTCCCTGTACTGTTGTAGACAGACGCTAGAAGAATTTTGGTTCTAACTGTCCCTTATAAGTCATACAGAAGTTCCTTGTATAGCTGGGAATGATCTAACATGGACTCCATTCTGAGATTTAAAAAGAATGTGGGTTTTAGTTAACTTGAGTTAGCGGTGTGCCATTAACAAATAAGTTACAAGAGTTCCTGCTCATCTCAATCCGTGTTTCACTGATCTCAAAAGCACCTGCAGTTGAATATTGCATCCTTAGATTTTACTCACCTAGTAAAACTGTGATCACAAAAGTAGCTATAGGTTTTTACTGTGCCTGCGATAATTGTTACACTATTCACAAAATATATTGTCCAGTTGACTGTGATTCGTACTTAGTCGCTGTACAACTGGTAGTGTCTACTGCCATTGCATTACTGAATGTAATTGTGAAAGTAACAATTGGTTTTTACTCTCCAAGAATAGGTCTGACCTATACTGAATGTGTATGAAAATGTTTTGACTTCCCTAGAACTGTTAAGTGTTCCAAATAAGGTTTATACTTTGGTCTGTGTACTTTCAAGTATAGTGGTGTTTTTATAATTGTGATTACATATAAAGTGTGATAGTATTATTAATCCCTAGATTTATCTGGGCCTACCTGTACTTAAATTTCTTTTTACAATACATAGTGTTTCATGGTTTCCTTGGACCATTTGTAGTACAATTTAATCTGTACTGATTCTACAGCCCTCTTTCCCAAGATAAGCCTGGTTGCTCCGTCTACACTACCCTGAACTCGGGTGGTACAGCCTTATACTAAGAGTGTTGTCTTGTACTTCCTCATTTGAATGGTTTTAATAAGCCCTTAGTTGGACTTCAGAAAAACGGTCCTAACACAGCGCTGGACTTGCTCAGCTTTTTGATAAGAGGGAGGACCTCTATAGCCATTTCAACAAATCGTTTGAGCCATGAATCCCTTGAACCGCTTGCTGAAGATCTGAAGCCCTGAATTGGCCCAGCATCCCTTCCTGTGTCAATCCTAATAAAGCCTTGTTGGACTACCTGATCTCCGAAGACCACGAGCAGTGCTTCAGCCCTTGGACTAGTGGGACCAACTAGTCTTGAGTCCTTCTCTAGGATCCTGCCCTTCTGAGCTTTAGTAAGTGTCCCTGGACTGACCAGCTCTCTGGTGGGCTACCTCACCAGAAGCGTCTCTGTTCAAGCTCAGAACGTTAGAACATTGGTGGCTGACAGCTAGTGCCACAAGCCACCACCTCACAGAATTTGTGTCCCGGCATGAGGGGATCCCGCCCTGGAGCAGCTTCTGTGAGTGTAAGAATGCATGTTGTCGCCTTTATTGAGAGACCGTCGCTGGATAACATCTTCAACATGTAAAGGGTTCTGAGGAGGTCTGCATCAGTGTTTCTTGCATTTCAGCAAAAAAGGTTGCGTCTTGCAGCTGCCCCTGACCGGAAGAATCCTCGAACCCACAACCCCTGGGAACCTTGCACTGTAACCAACTGCAGAAGAACGAGCCCTCCCCTAAGCCCCCAGACCCCTCCCCCACCCAGTGAGCCCCAGATGATCGTCATCTTGGAAAATCAGCCGGGAATGGGATTAGTGGAAGTAAACGGTGTCTGTCCCACCAGTCCACGATAGTCCCTTTTGTCTTACTCTATTCCACTTACCTCCTTTTGGTTGTGGAACCTTGGAGTATCCTGTCCCTGGGTTAGCCTTGACTCTGCACTACAAGAACACATTTACTTAACTTTAGTAAAATTGTTGAACCTTTAAACTATCACCAACACAAACCTATTGAAAGACAATTGAGACACCATTCTGGTGAGACATTGTGGCTCCTGTTACTGTTGGGCACGGGGGGGAGGGGCATAATTGTAATGTTTGGACTTAATAGGGGATGTGTTGTGATCTTGAATACCAAAATACATACCTCCTTTTGCTAAATCGGTTATTTGAAATATATTAGAATCCATGGTCAATGTATACATTTGTATCCTAGTGCTGTGTGATCTACCTGTTAGATGAATTCTACAGTGTGTCCAAAATCCCTAAAATTACTGTCGTTTTCGGTGTGGCATGCTGTGAGGAGTTGAGGGCCCCTTGCCCCACTCAGTCCTGAGATTAAGCCTTTCCTGCTCTCCATTGCTACCTTAATTGGGTTTTGGCTAACCTCTCAGAGCTCTGTTCACTATAACTAGGGCGGCCTATTAAATCTACCAGGCCAGATACTAGAAATCCATTTTAACACTGACTTAACTCATGTTTTTAGGGACCCGGGTGGAGGAGCAAGGTGGACACTAGTATGGAGTCTTCACCTTGATGTAATATGTATCCAATCTCCTACGGTTTACACTTCCTGAGGTTAATAGGGTTGTGCTCCTGAGTTTAGTGCATAAACAGACTACTACTTTCTTTGTAGGTACCCTATACATATATAGAATTTGAGTCAAATGGGAAGCTCTGGCCCATCGTTCACCAGATGTTCAGTGCTGTGGATCGATATCAACTCGCTAACTCCTATGGGCTCTTCCGAAGAATGACTGGAGTTGGGGGCCGTCCTGAGGTTGTAGTTGAAGGAAGCTACGACAATGAATCCTGGAAGGTAATTTGCAGAAAATCCCATGTTTGGTGGTTGCCTGAAATTGTCCACTTACGTTTCCTTTGCCTAATCACTAATTCTTTAATCTACAGGAAATTGATTTTATGTACAAACCGGGCAATGTAAGCATGCAACCACCAATTGTAGCCCCTCATCAGCCTCGGCTTGATTGGCAGATGTGGTTTGCTGCTCTGGGGCACCAGTCTCAAAGTCCCTGGTTTACCAGCTTCGTTCATCGTCTGCTGCAGGGGAAAGAGGAAGGTAAGCATGCAGGACTTTGGGGATATTTACAAGCAACAATCCCACACAATTTGGGAGAGGTGGTGGTTCATGAGGAAGTGGAATGACTGCAAATCAGATGCCATTTATCACCTAATGCATCATAGCTACAAACACCAGACACAGCAGACTTCGTGATGGTGTATGTGGATAGGACCAAATTTAATTTTGTAATTCTCTTGATCCCCTTTGTGTTTTGCCCTAAACATTTTAGTTTCTTTCATTTTGCAGGCTTCCTTAGTTTATTTACTTTGCTTTTGTGGCCAGAGGGATGTTCGTATGGAGGTTATTCTCCAGCCATCTGAGTTGCAAAATGATCCTAACTAACCTTCTGGGTTTCTGGCGGGGCAGGTCGGGGGTTTGGGAAGGTTGGGGGGTGGAGGAGCGAAGAGGGGGTCCACAGGGGGGGGAATGTTGGGCACATTTTTCTGCTGTCCAATTGGTAATGGACTATACAAGACTTAAACCTTGATTTCAGAACACCCAACTTCTAATATAGGCCTGGACTATCCAAGGTTGGTGCAGTGGCAGAGCAGCCAGGCTTTTCTTGGGAGGAGAATGTGAGCTGTAAACCAGTACATACATGGACCCAAAAACACTTGGTTATATCAAAAATAGTGATTTTCATCATATGCTCTGCATCGTCTGAAATCTAGTGCAAGTTGCATAGTATTACAAGATTTGTTATTGAAACTCAAACTCAAAAGGACGTTGACTGGGCGTGATTAGTAATACTATCCCTAGTGTGACATGCACTGTACCCATGGTAATTCACGCGTCGAGGGCCTTCCAATTGTTTTTTTTTCACCATCGAAGTCGGTCGCAAATGCAGTTTTATCTTCTAGGCTGATGCCTTTGATTTCCTAAAGTTGTATTGGTAGAATGTCTTCCTTTCCTTTGTTTGCCTCGCCGCATGACTGCTCATCCACTCAATGGTGCCTGACTAACACCCACAGTGTCGACGACTGATCAATCGATGAACAGACGCGACCTTACAGGCCTCGGCCCATTACAGCAGGGAGAGGGGTGAGGCTCTCTATATCGACTCCTTTTAGATAATGTTAATCTGTTAGGCAGAATTGGATGCAGTACCCACTGGGAACACCACACACAATTAGGACTACAGGTGACAGCACAAACCAACCTTTGGTATAAGTCTGTACCACACACATTGGTAGCGAGCTGAGCAGCCAGGCTCATCTCAAAAGGGAATGTGAGCAGTAGATGAAGTTACACCGAAGTATCACAATCACAGTGGTTCAAGTAGACACTACTCTCAAGGTTTCTTGGTAAAACTATAAATATTGATCTACACAATCATTTGCAAAACATTCACTATTAGAAATCAACTTTAATATTAAACACCAATATACTACAGTAACAAACTGTGTACAAGAAACGGTTTGAGCTCCCCTGAAAAAGGAGCTAATAGCATTTCAATGACTTTCAATGGGAATAAAAGGCAACAGTCTGCACAAAGGGTTAGAAAACACTTCTGTTAGGTAATGCAAAGGTTCAGTGTACCACGAGGGTCCATTCAATTCAATAGGCCAGGCCAAAGTCAATAATCTAGCGTTCTTGGATAGGACAGCATAGTTCTGGTAAAAGTTCTCAGAAGTAGTTTAGGCGAAAAAAAGAAATATGCTGGGTCACAAGCTGATTAGGTATTCAAGTTTGGAAAGTTTCCCGAACTTTCACTGCAAGAGTTAGGATCTCTCAACCGGGATGGCACAGTACCTTAAGGTGGAGCACAAAGATGTAGCTGAAGACGTTGGTTCCTGGCAGTTCCTGCAGATACCGCTGTTCTTGAGCATCAGTCGTGGGGACAAGAGGGAGGATGTCTGGGGACTGATGGACTGCACAGGATTGTCGTCGGACCAAACAAAATGGAGTCACTTCAGCTCAAGAAGTTGTTGCTTCAAAACACAACTGGTTTCCCACTCCTTGGTTAACCTTAACCAGCTTTGAGAATGGTGTCCAGGTGTTTTGAGCTGATTCGTCCCACCAGCTCAAAGGAAGATGCCGTCGTTGAAGGAGCTTCTGTCGAATGGAGATCTGGCCATTCGCAGTTGAAGCAGGGCTTCACCGGGCAAACCAACAGTCCAGTGGTTGCAGCAGCCGTCCTCTTCCAGCTCGTCTTCGGTTCTTTCGTTCCAGTGGTCGACTGCCTTCCAAGCCTAGAGACTTGGCTTTTATTCAGTTTTCTCCCTTTCATTCCAGCCTAGCTGTCAATCACCCAGCAGTGTGGCTGTCTTTGCCGGACAGTCAGCCAGCCAATCACATCAGAGTGCATTTGGGTCTCCTAGGAGACCAAGCACACAGTTTCGGCACCTCCCTCACATGCTGCTCAGACGCCATGGCAGGACTGCAGTCCTGAAGCCCGCCAAAGGCTCATGAACAAAGGGACCAACCCTGGTTTGGCACGCAGAGTTGAACACCAGATGGACCTTTCCACAAAGACGGCGAAAAAAGAGACTGGAGTCTATTTTTACAGAGGGGTTTTGGGGGGGCCATATTGATAAACATGGCCACCCTTGTTTTTAGCTACCGGTGTTCACGGTCGGGAAAATCCATGGTAGTTCGTTATAAAACCACTGCCCCAGCCATTTCAATAGGAAAGGGTAGCTTGGGACAGCTACATGTGTTTAGACACAGGGGAACCCCTCCAGTACTCTAGATAGTGTGTGCTGGGTCTTTGAATTTAAAAAGATTAGTAAAGTCAACTTAACTTTACATTCTCTGGGGAACAGTAGTTCATCCCAGAGAAGGTATTAAACCTGGAGAAGTCCAAGGGACATCCCTGTGCCACTGCACTAAAGAAGTTATCTAAAACTCCATAATCAAAGAACACAAGAGTAAAACACACAGCAAAATACATGACTGGGGGAAAAAGGTCACTCTCTCAAGGAAAACAAATTAAGTCCTCAAAATCCAACAAAGTTGCTGGAGGGTCTCTAAGGTGATGGTAATAAGCACATTTATGAGAATTCTCCCTGACACCTGTTAGGCAAAGTTTGTATGCAGTTCCCTTGGGAACTACTACACACAAGGACTACAGGTGTAAGCAAAACCAACCTTTGCTACAAGTCTATTACACAGTTTCGTGGTAGTGTTGCTGAGCAGCCAGGCTTATCTCAAGAGGGAATGTGAGCTGTAAGAATGTTGCAGTGTGGTCTACAATCACAAGTATTCAGATACACTTCTTGGTAAAACACTTAATTAATTTATTACACAGTTGGTTATAAAGCATTCACTAAAAGGAGTCAATCAATATCACACAAATATACTTCATTACTTCACACTACCCGGTTCTGAGGCCTTTAAACTACTTTGAAGGAGGAGCAAAATGGCAGTCGGAGCATTTGAAGTAGATGCAAAAAGACATAAGTTAATAAATAAAACGAATATTACAGTTACTCTTAAACACTGCAAATAGTTTGAGTTCACCAGAGGAGTTGATTCAATGCAAAAGGTTAGGCCAAAGTCAATGGGCTAAAGTCTTGTATAGGATACAGCAGTTCTGGAAGTTGAAAAGAAAAGTCTTTGCCAACGTTCTCAGAAGTAGTTCATAAAAGAAAGATTCATATGTTGGGTAACAAGCTGACTAGGCCTGCAAGTTGCCAACGTTTCAAGCAGTTTTGCAGTGAGAGGTAAGTTCTCTCGGTCCGGTTTTCACAGTACCTTACAATGAAGAAAAAGATGGAGCTGAAGACGTCTGTTCCTGGCAGTTCCTGCAGATCTTGCTGTTCCTGTGCCCCAGTCGTGGGGACAAGAGGTAGGCCGTCCAATGACTCCTGCACTGGGACTAGTCAAAAAAGCTGGCAAAGGCAAATCTTCAATTCCAGTAGCTGTAGTGAAGCACACAATCTGGTGTCCTTCTCCCTGGTTATTCGGTTTCCTGAAGCACTCTGAGGAAAATGCAACCAGCACCGAGAATGGTATCCAGGTGGCTTACGAGTTGATTGGTCCCACCAACTCAGAGGGAGAAGTCGTCCTTGAAGGGCTTCTCCGTCGAGATGAACTTGGCGATTCGGACCTGCAGCAAGGTTTCACCGGGCAAACCAACCGTCCAGGAGTTGCAGCAGCCATCCTCTTCCGGCTTCTCTTCGGTTCTTTTGTTCCAGTGGTCGACTCTGCCTTCCAAGCCAAGAGACTCGCCTTTTATTCAGTTCTCTCCCATTCATTCCAGCCTAGCTTCCACTCACCCAGCAGGGTGGCTGTCCTTGCCAGACAGTCAGCCAGCCAATCACGCTAGAGTGCATTTGGGTCTGCTAGGAGACTAAGCACAGGGAGTTTCGGGCTCCTCCTTCACTTGCTGCCCACCCCAGACACTTGGGCGCCAGAAGCGGTTTTCAGTCCTGAAACCCACCAAAGTGTTAGGAACAAAGGGACCAAACCTGGTTTGGCGCGCAGAGAAACTCTAGAAGGACCTTTCCAAAACGAAATGGCGAAAAAAAGAAGACTGGGACCTGTTTTTACAGACGGGGCTCAGATGCCATCTTGAAAAACATGGTTCCCGTGATTTAATGCTACTGTTCACAGTTGGGAAAAATCAGTGTAGCTCGTTGTAAAACCACTGCAACCAGCCATTTCGATAGGAAAGGGTAGCATTTGACTGCTACATGAGTTTCTAGACACGAGATACTAGGTAACCCCTTCAGCACTCTATTGTAAAATAGGGTGTGCTGGGACTAGGAATTTGAAAAGACTAGTAAAGTCAATTTCACTTTACGTTCTCTGGGAAACAGTTTATCCCAGAGAAGGTATTTAAACCCTTGGGAAAGCCTTAAAGGCTTCCCTGTGCCACTGCATTAAATGTGCTGTGTGACACAAATGAAAAGATGTCTTTGGAGTTGTTTAAAACTCCATAACCAAAACAAATAAACACAGAAAACGAATAGATTTGAAAAGTCCCAAAGTTTAGCAAAAGAGCTGGAAGGCTCGAAGGTAGAGGGAATTGGCACATTCATGAGAATTCTCCGTAACAATAGCATTATCCTTTCTCATTTCTTTCACCCAACTGCCCGGTTTAAACTTAATGGACAAAACCCCATTTAGATGTCCCTCCTGCCACTGTAAATTTCCATGGAACGTGTGTTAGGGGGAATTGTCATTTCTGTGTGAATACCCTTCAACCTTAGAGACCCCCAGTTCTTTTGCTGGACTTTAAGGCTTTTTAATTTCTACCCTGGGGAGTGTGCCTTTTTTCTCACCCTCCTTTTATTTCGATCTGATTTGGATTATCTTTTTCCCTTGTTTTTGGAGTCTGACAAACTCCATAGGCATCTACTTTTTGTATGGTGATACAAAGCAGCTTCAGTGCAGTGTCACAGTGAAATCCTTTAGATTTCTCATAAGGTTAAAATACCCTTTATTGGGTTAACTACGGTTCCCAAGAACACTAAAGTGAAATTGACTTTAATTACCTTTTATCTTTGCGGGATGTTCCCCTTGCTACTTTAAATGGCTGGTGTCAGTGGTTTACCTTTCCTACCATTGTGCTTTTCTACTGCAGCCTGAATCCTCAGCTGCAGTATAGCACCCATGTGTGACCATTGTGTCAAAATGGCACCAGTCTTTTTTTTTCACCATTTCTTGTTTGTGAGGTCGGTCTTTGGTTTTACTCTGCGCGCCAAACCAGGTTTGAGACCTTTGTTCATTTTGCCTTTGGCAGGCTTCAGTACTAAATCCTGCCTCTGGCTGCAGTATGTCTGGAAGGGCAGGAAGTCAGGGAGGTGCCCGAAACTCCCCTGTCCTTTGGCTCCTTGGTTACTGAATGCACCCAGTCCAGATTGGCTGGCTGTCCTTGTAGGACAGCCACCCTGCTGTGAGTGACACCTAGGCTGTGCATGAATGGGAGAAACCTGCATAAAAGGCGAGGCTTCTTGGACTGAAGACAGTCTAACACTGGGAAGAACACCCCGACGGAACCGTGAACAAAGCTTGCTGCATCCTCCTGGACCTTTGAATTGCCTGGTGAAGCACTACTGATGTGCTACTACTGATGTGCTGAAACACCTTTGTGACCGACAAGAGAAGCTCTGCAAAGGGCGACTTTTTCCCTTGGGTTAAGGGGACCAACTAACCTAGAGACAAACTTTGCTGGAAGACCTTCCCCCAACCGGCTGTACTACTTTGCTTCTGCTGGAGTAGAGTGCCAGTGGTCGTGAAATTTGTAGTAGTGCAATGTCTGTAAGTCAGCCAAAATCTCCTGGAGTCTCCGGAGGACCCTCCCAAAGCAGGACAACTGAAGCTCGAGTAACCTCACCAGAGTGCTGGAATCGAGGAGTGAAGGAAGCCCAACCGGAGTCCATGATCTGCAGTGGTGCGGTTTACCGCACACTGAAACCGCAAAGTGCTGCTGAATTGGAAAGAGGCCGTAGCTTCCTCCGAACTGCTGTGCAGGAGTTGTCCAAACATCCTCCCTCTTTTCCCCACGACTGAGGCCCAGGAACACAGGATCTGCAACACTGCAACCAAGACGGAAGCCAACCTGATCCTCTTCTTACCGAAGGTACTGTTCTGACTATTGTCTGTAGCTTGCTTTTTTCAGTTGAGGTTTGCAGTAGCTGCTTTTCTAGAGTTGATCTCAGCTCTAACTTTCACAGGTGTAACCGCTTGTGGCCCAACAGTGATTTTTACAATAAACTTAAAGTGCTTGCATGCTCTGAGAACCTGTTTAACATTTTTCCCCTTCCTTTAACCTTTCCTTTCTACCAAACTCAAAATTTACCAAGTGCAAAAGTGATATATAAATGCCATTACTCTCCTAGTTAGTGAAGTCACCTCAGAGTGTAGGAAGTGTGTATGGAGCATCTCTAACAAGTATCCACTTGTTTTGCCTTCTGAGAAATTATTTTTAAGCATATTTTTATTGTTGCACATTGCCCTATTTTAAAGAATACTTATTTAAAACGTAATTATTTTTCACAAAACCTTGAGTGTACGTTTTATTTGGATAGTTGCATTGGTGAATCTCGATGCTACAGCTCACATTTAACCCTCTTAAGAGTAGTCTGGCTGCTCAGTCACACTACAAACGTGTGTAGTACAGACCTATACCAACAGGACCAGGTTGGTGTAGTCTCCCACAGGGTTACTACAATTCTTGCCTAACAGACACGCACCAAATATGCAACCACTGTATCCCTAGCGATCACACCGAAAAGCACTGTACATCTTGTGAGCTTTGCCAGCTGAAAACCCTAAAAGATCAGTGGTTGAAATGCTGGGCCGCTCGCGCTATGCATGCCGAAGCTTCCATAGATGTGATGGAAGACTCCAGTGAGGGCACTTATGGAGTCATGACTGAAGTCTAGGGCAATCGGGATCCGTCTGTACCCCAAGTGCAGGCCCCTGGTCCTGTGATGGAGAAGACACCCAGCTGCCACGCCACACACAAGTACAAACACGCGAAGGACATGCCCCACGTCCGACTCTCAAAGACACCGTAGAGGCCCATGCGGTGACCGGGGATAAAGCCCGATTCCTCACTGTCCTCTGGGATGTTGTACACGCTTTCGCCTAGTGACAGTTCCCGTAAAACGAAAGCGAAGCTTGGTTCTGGCACTGCATATAAAAAGTCCCTCCTTCCGCGAGCTGATACACTGGTGTCGAAAGGCATCTGTGTCTGCTAAAAAAAAAGCACAGAAAATACAAGCGCGAGTTGTTGGGGCCTCTCTACTAAAGGCAAGGTCGCCAGAAAAACACAATTTCAACACCCTTAACCCCCCAGGCCACCCAGACAGTCTTCCACTCCCTTAGACACCCTCTCTGCGGCTATGCGCCATAAATACAGCATTTCACACACAATCCACACCTAAGGATGTCACCCCTTCCCAGAGCCCTGTCATCTCGGTCTTCCCACCAGAATGTCGTTTTACTCCAGAACAATTTGACAAATTCTTAGGGAGAATGTCCTGTTTCGTGGACTTCATGGACAGACACCCAGATCAATTAACAGTACTCTGCTGTTCGGAAAGATTGTTATGCAGTACCCTTTGGGTGCACTACAACAACCCATGATGACCTGGCAATAGAAACCCAACCTTTGGTAGAAGTCTGTACTACACAGATTGGTAGCGTGTGGAGCAGCCAGGCTTCTCTCAAGATGGGTCAATGTGAGCTGTAGGGGAGTTGCACAGAGATTCAGTGACAAGTATTCAAATAAAAACATACACACAATGTTTCCTGAGTAAACAATTATTAATTTGCAAGTCAGTTATAATAAGCCTTCTCCAGAAGGGAGCAATATAAAGCACCACACAAATGCACTTCAAAAATACAAACTTACTTTTAAAAATCAGCAAATGACCATTGGGATCACACAGGCACTACCTACACCTTCAGGTGATTTCAATAGCTAGGGTGCTGCTGGTATTTATATCACTGTTGCATTTAGAATATTCTTGGGAGTAGCGTTAAAGAGAAGAGTTCAGAATAAAACAAGTATTCCCACAGTTCTTCTTAAATAGGTAAGTACTTTAAAAAAAATGCTCAATGGAAAGTTAACCCTTTCCTGGAAGGAAGGCAAAACGCATGCAAAAGAGAAGTCATTCAGGGAGCCTATGCCAGTCAATGTTAAGTTAGCAAAAGTCAAGGTGAACTGAAGCACTTCTTGCAGGTAAGTAGAAAGTCTTTTCCAATGTCTAAAAAGTCTTCGTAGAATGGAAGATCAAGTAGGGCCACAAGCCAATTAGGCTTGTGAAGTAAAGAAGCTGCAAGCAACTCTACACATGCAACCAAGCAAGCCTCCAACGAGGACAAGTGGCTACACAAGAGGTACGTTCTCTTGGACTGTATAGTACCTTTAGGTCCAAGAAAAGTGCAGCAGATGACTTCTGTTCCTGTGCAGCTCTGTAGATCCTGGTGTTCCTGGACCTCAGTCGTGGGGACAAGAGGGAGGAATTCTGGGGACTCCTACACTGCAATGGGACGGTCACCGCTCGCAACCGGCAATCTTCAAACAAGTGGCACTTCGGTGGTTCAGCTCCTCGCGTCGACTGCAAATAGCAACACTGCGGTTCCTGCCTGTTATGGGCTTTCCTTGCTTCTGGAGTCCCACACTCTGTTCGGGCTCAGGCTCGGTGAGCCCTGCTTCATGGGAGTCCGGAGGATCTTCCTGGAGCTCTTGGCCAGCTTAAAAGCAACGCACACAAACTGGTGTTCTCCCTGGCTAGCCGGCCCAGCAGCGACTGCAGTGGATACTCAACCAGCTTTGAGAGGATATCCAGGTGGCTTACTTTGGAGTTGATTGATCCCACCAACTCAAAGCGAGAAGTCGTCCTTGCAGGGGCTTCTCCGTCAATACGAATTCCGAGTTTCAGCACAACAGCAGGGCTTCACAGGTCAAACCAACGGTCCAGGAGTTGCAGCAGGCAACCTCTTGAAGTTCTCTTCGGATTCCTTCGCCCAGTGGTAGACTCTAATTTCCAAGCCAAAAAACATCGCCTTTTATGCAGCCTTCTCCCATTCATGCCACCCTAGCTGTCAGTCACCCAGCAGGGTGGCTGTCCTTGCCGGACAGCCAGCCGGCCAATCGCCTAAAAGTGCATTCCTGTCTCCTAGGAGACTAAGCACAGGGAGTTCCTGGTACTTCTCTAGCTTCCTGCCCCGCCAGACACCCTGGAGCCAGAGGCGGGCTTCCCTTGTGAAACCTGCCAAAGGCAAAATGAACAAAAGGACCAAAGCTGGTTTTGGCGCGCAGAGTAAATCTCAAGAAGGACCTTTCCACAAAGAAGTGATGATAAAAGAAGACCGGGTCATTTTGACACATGACACCCATGGGAGCTTTACCGTTGCTGCGAACGCAGCCCGCTGTAAAATCCCATGATGGTAGTAAAAAGTAAACCACTGCCACCAGCCATTCAGTGAGGAAAGGGTAACATAACATTGTGATTTTTAATAGGTTCAAAAGAAAAACCCCTATTTTCACAATCTCCTATCTCAACCATCAAGGGATATACATTTGTATCAATTCTAAAAGAGAGGACCACAAATGAAAAGAACAAATCTTGGTATCCTATGGGAATAGTTATACCTCTCTAGTTGATGTTCTGGTACTTATATCTTGAAAGAATAGATATAGTACAACACATAACAAAATGAATCCAAAAAGGATTTATTATAAATCCACTGAATTTTACAGACCCTAAACTCACACAGAAGTTGATGTTCAATACATATACATCACTATATTTTCATAAAAATTCAAACTCAAGTAAATGGACACAAAATGGCAACATAGCACATCATCACAAAACACATGTCTCAAAACCATATATTCCCGACATGTAACATGTTTAAGTTCTCTATGCCCTTGTGTGACTGAACTTTCTTCAGGGGAACCTATTCTTAATCTTTTAAAATTCCTTCAACATCTTGCAGTAGGGGTCCTAAGAACATTCACCAACGGATGTCATAAAAACCTGTAAAGCAAAGAAACGGCAAACCTTAAGTTCCCAGAGGTACCATTTAAGTACTCAAGTTACTACCTTCACCAACCGGAAAGGACAAAGGCCAAAGCAGTGAGAAGGAGCCACCAACCGTCACCAAGACAGAAAAATCAAGCGTCTGGAAATTCACCCTTGAACTGAAAATCAATTTCAGAAGTTGAAGAGCCGTTAATTGCTACTTCATATTATGCGATCCATTAATTAATAAGTTTGCCTAACCTCCTTAATCAAGGTTGTATTAATCTGATAGGTGCGTGAGTCACCAGAGGATATAAAGACAGTGGAACACACTAACAAAACACAATCTCAAAGTCCATTCTAAACTCGTACATATCTCAAAATATAAGATACCAGAGTTATCTCCAAAAAAGTGCAGACTCTCAAACGTGTAATTCAATACAGCAATTGTTTCATCAAAATGTTTAATTCTTCATCATCGCCTGGACAGAGGTCCGAGATGCAATGATCTATAGGGAAACAGGCACACCACTGGTCAACCATGTGGCCGGCCAGAGCGCTACAGGAAAGGGAGTGGGTGTGCCGATGAGGAGAATCTCGGTCTTACTGGCATTAAGGCAGAGGTCATTGGCAGCACACCACTTATGGATAGCAGACCGAGTTGTGGGAAGGAGAAGAGGTGGCTGAAGGTAGCCTGAAAATTAGCTGAGTGTCATCCGCATAGCACTGGACATTGGGGCAGAGAGCGGCAATGTGGTGGGCAAGGAGTGCCAGGTATTGGTTGAACAGCCAGGGAGAGAGGTTAGACCCGTGGGGGACACCACAGGTAGAGAATAAGATAGCAGAGAGGAAGGACCCAAGTTGGACCTGGGAGGGTCGGTCAAAGAGGAAGTCAGCCAGACACGCCAGGGCCTGACCAGTGATGCCTAGGTTATCAGACAATTTAGCAGGAGAGAGATCAAGCAAAATGAGGACACATGGGGTGTTAGTCAAGGTTGGAGAGGTGGTCTTCACAGATGTTCAGGAGAGCAGTTTCCGTGCTTCTGGCAGCTCTGATGCCAGACTGATGGGCATGAAGACAACCAACAGATTCAGTGTGGAGATTAAGCTGGGAGATGGCCAGGTTCTCCAGGAACTTGCCCAGGAAGGGAGTGATGGAGATTGTGCAATAGTTAGCTGGGCAGGAGGAGTCGGCAGAGGGTTTCTTAAGAGTGCTTCAGGGGGATGGGAAGACTCCAGTGGCCATGGCAACATTGAACATGAAAGATGCATACTTTCATATTGCAATGTACCCTGCGCATAGAAAATACCTGTTTCAAGATGGCAGAAGTATACTATCCATTCAAAGTACTCCCATTCGGCATCGCTTCAGCACCAAGAGTGTTTACCATGGTGCTCGCAGTAGTGGCAGCACACCTGTGCAGAATGTCCATCCCAGTATACCCCAGTATGGACGACTGGCTGATCACCTGGGGAATCTCCTCAAATTTGCAGGTTAAATATGCAAAAAAAATAAATGTTTTCAATCTGTTTTTCTCCAACAAGAAAAAAATCAAGTCTAGTTCCCAGCAAAAACAATTTCTGGGTGCTATTCTAGACTTAACATTCCCCTCAAGCGAGAGAGTACGAAATATGCTGCGGCAGGTACCTCAATACAAGGTACGCAAAGCAATGCATTTGCTAGGGATGGTTGAGAATTAGTGACCAGGCGCGCACTCTGTTGCCAGTCAAGTTTTCCTGCATTGACTTCTCCTCCAAACGCACGTTTTCATGACTCCACCAATCTTCAGGGAGGCTGTTTGTTTTCCTTTTCATGTGTAGCAGGTTAATTGACTAGTGTCTCTAAGAATTCTGGTACTTGTATTTTTCACACTTAATTTCTCTTGCAGGTGACTGGAAACAACTCCCTCCATAGCGCAGATCTTACCCTTGATAGGAGGAGGGTCAAAGCCATGTTTGTGCCTCTCCATTGTAAGGCATTATGGCCCTTGTGCTGCAGCCTTTTGAGCCCGGGATTCCTGGAACATAAGGAGGAGAAGCCAATGCAGGAAAACTTGACTGGCAACCGAGTGCGTGCCTTGCTCCTTATTTTGACAGATTCCTAGGGATGGCCTCTTGAAATTACTTAGCTCCTCTCGCATGCCTCCAATATAGGAATGGTTAGCCAAACAGTGGTCTCAGGCAAGCAGACAGTGGGACAATCTAGTGGTTGTTTCACTAAGCCTGGTTCAGGCTCTTCGCTGGTGGTCCAAGGACAACCTGTTCAAAGGAAAACCTTTTTGCGCACCTCCAGCAATCTTACCTACAGATGCCCCACTCACCGGTTGGGGGCGCACTGCCTCCACCACACAGCCCAAACTCGCTATGGCTCAAAGACATATCAACTTCCTGGAGCTCTTGGCAGCCCTCAAAGCGCTTCAGGCTTTTCAGCAACTTCTCCAGGGTCAGACAGTGCAAGTCCTCAGACAGCATCAGAGCCATGTCCTATCTCAACAAGCAGGGAGGCACACACTCAGTCTGTCCAAACTATCCCAGAAAATATGGAGGTGGGCACTCTAGCAGAAAATGTTTTTAACATTCCAACATGTTCTAGGGGAACTCTATTCTCTGGCAGACACGTTAAGCAGACACCCTCTACCAGAAGAACACGAGTGGCAACTCAACCGTTATCATAGATGGAATATACTCACAATGGTGTTGAGACAAACTCCCACGTATGCCAGAGAGCCACTAGGAGTTCGTGGAGGCCCAACACCTTCTACAGGGTAAACGGAGGACTTGGTCAACAGCAGGTTCAAACTGCGCTTTATTACAGACAACACCAACAGGGATCAGCACAGGGACAGGAGAAATCATAACGTGTCTCAAATTCTCCTGGCTCGCAGGCCAGTTTTGATGCACAATTATATCACTGCTTCGTCATTACTTGGGCCTTTCTCCAAAAACCTATCGGCCCTCCTAATTGGATACTGAGACTCCTACCATCTATAGTGGACACTATACATGTTGTTCTACTGGCCCTTGCATGTCCGGTGGCTGACATGATACATCTCCCAGTCACTAACTTCAACAATGTTGAGTGTGGTCTGCTTCCTATTGGTTCTGACCCATTGATACCCACCCCTGGGATACTGAACTGTGGTTGGCTAGGGCTGATGTACCCAGGCCTGGGATCTGCAAAAGTTCTCGACTCTTGGTGTACCTTTTTAAGGTAGTGGGAATTGCTGTCTGCATTGTAACTTGTGTGTACAACCTTAGTCTTGAGTGCTCTTTCGCTCGGTGTAACACTTGCCTCACATTAAAGCATATTTTTTTCAGTCCCCTGTCTGGTAGCCTGAGATTGGCCCCCTTTCCCTGCGCTGGTCGCAGTCCATTGTCTGCGTTGGCCGGGTCACGTGTTCAAGAGTCCATGATTTTGAGCTGTGCTTCTCTGAATTATGAGGAATTCATATTTACTGCAGCTGGTGTCTTTGTCGTCCAGGGAATGGAATGTTAACCGTATCCTGTGGCTTTGACAGCGGGTCCTGTCTAACACATTTTGCTCTTTGTCCAGCCTGAATTCAGGTCAACTTGGCTCATGTTGAGAGGCCTGTGGCATGCTGTAATTTTCCTAAACCATATTGTGGTTTCTACAATATTCCTGCTATGCTACATTCTCCATAGGTTATTCACACTTGGTTCTGTCAGGTTTCATAGGTGCTCCTGGAGTTCCATAGGGTTATTCACATGCAAGCATCTGCAAGCTGTGCTCAGGATCTCTTGCTTCTTGCAGTTTGTGTTGCTGCGTTTAGCTACTGCCATAAATAATAAAGCAATGACAGTATTTGTCTGTCCTCCAACTATAGAACTGTATGCTCTTGTTTTTCATGTATTGGAGTGTGTTTGTCTCGGAGTGTGGATGGCATGTGTGCTTCCTGTCCAACGCTGCTACATCCTGCTGACTTCAACGACATCGGCAATCGTGGCTTTTTGGCACTTTAATTGATACTGTCAAATGAGGTGTCTTTGGTTGTAGCTTCTAGTCCACTCTGGGGTAAATTAATACTGCACCTGGTCTGTAGGGCTGGTGTTTGGCGAAGTTTGGTTGCAGTACCCTTGGGGACCACTACACACAACTAGGACTACAGGTGTAAGCAAACCAACCTTTGGTAGAAGTCTGTACTACACAGTTTTGGTAGCGTTGCTGAGCAGCCAGGCTTATCTTAAGAGGGGAATGTGAGCTGTAATGTTAGAGGTCTACAATCACAAGTATTCAAACCAACTCTTATACCCCAGGTTTCTTGGTAAAACACTTGTTAATTTATTTGTCAGTTATAAATCATTCACTAGGAGGCATTCAGAATATTTTGAAGGAGGAGCAAAAAGGCATAGGTTATCACAACATTAAAAGGAATTTCAATTATTCTTCGACAGTGCAGCTACTTTGAGTTCACCCGAAGAGTCAATGCAAATTGAATAGGTAAGGCCAAAGTCAATGGGCTAAGGTCTTGAATAGGATAAAAACCGTTCTGGTAAGTAAACCTGAAGTCTCTGTAAATGTTCTCAGAAGTAGTTTGTAAAAGAAAGAATCATATGTCAGGTCACAAACTGATTAGGCTTGCAAGTTGCAAAAGTTTTAAGCACTTTCACTGCGAGAGGTAGGTTCCGTCTTGTTTCACAGTACCTTTTTAAAATGAAGAAAGATGCAGCTGAAAACTTCTGTTCCTGGCAGTTCCTGCAGATCCTGCTGTTCCAGAGCCTCAGTCGTGGGGACAAAAGGGAAGACGTCTGGGAAACTCCTTCACTGGGACTGGTCAAAAAGCTGGCAACTGGCAAATCTTGAATTCCGGTAGCTGTAGTCCAGCACACAAACTGGCGTCTGTCTCCCTTATTTGGTTTCCTGCAGCACTCTGAGGAAAATACAAACAGCTCCGAGATTGGTATCCAGGTGGCTTAGTGTTGAGTTGATTGGTCCCACCAAGTCAAAGGGAGAAGTCGTCCTTGAAGGGGCTTCTCTGTCGAGGTAAACTTGTCAATTCGGACCTGCAGCAGGGCTTCTCCGGGCAAACCAACGGTCCAGGAGTTGCAGCAGCTGTCCTCTTAAAGCTAGTTTTCGGTTCTTTCGTTCCAGTGGTTGACTGCCGGCCAAGTCTAGAGACTTCATGCCAGAGTGCATTTGGGTCTCCTAGGAGACTAAGCACGGAGTTTCGGGCACCTCCCTCTCTTCCTGCCGACGCCAGACACTCGGGCGCCAGGGGCTGTCTTCAGTCCTGAAGCCCGGCAAAGGAACAAAGGGACCAAACCTGGTTTGGCGCACAATGACAAACTCTAGAAGGACCTTTCCAAAAAGAAATTGCAGAAAAAGACTGGGACCTGTTTAAACAAAGGGGGGTTCAGATGCCATCTTGAAAAAAAATGATTCCCGCAATTTGACGCTAGCAGTGTTCGTGGTCGGGAAAAATCATGGTAGTTAATTGTAAAACCACTGCCACCGGCCATTTCGACAGGAAAGGGTAGCATTTGACTGCTACATGAGTATTTAGACACAGGGGATACTAAGTAACCCCTCCAGCACTCTATTGTAAGATGGGGTGTGCTGGTTCTAGGAATTTAAAAGACTAAGTTGAGTCAATTTCACTCCACTCCTCTGGGAAACAGTAGTTGATCCCAGAGAAGGTATTTAAACCTTAGGATAGCCTGCAAGGCTTCCCTGTGTCCCTGCACTAAAGGTGTAACACAAACAAGATGATGCCTATGGAGTTTGTTTCCATATCCAAAAGAAATAAACACAGAAAACACATTGAATGAAAAAGTTCAAAGTCCCAAAGTTCAGCAAAAGAGCTGGCGGGCTCTACGGTAGAGGGATTTGGCACATTTATGACAATTCTCCCTAACACTGCTCAATGCCCAGACTTCACGTCGAGGTTTCCGCAGCCAGGAACCAAGGGGAAACACCCTGTGGATGAACTGGTCAGGGAAATCTGCTTGGGCTTTCTGCCACAACAACCCTCCCCACCCATCACCCCCGACACAGGATAGGGCACAAGTAACCCTAATCCTGGTTGTGCTCCTATGTGGGTGAGACATCCTTGGGTTCCACATCTGCTCAAGCTGGCGATGTGCAACCCTATCAAGCTCCTGTGCCCGTACATGTTGACTCAAAACAAGAGGGCATCCCTCCACCCTTGCCCACAATCAATGAACTTGGCAGCTTGACTCCTGAAGTCGTAGAGTTTGGCCTCTTAAACAGTCCACAAAGGTGTATGGATATCCTCAAGGGGGCACGAAAAAAAACCAATACCAGGCACTGTTATTTTAATAAATGGTAAAGCTTTGTGAGATGGTGCACATCACAATCACTAAAACCATTAGCATGTTCTCCAGTAAACATTCTACACTAACAGACAAGGTATTGGTTCAACCACATCGCATAGACCATTGATCATTACTCTCCTTAATATACAATTTTATCAATAGGTATCGGTATTCTTTCCAATTTTTTGTAAATGAGTTTTCAACAGATTCTTAATGTACAAATTAAATTTCAGTTGGTGATTAAGATGCTCCTGCCAACATGTGTTTCGACCTTACAGAAAACTGGTCTTCAGGGCCAATGTAGCACCTTTCTTCTGTTTAAATATTATAACTAAATGATTGAATTATGTCCAGTAGCTTACATATAACCTTGCTGGCTGTACTGAGAGATCTAATCCTTTGTTTATTCAGAAAAATAAGTCATTCTCCTTGGATTGGAGTTGCGCTTCTTACCCTTTCTAATGCTTCCAGTAGCATGACCACTGCAGGCAGCATCAACACGCTATCAATGGTCAATGCGCTGTGGTTGAACCAATACCTTGTCTGCTGATATCACTTGTTGGGCTCATCAGGGACTCTGGGTCTACATTGGCAAAATCCTGCAGCAATGATGGTCTTGGGTTGAACATTTGAGCAATATTTTGTGTGGTTGCGCATCAAAGTAGCAGTCTCCAGCCCTCAGTTTTGAGGGGGAAGTTTTTGTCTTTAACATTCTACACTACATGCTTAACTTACTAAACTCTGGCCTAGTATTCAATTTCTTAAAGGTACATCTGGCAGCCCTATCGGCTTACACCACTTCACAGAAAAAGGTGTCCTGGTGGAAAGTCCCTGTCAATAATGCATTAATGGAAGTGGTAGAGAGGCTATACCACCCCCAATTTCCAACCCTCCTCTGGGATGGGATCTTATTGTTGTGCTCTTCCTAGCTAATGGGGGTGGGTGGCACCCTGCTGGCTTATGCACAAGGCCAGCCTAAAGCAGCTTACCTATAAAACTGCATTCCTGGTAGCCATCATCTCCATAAAACGAGTCAGTGAGCTACATGTTTATCTGTACAAGACCCCTTTTTCATCATACACAAGGACATGGTTGCCCTCCGAACACAATGCATGTTTTCACTTAAGTTAATTTCAAAGTTCCATGTAAACCCATCCATACAACTTCCCACCTTTCAGAATCCTGCAAACTCAGCAGAAAGAAGTCTCCATACACTTTATCTATGGAGGGCGGTCTTGTACTATGTGAACAAAACCCAACCCCTAAGGAAAACGGACCAACTTGGTTTCAATGGCGCCTGGTAGAGAAGGCGATCACATATCAAAGGGCGCCATCTCCAGATGGATCTTCAAATGCATACAACTCTGCGATTCCCCATCCAAAAAGGTTCTACCTTTTACCCCAAAGGCACACTATACCAGAGTTACAGGGGCTACTTTTTCTTTCATTGCAAACGTCCGTCTAGACGCTATCTGCAAAGCTGCTAAATGGAGTTCCATCCATACGTGCACACATTACTGCATTGACACATTCTAAAGCAGATTCACAGGTGGGACAAGTGTTCCTAATACATCTCTTTGCTGCTGTACCTTCTCACTTCCCACCTCCTTCTCCAGATACTGCTCGCTAATCTATGCAGAGCATGTGGTCTAAGCAGATCCACAAGCTCCAGAAGGGATGCTTTACTTACCGGAATTGTATTTCTGGTGCTTGCATCTGCTTGGATTCACATGCGCCCACCCTTCCTCCCCTCCTGGAGTAGAAGGCGCATGGATGTTTTCTGGGTTATCACTGTTTCTGATTTACAACATCTGTACTTGCGGGATACTTCATGCAACCTTATGTCAGAAACAATCCGAGGAACCTTGATCTGTGAAGGACCAAGGCTAAAGTACACGTCACACTAGGGATAGTATTACTAACCAAGCCTTCTCAACGTCAGTTTTCAGTTTCAAAAACAAATCTTGTAATACTCAGATTTACACTAGACGTCAGACTATGCTGAGCAGATATATAGACAAAACTTTGTTAAAGGGACGTTATGGTCACAAGTAAAACCGAAACACCCCTGAAAATCGCCAGTTATGGTAAGCTAAGCAACAATAGCAGTGCACGGTGGTGGTACGAGTTAAGACGAACACCAGGCCATCAAAAAGACATCACAAATGTCATTGACATCACTGATATCACATATGTGGGCCACTTGATTTTGTTCACTGACATATATATAAGCCAGGTGGTTTTGTTCACTGACAGTCAGAATATTAAAATTGAAAAAGATGCTAAATATCTAGATGTTAACCTTGTCAGTATTTTCCTCAGGATTTGGTCTCAGCTCATGGTGCACATGCATGGGGAAATGAGCAGGCCTCAAACACAAATTAATTTGTATACATGAAGATGAACTTTAATGTCATTAACATTTTCTGATGATGCGGTTTCTTTCTTCCTTACTTTCGTTTTCCTGTATGTGCCTCCGATTTGTATGCATTGTGGTTCTTCATATGTATTGTTTGTACCAGCACAAGTGGTGCAAGTCTTGAATTGTTAGCCAGTTATTACATGTTTAACATTACTCAAAACTCTAAGGTAGCATTCATTATTGTACTATCCGAATTTACAAGATTATAAATGGTTTACTTCTATGGTGCATGCTGCAGTCATTGTCTGTTTATGTATGATTCGGTTTCTGTATTAAAACTCCAATAAAATGATTTTAGATGAGTACATTCTTTAATAGATTAAGTAGTTCATCATAGGTCTCCTGATCACCCCTGACATCTTGTTACCAACAATATAAACTCCTTGTAGGGACTTCATCAAAATGTATTTCTCATGTGATGTCATAAATGACATTTGTGATGTCATCTTTGTCCTGGGTGTTAGTCTTAGCAGTGCACGGTGGTGGCTCGAGTTATGGTTGCTTAGCTTACCATAACTAGCGAATTTCAGGGGTTTTTCGGTTTTACTTTTAACCATAATGTCCCTTTAACAAAGATTTTTCAGTGAATTTCATGGGTTTTTACCAGTGCATGTTATTTTCCTACAACTTAGTACTATCACTTACCCAATATAGCAACAATTGTGTCCAATTTACAAAGTGTCACCTTAAAACTCTGCCATTTCCCACCTTCTAGAATCATTGTTTACACTTCTATACACTTTTTGCAACTACTTCAGCTAGTTTTGCATCCGTAGACGTCTACGAACATCTGGCTTCATTGCAGACCTTCGGACAGTGCCATATGACCATACGCTGGCACGATGACATGCCCGAGAATCCGTCCGCACTTCACGATAAGATCTGTGCTTCGCAGACAGTTAGGAACTGCATTTTCTACTGATCTGGGAACTTTCAGCTTCAAAATTTCCATTGCACAGCTCCAACACCTATTCCTACTCATTATCCATTAACAATTTAGTACACAGTACATACTTTTATCAAAACTATATCTTAAAATGACAACTAATCCCCATCCATCCTCCCCAATAGCCACCACCACTGCTGTAATCAATGAGCATGGGAAACACTGCCCGCTACCTTAGAAATAACACACACGCAACATTTTCCCCTGTCCACCTACCCCTCCATATTGGTGTTTGGTGCCTCTTCCCTCATTTCCTTCCCCACCTTTCGTTCTTAGCAGTCCTGCCAAAAAAAATTATACATCCAAAAACAACAAAATAAGTTCCTTTAGGAACCACCTTTCACAGTTAAAAAATAGAACTTAAAAAAAACATATAGACTCCATCTACTTTATATTTCTCAGTAAAGTACATAGACTAAGATTTTCCAACATTTCCATTTGCATTTTGTGTTATGCTAATGGGAATATTATGGCGTTTACACTCTGTTCCAGGGACTGGAACGGTGCATACCACCCCGGCAGCCCAAGTTACCAGCCCAAACGAAGCGAGGGTGGATAACGAGGTGTCAGGACCATTATCTCCCCCGCCCCCATTCCAGCACCTGTAATAGGGGATGGAGGCCATTAGCACCCTAGGTTTCCCAAAAGCGGGAAACTAGGGTGCTAAAAAAATGTTTTTTAAATCTTCCTACGGTGTAGGCCAACATGGAAAGGAAAGGCGGGGTTCCATACAGGTCCCCTCTTCACTTTCCATGGCAGCCTGCAGAAGGCAAAAAACTCTAGGACCATATTACCACAAGCATTTTTCTTCCTTTTCAAATCTATCTCAATTTGGAATAACTTTACCACAAAGCCAGTCCCAGGTGGACATGGTCACTTTAACCCCATATTTTGTCCCTCGTGGTCATAGCCAGTAGCCAGATTGTCCGGATCATGACCTGGACAATCTGGCCACTGCCCAGGGCCACAGGCTACACATCAGTCACCAAAGGTATATCACTATTCTTTGTACCTACATTATGACACTTGTCAAAAAATAAAACACGTACACATTTGCCAAACCTTGCTTTAAGGTTCTTCTCGATGCTCCTTACACAAGTTTGCTGAAAATATACCCATGTTGTATTATTTCAAACGTATGCACATACAATCGTCATATAACTTAGCCCCCACTTGACAAAATCCATTCAACTTCACCAAAACATTTATATCTAGATCTATCATCACTTTGCCAAATTAAGTGTAGATTCGTCAAATGACACCTCATTTATAAGACTTTACATAATTTTGGGAGACCCCCTCTAGTTTTGCCCCCCTCTTGACAGAATCTCACCAAACATCTGAAGTGTCTCCGAACTGGCCGCGAACATCCAAACTGTTCGTGGACTTTCGTGGCAAAAAAAAAACTGTTTTTTATTTTGCTTCTTGCAGCCATATTCCATCCCATTCCTGTCACCCCTCACCTCCCTAGAGATTATTTGATACATTTGACAAGTGCAATGTTGTGTTTTAATATTTTTACCGCTATGTCAGCGGTCACTAGCCACTGTCCGCGAATCCAAGATGGCGTGCGTTTCCAAAAATCTGACGCACTTCACGCTTCACTCCAACCAATCAGCGAACACGTGTCCACGGTCATGACGCAAGTCTTATTAGCCAATCGGTGTCCTGTCTGTGGAGCGAACAGGGAAGTGTCCGCGAAGAGTACATAGCAATCGCACATTTTTTGAGACCTACTTTTTGGTCGTTTTAAAAAAATAAATACTCGACGGATTTCCACCAAATGTACAAAAGCCTGCTTTTGGGTCCCAGCCGCCGCTGCTGCCGCATATTTGGTGAAAATCCGTCCTGTGGGTTAGGCTGTAGGCGCAACAGAATTTATTTTTTTCTCCATTCAGTCTATTGGGGAAAAAAGAAATTGTGGGACCCCCTCTAACTTTGCCCTACCTGGACCGAACCTCACCAAACTTTGTAAATAAAACAAAATCAGTGGGCCATATACTTTTTTTGCAAAGTTTGGTGAGGATTCATCCAGGAGGAGCAAAGTAATATGCCCCTCAAAAAGTGCTGTTCCTATGGGTTTAGCTACTTGGATCTCTCTCTCTGCCACTCTCTGCCGCTCTCTCTCTGCATAGGCCAACATCGTGTGGAAGCTGCAGAGTATTAGTTGTTTTCGAAACTCAAAGGGACGTCGACAGGGCATGCCAGTAATACTATCCCTAGTGTGACGTCCACTGTACCCATGATCCCTCACACATCGATGTCCCTCCGTTTTTTTCCCGCCATACTAGACGGACGCATTTAAGCGGCGTTCCTTTCGGTGTAAAGCCATTAACTATTTAGCAATGGTATTTATTTCTATCTTTTCACCGACCTCAAACACCACGCTGGTGATATGTCGATAAGGAGACAGGCCTCAAGAAGTTAGTAAAACACTCCTCTGTGCCCCAGGGGGCGGATAAACATCAAAAGCAGACCTCTAAAACCTGAAAAACTGCCTGTTGAAGACTACCGCGATGGCCCATTCGGCCTTGGAAGGCCGCCCTGGGTCTCAGCCCAGACAGTAGGGAGAGACCGGGGGGTGGGGGTGGGGGTGAGTGGCATTTTAGGATGCATATACTCCCCTTCCAACACTTTGTTCGCCCAGCTGCCATAAGATATAATTACAGAAAAGACTCCCTTTACATTTTTCCCGAAGTGTAACCGGAAATTTCCATGGTTGGACAAACAGTTTGTAATTTGTGCCTTCCTAGTAGAAACGTAGAAACGTCTTGTCGAGTGTTCAGGCTCTTCAAGCCAAAGATGTTGAAGGACCGCTCCACTAAGCGCGGGGCCCACTACACAGGAAGCTCGAGGCTATGGAGGCAGAAGGTGCCTTCAGAGATGGCAGCAACACCGTACTTTCGGATGGCGTGGGCGACTGAGTAGCTCAAGCTACTCGAGCTCGGGGCCCCGACCCCATAGGACCTGCTGGCAGCCATGTTGTGGGGCTAAACCCAGTGGCGGTAGCGCTACAAAAACCCACACCACTAAACACGAGCCCTGGTCGAGACTCGACGCATGGGTCGAGTGATCGACAACGATCGACACCAAGGGAAAGGTCCACAGAGTCCCGGTCCTCTGGGCAATCTTGCTCGTGCTCGCCACACGACAGGGCCCCAAAGACGGTTAAGGTGTCGCTTGAGAAAAATCCCTCTGAAGGTCGATCGTCTGTGGACTACGCCTCGCCTTTACCCACTGCTGAAATTCGTCGCTTCATGTCGATAAGGAGACAGGCCTCAAGAAGTTAGTAAAACACTCCCTTGGGCCCCAGGGGGCGGGTAAACCTCAAAAGAAGACCTCTAAGACCCCTCATAGGGACAAGAGTCGTCCTAGAGAGAACACCTCCAAAGGAGAGATCCAAGCCCACAGAAAAACTTAAAGATTCTAGGCCTAAAGTGGTACCTCCCACTGATGAGGACCTAGGACTCCCCCATTCCCCCCCAATCTCCCAGTCTGTGGTGATTCCAAGTTCTAAAGAATGGTCTTCTCAAGATATTGACCGAGTAATGAGGCGAATGACCTTATGGCCAGTTTTTGCAAGAAAAACCCTTATTACTTTCAAAGTTTTCACTCCATTCCTCCCACCTCGGCCCCCTCGGGTTCACAGTCCACTACTTTACCTACTCAACCCCCTTCTAAGAAATCTCGTTCAGCTGTACCTTTTCAGAGCACAGTCATAGATCTTTATGACCCTGAATCAGACCAAGAGGACCTCTCCTTTGTAGTGGCATCTGACCCTCAGCTTATTGATGATACAGAGGACCCTTATGGGGATGACGAGGACCCAGAAGCAGACCAAGAGGCTAACATTTACTCCATAGATTCCCTCTAAACCAGGACACTCAAGTGATAGATTCTCCCATTGATCACCAACCTCTCCTCAGTGAGGTACTAGCCAAGACAGCTGGACACTTTTAGGTTGACACTCAAGAGGTCCAGGAAGATAGAGACTTTGCGGAACAAATTCTGGGGGATAAAGATAGTGGGACAATTTATCCTGCTACTGAAATCCGTGCAGTGCAGAATTCAACCATCCTTACAAGCCCCCAATGTTACACGGGCCGTAAATCCACGTGTGGCAAAATTATTCAGACCTCACCATCGGATCCGTTATATATGAAATTGCAATTAAAACCAGAATCCTTAGTCGTGACCACAACCTGAAAGAGCAGGCACTCCCCTTGCTTTCTCCGAGGCTCCACCAGATAGAGTAAAAATATCTGCCGTGGGCAGAAAGGTCGCCTCCTCTGTGGTCTATCAAACCCGGATAGCAAATAATGCTACACTCTTGGCTAGTTACAACTGCCACAAGTGGGAGGAAATGTCTGCTTTACTTTCGTCTGCCGCAGAGCCACTCAAATCCCAACTAGAGCAGGTGGCTGCAGATGGGAGGGCTGTGTCTAGCTGTCTCCTTAAATCCAACTTTGATGCGGTAGAGTCATAGCAGAAGGGACTGTGATTAAGAGACCTGCATGGCTGTGCCAGTCAGGGTTTAGACGGAGACGCAGGCCACTCTTATAAACATGCCAGTGGAACATAACATGCTCTTCGGTAAGGCCGTTGAAGCACTCAAAACAGCAAAGGAGGAGTATGACATTCTAAAATCTTTAGGTCAACTCACTAACAGGCCTTCTGGACAAAGAGGGAATGGGAATTTTTGCTGGTTTTGAGAGCAGAATTCTCAGCGGGGATCCAGCTATAATCAAGGCCAGAGTTACTCCTGGGGAAATAATCCAGGACAATCCTTTCAGGGCTATCCCAGAGGACAACAAAGAAGTTATGGTCATGGCAGAGGCACTGCTCGAGGTGGTACTCCACCTCAGAGCAAGTGACATTCTGCTCCAGGTACCCTCCCATGCATCTCCAGTAGGACGCATTTCCAACTTCACTCGCTCATGGGAGGGTATTGCTAGGGAGAATTCGCATAAATGTGCTAATTCCCTTCACCTTAGAGACCCCCAGCAACTTTGCTGGATTTTGAGGACTCGATTTATTTACCTGGAAAGAGTGAGAGCCTTTTTTCCCCACTCTGATGTATTGTGATGTTTTACTCTTGTGGTCTTTGTGGAGTTTTAGATCACTCCATAGGCATCCTCTTCATGTGTCACACAACGCCAGCAGTGCAGTGACACAGGGAAGCCTTTTAGGCTGTCCCAAGGTTTAAATACCTTCTCTGGATAAACTGTTTACCAGAGAAAGTAAAGTGAAATTGACTTTACTAGTCTTTCCAAGTTCCTAGACCCAGCACACACTATCTTACAATAGAGTGCTGGAGGGGTTACTTAGTATCCCGTGTATAGAAACCCATGTAGCAGTCAAATGCTACCCTTTCCTATTGCAATGGCTGGTGGCAGTGGTTTTACAACAAACTACCATGATTTTTCCAGACCCTGAACAATGGTACTGTTAAATCGCGGGAGCCAGGTTTTTCAAGATGGCGTCTGAGCCCCCTCTGTAAAAACAGGTCCCGGTGTCTCTTCACCATTTCGTTTTGGAAAGGTCCTTCTAGAGTTAATCTGCGTGCCAAACCAGGTTTGGTCCCTTTGTTCCTACGCCTTTGTCGGGCTTCAGGACTGAAGACTGCCTCTGGCGCCCGAGTGTCTGGGGTGGGCAGGAAGTGAGGGAGGTGCCTGAAACTCCCTGTGCTTAGTCTCCTAGGAGACCCAAATGCACTCTGCCGTGATTGGCTGGCTGTCTGGAAAGGACAGCCACCCTGCTGGGTGAGTGGCAGCTAGGCTGGAATGAATTGGGAGGAAACTGGATAAAAGGCGAGTCTCTAGGCTTGGAAGGCAGTCGACCATTGGAATGAAAGAACCGAAGACGAGCTGGAAGAGGACGGCTGCTGCAACTCCTGGACCGTTGGTTTGCCCGGTGAAGCCCTGCTGCAGGTACGAATCGCCAAGTTCATCTCGACAGAGAAGCCCTTGAAGGACGACTTCTCCCTTTTTAGTTGGTGGGACCATATCAACTCGTAAGCCACCTGGACACCATTCTAGGAGCTGGTTGTGTTTTCCTCAGAGTGCTGCAGGAAACAGAATAACCAGGGAGAAGGACACCAGCTTGTGTGCTTGACTGCAGCTACCGGAATTGAAGATTTGCCTTGGCCAGCTTTTTGACCAGTGCCTGTGCAGTGCAGGAGTCCCCCGACGTCCTCCCTCTTGTCCCCACAACTGAGGCTCAGGAACAGCGAGATATGCATTCACTGCCAGAAACAGAAGTCTTCATCTGCATCTTTTCTTCATTGTAAGGTACTGTGAAAACATGACCGAGCAAACTTACCTCTCACTGCGAAAGTGCTTGAAACTTTGGCAACTTGCAGGCCTAGTCAGTTTGTTGCCCAACATATCAATCTTTTATTAACTACTTCTAAGAACTTTGGCAAAGACTTTTCTGTTTAACAACCAGAACTGCTTTAGCCTAACCTATTGCTTTGAATCAACTCCTCTGGTGAACTAGAACTGTTTGCACTGTTTAAGAAAACTTGTACTCTTCTTTTTTTTATTAACTTATGCCTTTTTGCTCCAACTTCAAATGCTCTGAATGCTATTTTGCTTCTCCTTCAAAGTAGTTTAAATGCCTCAGAACCTGAAAGCATGAAGTACACAAGTATATTTGTGTGATATCGATTGCCTCCTTTTAGTGAATGCTTTATAAATGACTGTGTAATCAATAAGCGTTTTACCAAGAAACCTTGAGTATAAGTGTCTATTTGAATACTTGTGATTGTAGACCTCTGTGTAACACCCTTACAGCTCACATTCCCTCTTGAGATAAGCATGGCTGCTCAGCAATTCTACCACAAAACTATGTAGTAAAGACTTATAACAAAAGTTGGTTTTGCTTACACCTTTGGTTCTGGTTGTGTGTAGTGGGGGAACTGCATACAATCTTTGCCTAACATGGGTTACTCCTGTTTCCCAAGGGCAGGCCCCTGACCCAACACAGTCCAGCGGCCTTGTTATGGGAACGACCTCCGGTGGTAAAAGTGCTCACTACCCCTCCACCAAACACACTACCCATGGCTGAGACTCCAGACACGTGTCGAGAAAACAGCAACGCACAAAGTCTAGGGAGAGGTCAGTTGAATCGCTGTTCTCTGGGCATTCCAGATCGAGATCGCAACATGACGGGCCCTACTGTTGAAAGACAGAACAGATGTCTTGGATAAAAGCATTCCCAAAGGTCGTAAGTCAGTTGATGACACTTCGGATCTGACCGTAGCCGAGATTGGACGTTCTGCGCCGATAGAGGTAAAAAAAAGACATACAGACCGGACGGGCCCATTTAGTTAATAACAAGGTCCCAGAAGACCTTGTTAAGTCAAGGGAGTATAAAAGCGCTTCTGTGATTTATCCCTATGAGAGGTCTTAGAAGGATAGGTCCCCTCACAAGAGTAAAGGACCTCAGGTACAGGATTCCCTGTCTCCAGCCTTAAAGAAAAAGGCTACTCCTTCTATTGTAGTTCCTCCTACTCCAGAAGATTTAGGTCTCAACCCTCAACCAATGGTCATTCTTAGTTCTGCCCAATGGTCAGCTGAAGCTATAGATGGGGTCGTGAGAAGAATGTCCTTCATGGCAAATTTTTATGAAAAGGACCCTAGCTACTTCACATGTTTTCAATACCCCATCCACCCCTTCCCCCACCCACAACAGCCCCTGGGTTTCAGAACCCTGGTCAACCCCCTGCTAAAAGGTATCGCCCCAGTGAGCTAGAACAAGATCCCACTCATCGACCTATATGACCCGGACACTGATCATGACGACCTCTAGCCAAGAAGCTGCAGACCCATATCATGGGGGATAATGAGGACGATGAAGGTGATCCAGATAGACATGTACATCGACTCCCCAGTTAAGGACCCCACTTTTTGTAGACTCACATACAGCCTCTTCTGAACAAAGTACTCATCAAAGCGGCTGAGCATTTCCAAATATCTACCCAAGAGGATCCACAAGACAAGGATTTCGTTGACGAGATCTTGGGCGATAAAAAGGCCATCTCTTTATTCCCCTACTAAGGTCTGTCCAGCGACAAGTACAACCCTCGCTGGAAACACCCATTCTGATGCTTGTTAATCTGCTTAGAATCACATGCTGTGCATATGGTCCGACATCCAGTGGTAACCGCGGAGTATTGCATCTTGTCTTTCGGGCGACAGAAAGGGGACGTCGGCATAGGCGTGTCTGAAACACTATCCCTATCGTGACATGTGTAGTACCCAAAATCCCTCACGTGACGAGGTCCCTCAGATTGTTTTTTTCCGCCCATATAACTGGTGGCCCTATAGAGGAGCTCTTCATGAGACATTGTTTATTTTACCAAATTGTCAGTTTAATCCCCGTTAAGTCACTTCGCCTATCAAGAACATCTTCGACGAATACGGGGGTACCGTCTACGGCTGTGGATTACGGCACCTAAGATCCGGCGTTCGGACCTCCACGTGGTTGGGCCTTCTGGCCGGCCTACGCCGTAGGGAGAGTGGTCTTGGGGTTTGCCATACTGCTATGTCTTTCCTCTTTTCCACTTCCCTTTTTGGTCTGGTCACCCTTCCCTTCTGCTATGGAAAGGACTCCATTTAGATTCTGCCCTCTGTGAAGGGTCAGATATCTGTGGAAAGACGAGCACACTTCGTGTACGCTTGTCTCCCCCTAGAGCACTAAAGCGGTGTTCCTCGTTAAACTCCTAAACCTAATCCCTTAAGGAGCGCCGGTTGAAGCCTCCCTCCCCTGCCGCGACACCAGCCGAGAGTGACAGGGGTACATCGGATGACCAACGCGGAAGTTGTAGTCCTTGAGGCGGACGATTCTAGAGCCGCCACGCCCGTCCCCGACCCTTCCAGACTCTACTCCGCTCTTGCTACAGGGACCACACCCGTTGACAGGGGCGTACAATCGCACCACACAACACACAACCCAAGCGCCCTCCTCGACAACCTTGTCAAAGAAGGCGCAAGTGCCATCGGGTCGATCTGATCCGAAGCCTACCCCGCAGCCGCAGCAGCGCATGCCGACTGGGCTTAATAAACATAACAAAGGCGCTACTCCCCAAACTATACACACCGAAGCTTCTGAGCAAGAAACTTCAAGTTTCAAGGTTTCTAGGGCCCGTGCAAGCCAGAAAACTAAGAGTAGGCCTCTACCCGAGAAACTATCATCGGAGGCGTTGTCCCCCAAAGATTCGGTAAATATCATTAAGAGCATCAATAGGATTGCTACGGCGGTGGGCCTAATACCAGTTTCACCCAGTCATGGGCCATTCCGCCGAAAGGTTTTCCACAGGTTTGGAAGACGATCCTGAGGACTCTTACGAAGAGAGCCAGGTGCCCCTCTCTGAGGAGATCTTCTGAACGCCTTAGGGTGGAGGACCCTGTTCCTGCTGAACTGGGTCCATTTGGGTCATCCAAGTGGACCACGGAACAATTTGAGGGGTATATGGATCGGCTGGAGCAGGTTTTCGGGGCTTCTGATCAACCTCCGCCGAAAAAAGCTTGGGTAGACCCTAACCCTCACACATGAGTTGCCCAACACCTAGATGTTCAACACTATGTTGATTATCAAGAAGACGTCCAGAAGGACACGTATAGAGGCATCTATACAGAAGAAGAGGAGACTTCTTTTCTGGGGAAGATCAAGGCGCAACGGACAACTGGGAGGACCCCCCAGCAGGACGATCACAATTCTGATATTGTTTGCCTCGACTCTTCCCCATCCACACCGGTTCAGCAAGCTCTCCCGGTGGATGATCAAATGGCTTTCAACAACACGTTGAAAAAAGCAGCTGAATTCTTTAAAATTGCCACGCTTGAGGCATTGCCTGAACAGGATTATACGGAAAACATTATTAATGAGAAGCCTCCGGCAAGCCACGCTATCCCTCTCTTGAGCTCTGTAAAGAGACGGCTGGCCCCTTCTTTACTCGCACCCGCTCAGACTAGGGCTGTGAACCCAAGGGTCGAAAAACTCTTCCGGCCCTCCCCCACCGACCCGCTTTATATCAAAGGACACGCAATCCCAGACTCGCTGGTGGTGACCAACACTCGCAAGAGAGCAGGGGTTCCCCTTGCCACGGGAGAGTCGCCCCCGGGCAAGGAGTCCAAAAGGTTGTATGCCTTAGGCAAACGGGTCACGTCGGCGGCTGCATATACCGTCCAGATTGCTAATAACACAACGTTACTGGCAAGCTACGTCGACGCCCAATTGAACCTACTCCAGGAAGGCCTCCAGGAGGTTCCGGAACCAACCAGAACCAAGCTTCTCGCCATTGTCTCCGAGGGCAAACTTGCCAATCAAAATGTTGTAAAGAAAACTCTGGACTCCGCAGAGACAACAGGCAGGTCTCTCGCACAGGGTACTCTCCTAAAGACACGCGTGGCTGCGCACGTCGGGGTTTCAGGCCTGAGACCCAGGCATCCATCAATAAACCCATAGAAGAGGCCAACCTCTTCGGGAAGGCGGTAGACGATGTGTTGGAGACAGCCAAGAAGGAGCATGAGACTAATTCGCTGCACCAGATTTCCCATTGGGGCAGTAATCCTCGGTGGTCCTTTCGAGGACAAGTCCGCGCCGCTCAAAATAATTTCGGCATGGGCAACTTCAACGCAAGTCAACCGGCTGCAAGCCCCACTTACTACCCCCAGAGGGGTCAGAAGCGCGGAAAGAATAGAATCAGAGGCTCCAATTCCAGAGGTGCGTCAACCTCGGGTCAGAAATGACCACCAAGTTCAGGCCCCCTCCCATGTCTCCCCGGTCGGGGGGCGATTAACATCTTTCCTCAAGGCATGGGAGGGGATAACTTCAGACCAGTGGGTATTAAAGACGGTCGCCCACGGTTATTGCGTGGAATTCACCCGACCCAACACAGTTCAGACCGCCAAAACCTTGAAGCCTTTCTCCGGAACATCTGCAGATCCTGGTCCAAGAGGTGGAGGCGCTGCTGGGAAAGGACGCCATAGAAGCCGTCCCGATTCTTCAGGTAAACAAGGGTATTTATTCAATATACTTCCTTGTACCCAAAAAGGATCTCGCCATGCGTCCTGTTCTAGACCTGCGCCCGGCGAACAAGTTCATAAAGCCCCAGAAGTTGTGCATGGAAACACTTCAAGAGGTGATCCCATTGCTAAAACAAGGGGACTTCATCCAGCGCACAGAAAATTCCTAAGGTTCGTGATTCAGGACAAACACTACCAGTTCAAGGTACTCCCCTTCGGTATAGCCTCGGCGCCACGGGTGTTTACCAAGGTCCTGGCAGTGGCAGTAGCACACCTGCGCAGACTTTCAGTTCCAGTTTACCCTTACCTCGACGATTGGCTCATCAGGCGGGACTCGTTCGACGTTTGTTTTTCGAACACCCAAAAGACAGTAGACCTTCTGTTCAGCCTGGTATTTTCTATCAACGAAAAGAAATCCAGCTTAGTCCCCAGCCAAGTAAAACAGTTCCTGGGGGCTCTAATTCGCACGGAAGACGGTCTAGTCTTCCCTTCCAGCTAGAGGATTACAGAACATGCTCTCTCAAGTTCCTCAGTATGTAGCCAGTCGGGAGGTGACTGTCGGGTCCAATCTGGAATCTTCCTGCAGAAGTGATGCTGGCCCACCAGAACCCCTAAGTCTGCCTGCCTAACAGTTATCTCAAAGATAAAACTACCAAGCTGGCAAACCCAAGGGGAAAGGGGAATTGGAGAACAAAACAAAGACAGATCTTCACTGGCTTGCACTGATGCCCTCTGGTACACAGGTAGTGGATTTCATATCTCGCCTCGCCAGTGTCTATGAAATCTAAAGAAAACAAATACATATAGATTTTATGTACAACTGGTTCATATTTCTGCTAATGGTTTTTATTTATTGTTACTATCTATTTCTAAATACCTGTGGCCTATGCGTAGATGCTGATGGGCGTTTACTTTTATGAAGTAGATGAACTAAATATTCTGTAGTTTTTTTCATCTTCTTAAAATGTCTAAAATTCTCAATTGTTAAACTTCTCAACTGGATTTTCTTTAGTCTAAACAACATTCTTCTTTTGCTAAGGAACTCTTCATGTAATTCTTTTTCTTTAAAAATGTCTGAGTATTAGATTATATCAAAAACTGAAGTTTGAAAACTTAAACAAATTCTTTCTTAACTTCAAAAAGTCTCTTTTACAGTTTATTCAATGTTTGTTCAAACTTGGATAAAGACTTTCAAATCCATACTCACGCTTAAAATGACCCTCGACTATTTAAATGCTGTCACTAGACTTGCGTTGTCTTGAGATGAACTGCGCATCGAACCGGAGCTTTCTTCAGAGATGAACCGCGCATCGAACCGAAGTTTTCTTCTGTAAATGAATTACGACTGCGCATACGACCAACGCTTTCCCTTCAGAAAAGGACGAGCTGCACAATCACTTCTTTGAAGACAGCGAGACGCACGCACTCTCAAGGACGTAAAAACGTAGATTCTTTACTCTAGCCTCACTCAGAAGAACAGTGAAGCTAAAAATATGCTTGCGCACGTAACTTGAGTTAAATATTAAAACGTCAAACACAGACCGAAAGTAACATTATATAAAAATATTCTTTAGATAAACCGCGCTAATGTTAGTAGGTTACCATCACGCATATGATAACTAATAGACACAAAAATAACTAGTTACTTGTAGATAACGGATAATTAAAACAGATTCAATTCTGAACATATAAATACAGTCACTTAGATTTATACTTCTGTTTAAAAATTCAAACAATATGAAAATTCACTAAATTTCTTTTAACTTTGAAAAGTGAACAATTTAGCTTGCCTCATCTGTATCTTCTCAGCAACTATTAAGTCTTGAATAAAGTCAATTCTTCTGTAGATTAAATTCTTCTTTGTTTCTTGAATTCAGGGAACAAACTATGAATTATTATTACTATATGTCCTCAGAGCTCTAAGACTGCGACCTGCCACTAAGGCAGCTAAAATGAAAGGCAGTTTAGAACTTCGACCAACATTCCAAACCACCTCATGTTCACTTCCTTCCAATCACTGCTGTAGGAAGGACCCTCCATCTTGCTTTGGGGAAACAAGTGATTCCTGAAATTGACATTAAGGAATTTTTGTACAAGTTCTATTTTCTAACCCAAACATAACCCAAACATCACTCTTCTAAGGTTGAATCTCAAATACTGTTTCATTGTAAAATGATGACTTCCTGATTACATGTTCATTTAATTGAAGTATGTGCTAATGAAGCCTTTGAAAGGTACCTTGGGATTCTAACTGTGTGTCTTTTGAAGTTATGTACCTTTGAAACCCTGGAAATGTGCCATGGAATCCTGATGGTGATGGTATGCAAAGTTATGCGTTTGCTAGGGATGATGGCGTCATGCATATACTTGGTCCCCCATGCTGGCTGCGCATGCGTCCCATGCGAGAGTGGCTCAACAGCCAGTGGTGTCAGGCCAGCGGACAATGGGAAGATCTGTTAGTTGTCTCGCCAGCCCTCGTTCTCTCTCTGCAGTGGTGGTCGAGGGAGAACCTCTTGAAGGGGAAAACCCTCACTACCCCTGCAGTGGAAGCCACTCTCAAGACAGGCGCATCTCTCAGAGGGTGGGGGGCTCACCTGCTTCAACAGACAGCGCACGGAGTGTGGTCCCCTCAGGTAGTGTCCAATCATATAAACCTACTGGAGCTACTAGCAGTGTTCAAAGCATTGAAAGCCTTTCAGGAGCAACTGCAAGGGAAGACAGTGCTGGTCCTAACCGACAGCACAACAGCAATGTATTATCTGAACAAGCAGGGGGGCACTCACTCTCCAGGGCTATCCAAGCTGTCCCAAAACATCTGGATATGGGCTCTCAAACACAAGATGTTCCCGATATCCCAACATGTTCCAGGGAACTCTATCTTCTGGCGGACGTACTCAGCAGAGATTTTCCTCTGCCAGAAGAATACGAATGGCGTCTGCACGCAGACATTGTGTCCAACGTCTTTGCAGAATGGGGGTTTCCAGAGATCGACCTGTTCGCTACTCAGGAGAACGCCCAATGCCCAAATTATGCCTCCAGATACCCCCAGAACCAATCCAAGTGGAACGATCTCTGGATAACTTGGTTGGGGAAATTTATTTACGCTCCCCCCCCCCCCCCGACTCCCCTTCTGAACAACATAGTGCACAAGATATACCAGGAACCCGTCACCATGATTCTGGTGGCTCCGATGTGGGCCCGCCAACCCTGGTTTGCGCACCTGATGGAAATGTCCCTCTCCCCACCAGTCAAGCTGCCCTGCCTGTACAACATGTTGTCTCAGGACAGGGGGTAGACTCTGCACCCATGCCCACAACTCTGAATTTAGCAGCCTATTTAGTAGCCTGGCTCCTGAAGTCATAGAGTTTGGACATCTGCAACTCCTTCAAAGATGCATGGACATACTGAGGGAGGCAAGAAAGCCTAACACACGTTATTGCTATGCCAGCAAATGGAAACGTTTTGTCATCTGGTGCAGTTCCAAAAGCGTCAATCCCACTGATTGCTCGCCTTCACACATTGTGTTATATCTAACCCATCTGTTGGACTGTGGGTTAGTCTTCAATTCCTTAAAGGTTCACCTAGCGGCGTTGTCGGCCTACACCACGTCACAGCAAAAGGTGTTGTGGTGGAAAATACATGTGATTAAAGCCTTTATGGAAGGGGTTAAAAGTATGTATCCCCCCAATCACTCACCCAGCCCCTTGGTGGGATCTAAATGTGGTTTTAACTAGGCTCATGGGACCCCCTTTTGAGCCTATGCATGAAGCTAGTCTGAAAGACCTGACTTACAAGACAGCCTTTCTAGTAGCTATCACTTCTATCAGAAGAGTTAACGAATTACAGGCCCTCTCGGTCTTGAACCCCTGTGTTACAGTCCACAAAGATAGTAGTTCTGCGCACTCATCCCAGATTTGCGCCGAAATTTATTTCAAGTTTCATGTGAACCAGTCAATCGAACTACCCACGTTCTTCCAGAGACCTACTAACATGGCCGAAAGAAGCCTTCATACACTAGATGTGCGCAGGGCAGTCATGTTCTACATGGATAGAACTAAACCACTGAGGAAAACTAAACAATTCTTTGTTTCAGTGGCAGCTGGTAGAGAAGGGGACCCTGTCTCTAAATCAGCAATATCAAGGTGGATTGTCAAATGCATCACACTGTTACACTCTTGCAAAGAGAGAACTGCCCTTCAAGCCTAGAGCATATTCTACTCGAGGCACTGGGGACATCCATAGCATTCATTGCAAATGTTCCCCCTAGAGTCCATTTGCAAAGGGGCAACCTGGAGTTCTGTACACACCTTTACAAAACACTATTGCCTTGACACATACTCTAGGTCTGATTCTCAGGTGGGACAATCAGTACTAAGACATCTTTTTTCTGCTGTTCCTTCTCACAACCCACCTCCAACTCTGGGTACTGCTTGCTAGTCTCTGCATAGCATGTGATTCTAAGCAGATTAACAAGCATCAGAAGACATGCATTACTTACAGTAAAAGCATTTCTGATGATTGTATCTACTTTTCTGATGTTTGTTAATCTGCTTAGAATCACATGCTGTGCATAGGTCCGACATCCAGTGGTCACTGCAGAGTATTGCATTTTGTTTTTCGTAGTCGAAAAGGGGACGTCGACAAGGCGTGTCTGTAACACTATCCCTATAGTGACGTGCGTTGTACCCACAAACCCTCACGCGTCGAGGTCCCTCAGATTGTTTTTTTCCGCCCAGCTTCTGGTCGCCTTTCGCGGAGCTCCTAGAGAGACATTGCTAATACTTACCACGGACCTCGGTCCTTAATTATACTTATTATATTGTTAACGATCCCTCCCCTCGACGTTAGCTGTGAAGCTGTTTCTCCGCCGAACAAGTTCTCGACGGAGGGGAAGAGGCGGAGGAGATCCTTCGGCGCTGCCGAACACGTGGCCTGGCCTCGACGGCCAACATACAGTAGGGAGAGTGGGGGTTCCAACTTTTATCTTCTCTTTGAGAATGTCTTTCTTTCTCCCCTATCTTTCCCTTGGGGTTGTTATCACCAGCTATTATTGCCTCAGCTATGGAGAGGACACCTTTTAAGTTTTGCCCACGCTGTAGCGGCAAATACACTTGGAAGGATAAACACAAGCTCTGTAATCGTTGCTTGCCCCTCGATCATAAAGAGGACAGCTGCGCGGCCTGCAAGCTCTTGAAACCAAGAACTCTCAAAGAACGAAAGGTTAAGAGGTGGGCGGACTACGCTATGTCGAAGTCAGTTTCCTCACCCGCCGCCGCTGTTACAGAAAGTGACGAGGAGGGTGATAACTCGACGTCCGTCACGGAAGTCATGAACCCCCAGAAGGAGCGCTCGCGCTCCTCGACGTCCGTCCCCGGCCCCGACGGGCTCGGCTCACGCCCTGCTTATGGGGATGAACACCCCGGCGACAAGGACGCACATAGACCCCATAAAACTAAACGCACAACCCACGGCTCTTCTTCGTCGAGGACGAAGGATCCATCAGCGCCGAAGGGGACGCAGGGTACACCGGCGTCTACCTCAGACCGTAAAGGTCTCAAGCCCCACCCGCAAACGCAGCCGCGACCAGCGATTGGGCTTTCATCATACACGGGTGCTACCTCAAAATCATCTGACGTAATGCTCCATAGAGCGGCCGTCGAGGAACATCGCGCAACGCAGGCAACGTCGACACCAGAGCCCTCGACTGACAAACTCGTTGTCGAGAGCTTAGCGAGAATTGTCTCCGAAGACAAACGTACACGGACGACGAAACAAACGTCGAATACCGCGCCGAAAAAGCACAAAAGTAGCCAGGAACAGCCCCTTTCATCTAAGGGCACTTCTGAACTACCGGAGGGCTTTTCAGAGGGAGACGGAAACCTCTCCTCGACGTTGTTGGAGCGTTCTAAGCGTTTTGAAGGTGAAAACACTGATTTCCCCCCTTTAGACTATTCAGGGGTACCCCATGAGACCCTTGAAAGACTCCATTCTTTTATGGAGAAAATGGAAAGGTTTCTGGGAAGCCAAGACCCACCCACTCACAAAAGACAAAGGGAATGGCCCCAGGATGACCCTAGAGTCAAGATTCCTAGGCTGTTTCCCTGTTTCCCCCTTCCACAGATGTATATGACCTCACTGAGGAGGAGCAATACCTACAGGAAGATGAGGAGTGTTTGGGTGGAGAGGAAGAACATGAGGAAGAGGGGTTTGAAGAAGATCTTTACACCACTGCAGGAGCTTTTGAAGAAGACACAGCTACCTCGCAGCCCTGGCAATCCCCGTCAGTGCAGCCTTGGCAATCCCCATCAGTGCACTCAGACCCTGATGCCTTTCACCCTTCTCCTCTCAAGGATTCACATATTGGGAACTCCTCTCCCATAGATGACAAACCTTCACTCAATGCACTATTGCGCAAGGCAGCAGCGCATTTTGAGATAGACACAGGGGAAACTCTTCCTGACATAGACTTTGTAGAAAAAGTTATTAAAGAAAAAGCCCCTGTTAGCCAGTCTATTCCGCTCCTGGCTTCTATTAAGAGAAGAATATCTCCTTCCCTTTCCAATCCAGCCTTAGTAAGAGGGGTCAACCCTAGAATAGAAAAGCTCTTCAGCCCTTCATCCTCTGACCCTTTGTACATCAGAGGACATTCTATTCCGGACTCCCTTGTAGTTACTAATACAAGAAAAAGAGCGGGGGTACCACTATCCACTAGTGAAGCACCACCTGACAAGGAGGGCAAGAAGCTCTACGCACTTGGGAAAAGAATCACGACCTCCGCCGCCTTCTCAACTAGAATTGCAAATAACAATTCCCTACTAGCTAGCTACGCAGATGCACAGTGGAGCAAGCTGCGCAGCGAAGCGGAGGACGCACCTGAACCCCTGCGTTCACGCCTGTTAGCTGTAATATCAGAGGGAACGCTTGTAAACCAGGGCATCGTGAACTCCCTAGATGCCGCTGAGACGGCTGGCAGCTCCCTGGTTCAGGGAATACTTCTCAAACGCCATGTCTGGCTACGCAATTCAGGGTTTAAGCCAGAAACCCAAGCCTCCCTCATAAATAAGCCCATAGAACAAACACATCTGTTTGGGAAAGCAGTTGATGAGGCCCTAGAACATGCGAAGAAAGAGTTTGATACCATCAAGACTCTTGACCAAATTCCTAGGCCCCCTAACAGACGCGGCTATGGCAATAGACGCTCCTTTCGTGGCCAACGCCAGCAGCAGAACCAACAACAATTTTACTCTGCTACCAACTGGCCCTCTAACCAGGGTAACACCCAATTCAGTCAAAGAGGCCAACCGCGTGGCAGAGGAAGAGGTCGCGGCTCCAGCCCCAGAGGTTCCACGCCCAATACCAACAAATGACCCGAAGATTCGGGTCCCCTCCCATGCATCACCGGTCGGGGGCCGGTTAACATCGTTCCTATCAGCATGGGAGGGAATATCGTCAGACCGCTGGGTATTATCCACCATAGCCCGCGGATACTGCATAGAATTCAACGGTTCCCCGAAGTACAGACCCCCACGGAACCAACGCATAACACCGGAACACCTCACCATTCCTCTTCAAGAAGTAGAAGAACTACTGAAAAAAGAAGCTATAGAAGCTGTCCCCCTATCTCAGATAACAGAAGGTATTTATTCAGTGTACTTCCTTGTACCCAAAAAGGACCTAACCATGCGCCCTGTATTAGATCTGCGCCCAGCGAACAACTTTGTCAAACCCCAAAGTTTCGAATGGTGACCTTGCAGGAAGTAATCCCACTGTTATCACAAGGGGATTACATGACAACGCTAGACATGAAAGATGCATACTTTCATATTTTAATGTTGCCAGCACACAGAAAATACCTCCGGTTCAAGATATGGAACAAACACTACCAATTCAGAGTACTACCCTTCGGGATAGCTTCTGCACCGAGGGTATTCACAAAAGTACTGGCAGTAGCAGCGGCCCTCCTGCACAGGCTATCCATCCCAGTATACCCTTACCTCGACGACTGGCTCATAACCGGGGATTCTTACGAGACATGCTTCTCCAATACCCAAAAGACCGTAGACCTTTTGTACCAACTGGGCTTCTCCATCAACGAAAAGAAGTCCAGCTTGGACCCCAGCCAAGTCAAACAATTTTTAGGGGCTCTAATTCAAACAAAGGAAGGCCTCGTCTTCCCCTCCAACGAGAGGGTCCAAAACATGCTGTTTCAGATCCCCCATTATGTAGCAGGTCGAGAGGTGACGGTACGCAAGGCTATGCGCTTGCTAGGGATGATGGCATCATGTATTTATTTGGTACCTCACGCGCGCATGCGCCCAATGCAGGAGTGGCTCAACAGCCAGTAGTGTCAGGCCAGCGGACAATGGGACGATCTAGTGGTGGTCTCGCAGGCCTTAGTTCTCTCTCTGCGGTGGTGGACAAAAGAAAACCTGTTGTTGGGGAAGACTTTTGCCACACCCGCAGTGGAAGCCACTCTAACCACAGACGCATCCCTCACAGGATGGGGGGGCTCACCTATCCCATCAGACTGCTCACGGAGCGTGGACTCCGAGCTTAGCATCCAAGCATATAAACCTGCTGGAACTTCTAGCGGTGTTCAAAGCACTAAAAGCCTTTCAGGAACACCTACAAGGAAAGACAGTGATGGTCCTCACAGACAGCACCACAGCCATGTACTACCTCAACAAGCTAGGGGGCACTCACTCTCCAGGACTGTCCAAGCTGTCCCAGAATATATGGAAGTGGGCTCTCAAACACAACATGTTGCTACTATCACAACATGTACCAGGGGAACTCGATCTGCTAGCAGACAAGCTCAGCAGAGACTTCCCCCTGCCCGAAGAGTACGAGTGGCAATTGCACGAAGACATCGTCTTAGACGTCTTCACGCAATGGGGATTCCCAGAAATAGACCTGTTCGCAACTATAGAAAACTCACAATGCCAAAGTTACGCCTCCAGGTACCCCCAGAACCAGTCCAAGGGGAACGGTCTGTCGATTCAATGGTCAGGGAAATTTGTTTACGCCTTTCCCCCAACTCCGCTTCTCAACAAAGTGGTGCACAAGATGCACCAGGAGCAGGTTACCATGATACTAGTGGCCCCAATGTGGGCCCGGCAGCCATGGTTCGCTCACTTGATGGAGATGTCCCTATCTCCCCCAATGAAACTTCCCTGCCCGTACAACATGCTGTCACAAGACAAGGGCAGGACACTGCACCCATGCCCTCAGACCATGAATTTAGCAGCCTGGCTCCTGAGATCGTAGAATTTGGACATTTACAACTCCCGCAGAGATGCATGGACATCCTCAGGGAATCCAGAAAACCGAATACTCGCCACTGCTATTCTAGCAAGTGGAAAAGATTTGTCATCTGGTGTAGAATTAAGAGCATCAACCCAGTTGACTGCTCTCCCACTAACATTGTCCTATACTTGACCCATTTACTGGATTCAGGTCTAGTGTTCAATTCCATTAAGGTCCACCTAGCAGCACTTTCTGCATACGCCACTTCCCAACTTAAAGTGTCGTGGTGGAAGATACCAGTTATCAAGGCCTTCATGGAGGGGGTAAAGAGAATACATCCTCCAATAGCTGACCCAGCTCCCAGATGGGACCTAAATGTGGTACTTTCAAAACTCATGGGCCCTCCTTTCGAACCCATGCACAAGGCAACTCTTAAAGACCTCACTCTTAAGACTGCTTTCCTAATAGCGGTCACCTCCATTAGGAGAGTAAGTGAACTACAGGCTCTTTCTGTACTAGACCCCTTCGTAACAGTTCACAAAGATAAAGTGGTTCTACGCACACAGCCAAGGTTTGCACCAAAATTCATATCGAAATTTCATGTAAACCAGTCAATAGAACTACCTTCGTTCTTTCAAAACCCTTCCAGCTTGGGAGAAAAAAGTCTGCATACACTGGATGTACGCAGAGCTGTCATGTTCTACATGGAAAGAACCAGACCACTGACAAAGACTAATCAGTTCTTTGTCTCGGTGGCAGCAGGAAGAGAAGGAGATGCAGTTTCAAAGGCCACTATATCTAGATGGATTGTTCAATGCATCACTCTCTGTTACACTCTTGCTAAGAGAGAACTACCCTTCAAGCCAAGAGCACATTCCACTCGAGGCACTGGGGCTTCCATAGCATTCATTGCAAATGTTCCCCTTGAGTCCATCTGCAAAGCGGCTACCTGGAGTTCTGTGCACACCTTTACAAAACACTACTGTCTAGATACACACTCTAGATCTGACTCCCAGGTGGGACAGGCAGTATTAAGACATTTTTTCTCTACTGTTCCTTCTCATAACCCACCGCCAACTCCGGGTACTGCTCGCTAGTCTATGCACAGCATGTGATTCTAAGCAGATTAACAAACATCAGAAGACAATGCATTACTTACCGTAAAAGCATTTCTGATGGTTGTATCTGCTTAGATTCACATGCGCCCACCCTTCCTCCCCGCTCGGATGGAAGGAACATAGACATCCTTTTCTATATATTTCTCTCTTTACTGTGCTCCCTCAGGGCAGAAAAATACAAACAGAGGGACCTCGACGCGTGAGGGTTTGTGGGTACAACGCACGTCACTATAGGGATAGTGTTACAGACACGCCTTGTCGACGTCCCCTTTTCGACTACGTAAAACAAAATGCAATACTCCGCAGTGACCACTGGATGTCGGACCTATGCACAGCATGTGAATCTAAGCAGATACAACCATCAGAAATGCTTTTACGGTAAGTAATGCATTGTCATCAGATCTGGGCAGAGAACCTCTGCATAAAACAACTTTTCAGACCTGCACCATCAGACCCGCTGTACATGAGGGGGCAGCTAAAGCCTGACTCGTTTGTTATAATAAGGAAAAGAGCAGGTACTCCCCTAGCCGCCTCTGAGGCTCTTCCAGACAAGGAAAGTAAAAGGCTATTCACAATCGGCAGGAAGGTTGCCTCTTCCGCTGCATTCCAGACCATGATAGCTAATAACTCTACTTTATTAGCCAGTTACAACTGTAATAAATGGGATGATATCTCAGCTTTACTCTCCTCGGCCCCGGAACCCCTCAAGACTCAATTAGCACTGGTGGCTTCAGAGGGAAGGGAAGTTTGAAGCTGCTTGCTAAAAAGCAGCTTGACGCCGCAGATAACGCAGGCAGAGTCATAGCTGAGAGAACCATTATTAAGCGTCACGCTTGGTTACGCCAATCCAGGTTTAAGCCAGAGACGCAGGCCACTCAAATTAATATGCCTGTCTAGCACAATGTACTCTTTGGCAAGGCCGTCGAGGACACCTTGAAGACAGCCAATGAAGAATGATAGTCTGAAATCATTGGGCCAATTGACCAATAAGCCTCCTGGCCAATTGGGAAATGGCAATTTCTGTCGCTCATGCAGACTATTTTCCCAGAGGTGTTCCAGCTATAACCAAAATCGGGAAACAGCATGGGGGAACAATCAAGGCCAAGCCTCTCAGAATGACCAGTGAGCACCGCGCAGAACACTGTTGGGGAAGTGGGTCCCGCCTCCAGAGGTGGTACCCCACCTCAGAAACGGCAACATCCCGCTTCAGGTGCCCTCCCATGCCTCTCCAGTAGGAGGGCGCATTTCCAACTTCACCCAAGCATGGGAGGGAAATCTACTCAGACAGATGGGTGCTGTCCACTGTAGCGGGAAGATATTGTATAGAGCTCCTCAAGCGACCCCCGGAACCACCCCCACACCAGAAAACCCACTCCAAAGAAGACCAGTACATCCTCCTCGAGGAAATCGCCACACTGTTCCAAAAGGACGCCATAGAAATCATCCCAGCCAACCAGGTAAACAAGGGTATTTATTCAACTTACGTGCTTGTGCCAAAGAAAGATCTAACAATGCACCCAATATTAGATTTACTCCCTGCAAACAAATGTCACACCACAAAAGTTCTGCATGACTACGGTACAAGAGGTAATGCCTCTGCTAAAAAAAATGGGGATTACATAGCAACATTGCATATGAAAGATGCCTATTTTCATATTTCACTGTTCCCAGCGCACAGAAGATTCTTGCGTTTTCAAGATATCGAACCAGCACTACCAATTCAAAGTGCTGCCCTCGGAATAGCATCTGTGGGTATTCACAAAGGTACTAGCGGTGGTGGCAGCACACCTGCACAGGGAGGCAATCCCAGTGTTCCCTTACCTGGACAACTGGCTGATTAGAGGAATCTCCCCTAATTTGCAGGTATAACATTCAAAGAGCTATCAACCTTCTTTCAATTGGGCTTCTCCAACGATAAAATCAAGCCTACTGCCAAGCACAACCAAACAATTACTAGGACCTGTCATAAACACAGAAGAAGTGTTGGTCTTTCCGTCAGAGGAAAGAGTCCAAAACATGTTACTGCAAATACTGCATTATCAAGCCGGCCGCCAGATAATCATACTCAAATTGATGCGTTTAATGAGCATGATGGCCTTGTGCACTGACCTGGTACCTCATGCGCGTCTGCGACCCATGCAGGCATGGTTGACGAAACAGTGGTCTCAGGCAAGTGGTCAGTGGGACGATCTAATGGTCGTTGCGCCAACACTAGTACAAAATCATTGTTGATGGACAAGAGTAAACCTGTTGAAGGGGAAACCCATCTACGATCCTGAAGTACTAGTGATTATCACGACAGACTCCTCACTTGCGGGGTGGGGGGCTCATTACCTTCACCACACAGCTCCGGGTCTGTGGCCTCATGCGGCAGCACAGAACCACATCAATCTGCTGGAACTTCAGGCATTCAAGTTTCACCTAGCGAACCAATCTGCAACTTCTGACAGACAGCCCTACGGCAATGTTTTACATCAACAAAGGGGCACACGTTCTCCAAATCTGTCCAGGCTTGTGCAACAAATTTGAAGATGGGCACTCAAACGGAAGATAATCCTATCATCACAGCACGTTCCTGTTAGACACTACACTGCCTGTTAGACACTACACCCTAGTGATCCCCCACCCTCCTACCCCCACCTCTGCCACTGAACACTCCTGCTCCAAGAATAAGGGAAAGACTTAAAGGATTGGGCCTTTTGCCTAGTGAAGAGAGTAGGTGCTTAACAGTTACTTGTAAAATAGTTTGTTAGTAACTGTAACTCTCAGAGTGAAGTTATCACTTGCCTTAGAAATGTTCTGCCATTCTGAAAAGTAGATATAAGGTTATTTTATTAGCCTGTGAATTGGTTGTGCCTCTTCACCAAACGTAATGCTGTTGGTTTAACTTAACTATCCTTCAGAAAATGAGTGTGCAAGTTTCCCAACTGGCTCTTGCTTCCCCAGACTTGCTGTTAGCCTGTCCAGAATAACTCTGCATTAGGTTTTACCTACCGAGTCATTCGAACACTGGGTTTTGCTTTCCCTGTTCTGTTTTAGATGACACAAAAACAGTATTGGGTTTATACTTGTCCCAAGTTTCACTCCGATCGACCCTCCGATGTCCAACTTGGGTCCTTCCTCTCCTCCATCTCTACCTGTGGCGTTCCGCAGGGGTCTAACCTCACCCTGGCTGTGCAACCAATACCTGGCACTTCTTGCCTACCGCATTGCCGCTCTCTGTCCCAACTTTCAGTGCTATGCAGATGACTCTACTCATTTTCAGGCTTCCTTCTGCCAACTCTTCTTCTCTCATCTCCAACTGTCTTTTCTCTATCCAGGAATGGTGTGCCACCAACTATCTCTGCCTTAATGCCAGTAAGACTGAGATTATCTGCATCAGCACACCTGCTCTCTGGCTGGCCTTTCTTGGCCCTCTTCCTTCTCCCACCTGTGAGGCTAATGACCTCAGGGTCATCTTCGACTCACTCTCTCCTTCTCTCCTCACATCTGACATCTCTAAGAAGTCACACTACCAGCTTCACCGCCTCAGGTATTCTTACTTTGCTCTACCTCCCCCAGAAGCCCACTGCCTCCAGAGCTCTGGTTCTCTCTAGGCTTGATTACTGCAACAGCCTCTTTCTTAATCTGCCTGCTTCTACTCTCCGCCCTCTGCAACTCATCCAGAACAGGACTGCAAGACTTTTCCTTGGCCTCAAGCCCTGGGATTGTATCTCTCCAGGACTGAAATCTCTGCACTTGCTCCCAGTGGCTGCGAGGATTAAGTTCAAAACCCCCTGCATTGTCCAAAAGGCCTTCTGGGGCCTCAATACCTTCAACTCTCTTCCTAAATATCTTCCTTCTCCAGCATGGGGTCTGGCATGGATTCACATGCTCATGAATATTCCCCGTCGTCAGGCTGGGAATCCTCGGTAAAGAAAAAACCAGTATCAGTTTCGTTTCTGATCTGTCTTTCGTAGTAACAACCAATCACTGGTCTCTGCGTCATACTGACCACAGCCAATGACTGCCCTCTACCTAAGCACCGCCTCTGGTAGCCATCTTCAGATTTTTACCGCACGTTCATGTGTTGGGATCCTCGTGCTATTGCTCTCGAGCGTTAGTGCTATTTTTTCACATTTTCTCTAAAAAACTTCGTTTTTTCGGTCAAAAAGAGCCTCAAGCTCCACCGACTTTCCATCGGATCAACAGGGACCCGTGTCGGATTCGTCTGTGCCCCTCAAGGGTGAAGATCTCGTCGAGCTACGCTTTTGGAGGATTCCAGAAGTTTCTCAGGCCCGGACATGGCCCAGGAGAAGGGAAGCTCGACGCCCGGAAAGCTGTTCAGGATCTGCCCTGGATGCCAGCTTCAGAACGTCTTTAAGGAGGACGAACACTCCTTTTGTCTCTACTGCCTACATGAGGACAGAACGCACGTGGAGAAGGATTGTGCGTTTTGCAGCAATATGTCGGAGCGGACCATGAAGGACCGCCATCAACGTCTCGCCAACTGGCTGGAAGGGAAGAGCTTGTCAGGCGAGAAGAAGAGGAAGAAATCCGAGCGGTCTTCTAAGACCTTTGAGGATGCCCCGGCGACGGTGGTCCAACACAAGGCCAAGCACCGCGAGTCCGCTGGCACCGGGAGCGCCGAACGGTCGGGCTCTACAGGCGCTAGGCAGGGCGCACCCTCCCCGGCACCTTCAGCCACGAGCCAAGGCTCTGGGTCGGGTAAGAGGAAGGGCGAGCACCCGGCGAAGCTCCTGGAGAGGCCCCGGTCGAGCTCGAAGGCCCCATCGGAGGGGGAGCGAGGCAATGTCCCCCCCCCCCCTCAAGGATAAGGCGGTGAGCGCACCTAAGGTGGTGAAGGCCTTAATCCATCCGGCCAAGCCCTCTATCGATACTGTTGCGGCGGCCCTGGCTCAGCCTGTGGAGGCTACACCAGTGGTGGCGACCTCGGGGCTCAGAGTCTCCCTGCCACCTCGGAGGGAGTCCTCTTTTGTGCCCATCGATAGGACCCCCGTGAAACCCCCGGCGGGGAAGACAAAGGGGGGGCAGGGCGTTGTCGTAGACTCGGCCTCAGCTTCAGAGGAAGAGCTGATTGAGGTCTTAAGCCACGGCCTTGGCGTGGAGGAAGACCGGCCCGTCGGGATGGATCCCGACGCAGGTGACGACAACATCGTCGAGGGTGCCGACGGGGCTCCTGATCGCCCGTCGGATTCCCCTCTGCCAGTGCCGCAAGACAACTCGGCGGCCATTTTGTTGGCTATACAGTCCTTATGTTCAGAGATAAGGACGAGACTACCGTTGCTGACGGAGGAACCTCTCCCGTCGGGGGATCCGGAACCGGGACCTTCGGGTGCTCCCCCGCCCAAGAAAAGAAGGATTCACCCTCCACCTCCTTTTCAGCCGTCGCGCCCCGTCCAGCCCTCCTCCCCGTTCTCCCGATGGGATGATACGGGGACTGACACGGCAGCGACGGGTACGGACGACGAGGTATACGACGAGGATCTACCGTCGTCGCCTCCCACCAGGGTTTCTCCTCCAGACGAGATTGGATCGTTCCACTCCATGATCGCCAGGGCATCCGAGCTTTTCTAACTCTGCCCTGTGGAGAAGAAAAAGGAAGGATTCCTTTATCAACGGCGCGAGGCCTAGAGGAAGACTGTCCTCGCGGTGCCTCTACTGGACGACATTTGGGATGAGGGCCTCGCCCTCCTCAAGAACCCTTCCACGACGCCGGCTAGAAGAGACCGGTTCGATAAGTACCGGGTCCCAGATGCGGCCCCCCTGTGCCTCCGGGCGCAGCCTACCCCGGACTCCATCGTCTCCGCGGCGGCCAGGAAGAAAGCGGGGGGGGGTGCGGCCTCCACATCGACTTCCCCACCGGACGGCGAGGGAAAGAAATTGGACGCTATGGGACGCAGGGTCATCTCGTCTGCAGTGACGACGAGTAAAGCGGCCAACGCCTTGGCTATCGTGGCCTGCTACGACAGGGAGCTTTGGTACAAACTGGCCCCCCTGCTGGACTTCCTACCGGACGACAAGAGGGCGGATGCCCTGGAGATCCTCCAGGAAGGCGAGGTGGCGTCGACCACGCCATCACTATTGCGACGGACATCGCCGACACTGGGTTTCGCCAGTTGGGCAACGGCGTGTGCCTTAGGCGGCGTGGATGGCTCAAGGCTACGGACTTCCGTCAAGACGTACAGACCAGAGTCCTGGACATGCCGTTCGATGGGAAAAACCTGTTTGGGAAAACAGTGGACGATTCCCTTCAGGCCATTAAAATGGACACTGAGACGGCCCGGGCCCTTGGGGTTCTGCAGCAACGACGGACGCCCTTTCGGAGCAGCGGAGGCAAGGGCGCCTCCAAAGGTTCCGGCGGCGGTTTCTCCACCTACCGTCAAGCGGCCCGCTCGTCGTCTCAGGAGGCCTACAGAGGACGAGGCAAGTCTGGCGGACCCCGCCGTCGTCGCCAAGGAGGTCAAGGCGGCAAAGCCTCGCCAAAACAGGATTGAACCGACCGTGGGGTCGGGCCCCCACCGAAGCACCCCAGTGGGAGGCCGGCTGGCGAGCTTCGTCAGCGTGTGGGAGTCCATCTCCACCGACCGTTGGGTGCTGGACGCCTTAGCCCGGGGCCACGCGCTCGAGTTTCAAAGAAGGTGCCCGCGCGTCCCCCCCCGTGGCCAGGAAAGAGCTTCACGTCCCTCAGCTTCTCCTGGAGGTAAAGGCGATGCTCAGGAAGGGCGTCATCGAACTCGTCCCAAAGAGGCTTCGGGGCTCCGGAGTTTACTCAAGATACTTCCTCGTGAAGAAGACGGGAGGATGGCGCCCCATCCTAGACCTGCGAAGTCTGAACAAGTCCATCAAGGCGCAGAAGTTTCGGATGGTCACCCTCCAGCACGTCCTGGGGCAGCTGGAGGAAGGAGACTTCCTGTCGTCGTTGGATTTGGAGGATGCCTACTTCCACATTCCCATCCTAATGGGGCACCGAAAATTCCTCGGGTTTGTGGTCCAAGGGCGTCACTACCAGTTCAAAGCCCTCCCCTTCGGACTACGGTCGGCACCCAGGGTATTCACCAAGTGCCTTGCACCGGTGGCGGTGCAGCTGCGCCGCGAGGGGATCCACGTCTACCCCTACCTGGACGACTGGCTCATCCGAGCCAAGACGAGGGAGCTCGCCGTGGAGCACACGGCAAGGACCGTCCAACTTCTCACGGACCTGGGATTCTCCGTGAACTACGCCAAGTCCCACCTGGTACCCGCACAAAACGCACTGTTTCTGGGAGCGAAGCTCGACAGTGTCCCTTCTGGCCTCCCCGTCGGAGGAAAGGACCAGGTCCATCCTGGGCAAGGTACAGCGGATGTTGGTTTCCGACGCGGCCAAGGTGAGGTCCATCAAGTCCCTCCTCGGAATGATGTCTTCTTGCATCTACCTCATTCCCATGTGCAGGCTCCGGATGCGCCCGTTGCAGGAGTTCCTGGACGCGCGCTGGATCCAAACGACGGGCGGCTTCGAGGAGAGGATCACACTCGACGAGAGTTTCCGCCGAGCGGTCCGGTGGTGGGGCACCCGCGCGCATTTGACGGCGGGCATGGACTTCCAGACCCCAGACCACCAGGAGACAGTGACCGCGGATGCCTCCCTGGAAGGGTGGGGAGCGCACACCGCAAATCTGCACGCGAGAGGCCTATGGCTCCCGACGGAGAAGTCCCTCCATATCAACGTCCTGGAGCTCCGTGCAGTGTTCTGGGCCCTCAGGTCCTTCCTTCCGTCCCTCAAGGGCAAGGTGGTGAGGATCTTCACCGACAACACCACCACCATGTTTTACATCAGGAAACAGGGCGGAACCAGGTCCCCAGCACTGTCCAAGGAGGCGCAGGACCTGTGGCATTGGGCCGTCGCCCAAAGGATGTTTCTGGTGCCGTTTCATCTGGCAGGGATAAAAAACACCATCGCCGACTCACTCAGCAGGGAGCTGCGCTCGTGCCACGAGTGGGAACTACGGCAGGATCTAGTGGATCGCCTCTTCCGACGGTGGGGCACACCCCAGATCGACTTGTTCGCGACGGCGACGAACTCCAAGTGCCGGAGGTTCGCCAGCAGGTTTCCCCAGGCGAGGAGCATGGGCGATGCTTTCTCGTTCCCCTGGGAGGGCCTGTTCCTCTACGCGTTCCCTCCTTTGCCACTGCTAATCCGGCTCGTCAACCAGCTCAAGAGGTCACGGTGCAGGATGATCCTCGTCGCACCTGCGTGGCCGAGGCAGATATGGTTCCCGGACCTTCTGGACTTGTCAGCGTCCCCGCCAATCAAGCTGCCGGTGGACGCGGATCTACTCTCCAGGGAAGGAGGCGCCATCCTCCACCACGACCCGAAATCGCTGAACTTGCAGGCCCGGCTCCTGCAGCGATAGAGTTTGGAGGATACGACTTACCGGCCGACTGCAGAGAAGTTCTTGCAAAGGCCAGGGCGTCCTCAACTCTTAAATGCTACGGACACAAATGGAAGAGGTTCTCTGTCTGGTGCCACGCACAGAAGATTAACCCTCTTCGGATTATGGCTCCCCAGGTGCTGCCGTACCTGCTGACGCTGGCCAAAGCTGGACTGGCACACGCGGCCAAGATTCATCTTGCTGCGATCTCCCGATACACCAGAACCACGGGCCGGACGTCCCTGTGGTCTCATCGTCTGTTGAAAGAGTTCATGAAGGGACTGTTCAGATCGTTCCCGCCTGTGAAGGCTCCGGCCCCGGCGTGGGAGCTCAACGTGGTGCTGACCAAGCTCATGGGACCTCCGTTCGAGCCTCTGCACTCGGCCCCGTTGAAGTTTCTGTCGTGGAAAACAGCGTTTCTTGTGGCCATCACCTCCGCACGACGGGTGGGAGAGATCCAGGCCCTTTCCTGCAAGGCCCCGTACTTGACTTTTCATGACACGAGGGTAGTGCTCAGGACGCACCCCTCCTTCATGCCCAAGGTACCGTCGGACTTCCATCTCAACGAACCCTTGGTGTTGCCTGTGTTCTTCCCGTCGCCTTCGTCGCCGGCTGAGAGGACTTTGCACTCGCTGGATGTGGCTAGAGCGCTGAAGTTCTACGTGGACCGCACAAAGTGTTTTCGGAAGACGTCACAACTCTTTGAACTTTGGACCTGCCAATCAGGGGAAGGCTCTCTCGAAGGCTTCCATTTCCAGATGGCTCTCCGGCTGTATCATGTACTGTCATCGGTTGGCAAACCGACCGCTGCCTGGCCGTCCGAGAGCCCATTCCACCAGAGCGATCGCAGCTACCACGGCGTTCCTTTCTGGTGTGCCCCTGCTGGACATATGCAGGGCTGCTACGTGGAGGTCGACGCACACCTTCACAAAATTCTACTGCGTCGATCGGGATTCCAGGGAGGAGTCCAGGGTCGGTCAAGCAGTGCTGCGCAACCTGTTCGCCTGAGGTGAGCCTGGTGAGGAGGTAAGATGCTTAATGTTGAGTTTGATGTAATGCTTAATGTTGAGCCTTTGCCACCTCCCGTGGTTGTGCATGTGTGTACTGCTAGGTATTCTTTATTCATGAGCATGTGAATCCATGCCAGACCCCATGCTGGAGAAGGAACAAGTTACTTACCTGTAACTGTTGTTCTCCAGCATGGGTCTGGCATGGATTCACATGCGAACCCTCCCGCCTACCCCTCTGCGGCTCTTCACTTGGTCATACTGCCACTTCACGTGCTTCCAAATCTGAAGATGGCTGCCAGAGGCGGTGCTTAGGTAGAGGGCAGTCATTGGCTGTGGTCAGTATGACGCAGAGACCAGTGATTGGTTGTTACTACGAAAGACAGATCAGAAACTAAACTGATACTGGTTTTTTCTTTACCGAGGATTCCCAGCCTGACGACGGGGAATATTCATGAGCATGTGAATCCATGCCAGACCCATGCTGGAGAACAACAGTTACAGGTAAGTAACTTGTTCCTTATCGAGCTCTTCTCTCATCTGCCTCCATTTCCCTCAGGGTCAGTCGCTTCTCCAAGCAACAAGCTGGTGGTAGATCTCCCTCTCCAGCTGGGGGCTCCCTCTGGAACAGCCTCTCTGAAAATTGAGGAGAACCATCTCTGGTTCCAGAAGCACCTCAAAACCTTCTTCTTTGCTTCTGCTTACTCTCCTCATCTTCCATGCTCAACTCCTGACTGGAACTGCACTGGTCACCCGGCTACTATCTGGCCCAGGTCCCCTCCCCCACCAGCTGCACACCTGCACTGCCTCCCAGGCAACCCTTGCATTTGGGGGCTGTTTCTGTACTCCTATAGCCCCCACCAGCTCTCAACACTTTGCACTTACCCTCGCACTTGCCACTAGCTGGCCGTAATTTTTACCTATTTTATATATTTTATTTATTCTTTACTGTTGATCCTATGGATTACACTGCCCCCTCTGCACTTGCGCAATCTCAATGTCACCTGGCCTAGTAAGATTTCGTGCCTTGAAACACTTGTGTATAGGCACGTTATAAATGCCAGATCATAGCTCAAGTATATGGGTTTTACTTAACTTGAGTTAGCTGTGTGCCATCCTAAAATAAGTTACAAGAGTTACTGCTTATCTCAATCTGTGTTTCACTGATCTAAAAAGCAACTGTAATTGAATATTACATCCTTAGGTTTTACTCGCCTAGTAGAACTGTCATCACGAAAGTAGTTATGTTTTAACTGTACCAAAAATAAGTGTTCCACTATTTTCAAAACATATATTGTCCTGTTGATTTAAGTGATTTCTTGCTGAGCATCACAGTACAACTTTTAGCGTCTACTACCCTGGTATTACTGAATGTAACCATTGGTTTTACTCCCCAAGAATAGGTGTGTCCTATACTGAATGTGTTTTTAAAAGGTTTGAGTTCCATAGAGCTACTGTTAGGTGTTCCAAATAAGGTGTTATGCTTTGGCTGTGTACCTTCAAGCTTTGTGTTGTGTTTTTCTTAATGCGTTTGACTTTAACCAGTACTTACCCCAAGACTTAACTTGGCCTATTTGTATCTAAAATCTTTATTTTTTTCTTCTGGTTGTCAGGGTTTCTATTGATTAATTTGTGTTATAGTTTCTTTGTACCGGTCTACAGCCTTCTCTCCCTCCTAAGATAAGTCTGGCTGCTCTGTCTACGCTACCAACGAACTCTGGTGGCACAGCCTTATACTGAGAGTGGAGTCTTGTATTGTCTCAGTTGAATGGTTTTAATGAAGTTGAGTAGAACTTCTGAAAAACTGCTGAGACCCCCAGCTCTTTTGCTGGACTTGGGACTTTTTAGTTTTACCTCCTGAGTGAGTGGGAACTTTTTCCTCACTTGTGTTTTTACCTGATTTGGATTTTGTGTTTTCACTGTTTCTGGAGTCTGACGAACTCCATAGCCATCCTTTGGGTTTCTCCTTAAGGTTCAAATACCTTTACTATTCTTGGGAACTGTAAGTCACCCAAGTAAAGTGAAATTGACTTTGCTTACCTTTTCATTTTGTAGGTCCAGCACACACCATCTCATGTGGAGTGCTGAGGGGGGAGATTAGTAGCCCCTTATCTTACTTTCTCATGTAAAATATTTTGTTACCCTTGCTACTTTAAATGGCTGGTGGCTGTGGTTTACATTTTCCTACCATTGTGCTTTTCTACCGCAGGCTGAATCCTAAGCTGCCGTACAGCACCCATTGGTGACCATTTTGTCACAATGGCTGCCTTTTTTCACAATTTTCTGTTTGATGTCTTTCTTGGTGTTAGGCAAGATTGTATGCAGTACTCTTTGGGTGCACTACAACAACCATGACCTCCTGGCAATAGGAACACAACCTTTGGTATAAGTATGTATTACACAGGTTGATAGCGTTTTGAGCAGCCAAGCTTCTCTCGAGGGGTCAGTGTGAGCTGTAGGGGAGTTAGAGATTCACAGTGACAATCATTCAAATAAACTTACACAAGGTTTCTTGATTAAACAATTATTAATTTAACAGTCAGAGTAAGCCTTCAGAAGGGGGGCAATATAATGGGAACACACAAAAATGCATCAAAATGCACACACTGTTTCCCTAAATCGGCACATACCCATTCGGGATGGCACACACACTTTCTGCACCTCGGGTGACTTCCATAGCTAGGACACTGTGGACATTAATATATCACTGTTGCATTTAGGGCATTACTTAGGGGTATGTCAAAGAAAAAGATTAGAATAAAATGAGATTTCAAATATTCTGGAGCAGGCAAGTACTTTTGGTAACCCCAATGCACAGTAAGTTAACCCTTTCCAGGAAAAAGGGCCAAACGGAGTCGGAGGGAAGAAGAGTTACTCTGGAAGCCAGGCAAAACTCAATTGGACAAAAGTCAAGTTGAGCTGAAGCAATTCTTGCAGGTAGGTAAGTCTTGCGCAATGTTTTAGAAGTCTTTGTAGAAAAGAAGAAATTCAAAGTAGGGCCACAAGCTGATTAGGCTTGTGAGGTAAAGATGTTAGCAACTCTACAGAAGCAACCAAGACACGTCTCCAATGAGCACAAGTGAGGTTACACAACAAGAGTTAAGTTCTTAGACTTTACAGTACCTTTGGTTAGAAGAAAAACTGTTAAAGCTTACTTCTGTTCCTGTGCAGCTCTGCAGATCCTGTGTTCCTGGGCCTCAGTAGTGGGGACAATAGGGAGGACGTCTGGAGGATTCCTGCACTGCAACGGGACGGTCTGCTACAGATAAAAACCAACTTCTATTCAGTGACACTTTGCAGTTTCAGCTCCTTGCGTCTCTGCAAATAGCACCATCGCAGACTCTTGGCTGTTGAGATGGGCTTTCCTTGCATCTGGGGTCCAGTACTCTGAGGTGGCTCGGGCTCGGTCAGGCCTGTTTCCTGGGAGTCCGTAGGATCTTACTGGAGCTCATGGCCAACTTAAAAGCAACGCACACAATCTGGTGTTCATCTCAGTGGCTCTTCGGTTGCATGCAGCAACTGCAGTGGAAATACAACCGGCTTCGAGAGGATGTCCAGTTGGCTGACCTTGGAGTTAATTGGTCCCACCAACTCAAGGGGAGTAGTCGTCCTTGCAGGGCTTCTCTAGTTGAGGCGAATTAGGTGCTTCAGCACAGCAGCAGGGCTTCACTGGGCAAACAAACGGTCCAGGAGTTTCAGCAGGCGTCTCTTCCATGTTCTTCGGATTCCTTCGTCCAGTGGTCTACTCTGCCTTCCAAGCCAAAAAGCCTCACCTTTTATGCAGGTTTCTCCCATTCATTCCAGCCTAGCTGTCAATCACAGCAGGGTGGCTGTCCTTGCCGGACAGCCCGCTGGCCAATCACCAAAGAGCGTATTTCTGTTTCCTGGGAGACTAGGCACAGGGAGTTTTGGGCACCTCCCTCACTTCCTGCCCCCACCAGACACCCAGGCTAAATGTGAATCCCGCCAAAGACAAAACTAACAAAGGGACCAAAAATGGTTTAGCGCGTAGAGTACATCTCAAGAAGGACCTTTCCACAAAGAAATGCCGAAAAAAGACCAGGGCCATTTTGACAAAAATGGTACCGTTGGGTGCTTTTACCGCAGGCTGCGTTTGCAGCTGTAGTAAAGCACACCACGGTAGTTATGATATATTTTATTTGTATTGCGCTCGTACACAAGTGTTTCAGAGCGTTAAAAGTAAACCACTGCCACCAGCCAGTATCTGTCCTTCATTGAGCAAAGGGTAACATAAAAATGTTACATGAGAAACTAGACAAAGGATATACTAAGTAACCCCTCCAGCACCCTATTGTAAGATATTGTGTGCTGGGTCTAGAAAGTGACAAATGTAAGTAAAGTCAATTTCACTTCACTGCTCTTGGAAACAGTAGTTTATCCAAGAGAAGGTATTTAAAACTTTTGGGAAATCTGAAAGACTTCCCTGTGCCACTGCACTGAGGGTACTATGTGACACAATGTAAAGATGATGCCTACGGAGTTTGTCAGGCTCCACACTTAACAAAAACACATAGAATTAAAAGTACCAAGTCCCCAAGTTCAGCAAAAGAGCAGGGGGGGTATCTACGCTGGAAGGAATTTAGCACTAAACTGAAAATTCTCCCCAACACTTGGGTTTTACTGTGTGCGTTGACAGATTTGAGCCCTTTGTTCTGCCTTTGCCGGGCTTCAGCCCTGAAGCTCACCCCTGGTTCCAGTGTGTCTGGAAGGGCGGGATTTGAGGGAGGGCCCTGAAACTCCCCTGTCCTTTGTCTCCAGGAATGCCTGAATGAAACTAGTCCCGATTTGCTGGCTGTCCAGCCACCCTACTTTGATTGATGACCTAGGCTGTGCATGAATGGGAGAAACCTGCTTAAAAGGGGAGCGTTTTGGGACTACAAGCAGTCGATCACTGGGAGAAACACCTGATGAAGAAACCATGACAGAAGCCCGCTGCAACCTCCTGGACCTTTCAATTACCCGGTGAAGCCCTGCTGCTTTGCTTTGACCTCCTTTTTCGCCTTGACCGAGCTCAGTGTGAAACGACTTCTCTCCTTGGGTTAGTGGGACCAACCAGCCCGAGACGAACTCCTCTTGTGCACCAGCCCTGCCTTGCTGTGCCTCTCCATTGCTGCAGAAGCCCAATCTCCAGAGTCCAGTTTCCTTGGTTGTGTGCAACGTCTGCCACAGAACTAATCTGGCGAACAGATCAGGAGCCTCCAAAGGACACTCCAGAAGCAAGACCTCCAGATAGTCCCCTCACCAGAGTGCAGGACCCAAGGTGTGAAAGAAGCCCAACCGGTATCTAAGCTCTTAACAGTGCGGTTTACCAAGCGCTGAAACCACAAAGTGCCGCTGAACCGAAAAGAGCCCGTAGCAGCCGACAACTTTCAAAGTGCCACGACTGGAGCCCTCCAGATGTCCTCCCTCTTGTCCCCATGACTTGGGCTCAGGAACCTAGGGTCTGCATCGCTGCACCAGGACAGAATCCAGCTGGACCACCCTTCTTCAAACCAGAGGTACTGTTTAGACTTGGAGGTGGGGGGGGTAGGGGGGTTTACTAGCCTCTTTGAGCTCTGCTTTTCTCAGTTGAGACTTGCAGTGGCTTACCGTTACAGGATATCAGGTAATAATGTTCCCATACACAATTGATTCCCACTCTGCTTTTCACAGGTTTAACAGCTTGTGACCCTACAAGTGATTTTTCTCTGACCTCTCTAACGTTGCAAGACTTTATCTAAGATGTGCCTCAGCTCCATAGACTGTGTTCCAATTGAATTTGGCTGTCCTGGCTCCCTACAGACTCTTCTAGCCCATTGACTTTGATATTAATTGTCCCTCAGAGGTGGTTACTTGTTTTAGACTGTTATTGCTGGGAAAGGTTTGTCTACATTTCATTCGAACATTTAGTTGTCCTCACATATACTGAGAACACGTTTAACCTTTTTTCTTCAACGTCAGAATCTACAAAGTATAACTAGTATGATACATAAATGCCATTATTGTCCTTGTGAATGTAGTCGCCTGAGAGTGTAGGAATTGTGGAAGAAGCATATCCAAAGATTACCCACTAACTTAGTCTGATTCTGGAATGTGATTTAAAAGTGTATTTACAGTTACAAGAATTGCCTCTTTAAAGAACGCTTATTTAAAACTCAATGTTAATTAACTATTTGTAAGTGAAACCTTGAGTGTAAGTGTTACTTGGTTACTTATATTGATAAATTTCATTGCTACAGCTCACATTTACCCGTCATGAGATCCGTCACAGCCCCAACCTGTGTAGTACAGACCTATATGGTATAGGGTAGTCTCACAGTATGACTGCATCAAGTCTTACCTATGTAAGGGTGTCCCGAATTACGCTCACACCAGAGTCAATACACCCCTCTAGGGAAATAAGGCAAAAAGGCGATCTTGTAAGTATAACAAGTATAATCTTACGAAATGATGGTAGCAAAGGAATCTGCTTCCTGAATGGTCCTCTCCTGTCACTCTGCCTGTTCTTTTCCTGCATAAGTGGTCTCAAGCAGGGGTTTATATAGGTCCAGCTTGCCATGTCACTGGAGCTGGATCATGGCTTCATCCCTATCTGTCCTTTTTCCATAATAGTAATGCTACTAAGCCGCCTTTCTTTGTCAGCGGTTTTGTCAGAGCATAGTTTTCTACATTTTGCTAACTATGCAAAAAGCACTGCATCTCTGCAGACTTTACTAAGCTTGAGGCCCGGCCCAAGGAAAAACGAAACATTGTTATCCATGTTCAAACATTTTGCAGTCATTCTATCCATATTCCACTCATCCTGCTCATGTTTCTGTGTCCTGTAGTTTCCTCCTCAATTTAGACTTATCATTTTTATTTCTAAATGCACTTTGCCGTACAAAACATGCTAGTCCTATTAACACGCATGGACCTTTGGTGGACAGTGGAAACCTGGTAAGTCAGTTTGTGCTGGCCATGGTGTCGAACACTGCACACTAAGCCTGCGGTCTATTTTGAATCCCACAGGCCACATTCCTTCTGGGAAGGAGGGGGGGGGTTAACTTATCTACAGCATTAGCTAAGCTTTTAGAATGCCTGGGATCTAATATTCCAAATCTATACAACTAATAGTTAATTGCACCTTATATTGGACAATAACTTCAGTGCTTGCCTATGTGCATGTATGTGTTTGCATGAGAGCCTTCCCAATGCCCCTCCTCCCCCTGGTTCCTTCCAAAACACTTAAAAGTGGGTCTTTGTAAAAGTTCTGGGACTTGGTAGAAACCTTCGTTGAGGGGCACAGGCTGTGAGGCCTGGGCGACTGAACATGGGTGAATACCTAAACAGTAGAAGGAAACAGTGCTCCAATAGCAGAGGAGCGACCCAAACCGTTTCAGGTAAGTTTACCAAGGGACCCACAGTACCTCAAGGGTGTAGAAGCTGATGCAGCTGGACGCCTCTTGGATGCAAGGCTGCAAATCCGGTCTCCTAGTCTTTGGTTCTAGTGATGAAAGGAGGGGACCCCCGCATGGGCTCCCCCAGCAGTAGACAATAGAGGGACTCGCCAGCACCAAATTATTCATACTCCTGCATCGGTTTGGGGCTTTGGCGCCTTTTTCTCAGCACCAGTATTTAACGTTCACTGATGGTTTTTGGTTTCTCAGTCCTGCCTACTGGTGAGGGGACTTTGAGGAGAGGATTCATGCTTCTGGAGGTCCACATGGATGCCACACAAGTTCCAGCGAGATTTGTCAATGGCAAGGCAATGCACTTAAAGGTGGTGGAGGTACCACAGTTATTTGGATTCTGCTGCCCTGGAAGGTTGCAGGACGTCAGCGGGAGGGGGGGAATGGCTCAAAATTAAGTGTTGCGAGGCTGGTTATACCCACTAGACCAGAGGAGGAAGCCTTCCTTGGTGAAGCTTCCCTGTCAATTCAAAAATGGGTTCAGGACAGTAGCGATACTTCACTGGTACTTCTGTGGTTACTGAGCTGCTGCAGTAGTCTCTGGTTGTCGTCTTTGGCGCTTCAGTTCCAGGGGTTGACATAGCCTTCTGTCCCAAGAACCTCACTTTTTATGGGGGTACCCATTCATTCATTCCTATGGACCTGTCGGTCACCTGGGGGTTGCTGTCTTGGCAGGACAGCCAGCAGCCCAGGTCAAACTGGCTCTATCCAGGCATACACTAAGACAAAGGCCAGGGAACGTTTGGGCTCCTCGCTCACTTCCTGCCTCAGCAGACACACTGGAGCCTTTGCCCAATCTCCCTAACTGGGGTCACGATTAGGTAGGCTGAACGTAATGTACAGTTGGTATCAGTAGCTACTCCCAGAGAATACACCACTGATATGAAAAATAAACATTTCATTATAATATTACACATCAACTGCTGTTCAAATAAGTACTTTGGGTAAGACTGTGTAAAAACTGTAAAGGGCCATAGACAAACCCTTCCTATGCTTAATCTAAACGAATGCCTAATGTTAAACAAAGTACATCTGCATAGCTAATGTTGGGGAGATAAAGGGACTCCTAGACAACATTAAAGTGCATGTTTTATGATACTGAATGCAATTGCCAGTGCACGAATTGTCACAATTTCCGCAGCCTCTAGCACTGTAAAAGTATAACAATGTGGACCATATACTAGAATCAGTACCTGGAGGGAGCAAAAGGTGGGTAGCACTTTCCCAATAAGACATTGAATGCCACCAAAAGTTGGAAAAAATGTAGGCTTGCAATATCGGGCCTGAATGATCTGCTTGCACTCCCGAAATGCCAGATATCTAAAATAAAACTGTAGTTGTACACACTTTTCCATAGCAGGTAAGAATGCAGAGATTTAAAAATGTACATTAAATCATTGGTATATGGTAACATTCCAGTCTCCTTTTGAAAACTCCAGGGATCCACCTAAAGTCTGGTCAGCCAAGTACCTTCCAGTGCCACTCATGTGTTTGAGGACATTTGGTTGGGGCGGGATAGAGGGGTGGGGGGTTGAGGGGTATAGACTTCGGGTCTGTAAATCCTCAAAGCACCAATTTAGAAGTTGTTTGTTCAGGAATGCTGGTGGATTTATAGGATTCTGTTACCATGGGCTTGCATCCTAGACCAGTGACCACCCTAATTATTCTGCCTTGCTCTAATTCCCAGGAGGGTGACCCGCTAGTAGAAGTAACGACTAAGGTGGAGGAGCCAGAGCAAAAGTATCTTGAGCACTTGAAGTCTCAAACAGTGGAGGTGACCAAAGACAGCCCAGACATAGTGGTGCAGCGTAGTGTCCCCAGACCGTCCGGGATGATGACGCCTTCTTACCTCAAGGGACTAGATCAATTAAAATGCGTAAAGACGGAAGGAAGAAAGCTTGAAAACTGAGAAATATTTCAAGCTTTGGCCATTCAGTGAGGATGACTAGTAACAGCCCTGGAAGGGCATCCTGAAGCCAAATGGTCAAATTGACAAGACAAAGGATCCAGGGCTTAGAAATTATGGCCAAATCTTGTTGTAAAATTAAATTGCCTAGCTTCATAGTACATCCCCACCCCAGTGATTCACGTACACATCCAGCAGAAATGATTAATGCACAGGGTCTTGTAGATGCACATTCACTCATCGTCTGATCTAACCCAGCCCTCCAATTGCACAAGGCAGACAAGCAAAGGTTTTGGCATTTAGCTATACAGCGTGCCCCTAAAAACCACCAAACACTCAGGTCAACCCATGCTTGTGTATTGGGCTGTCTGGGTAAATCATTCCGAACACTGCAGAGTGTACATGGTTGGGTTCGAAGTGAACCCTTGTTTGCCCAATGGCCATGTTCTTTTAGCTGCTTTTCTCCCATAGACTTCTATGGGGCACCCTTTATTTTTGTTGTTTGGACTCCTAACCTGATTTTAGAGACAAGTAAAATCGACTTTACTCCCTGGTCCTTTGGCTCATTCTTGTTGGCAAACTAATCAATGCACAAGACTATCAGTGCTGATGTCTCTTAATGTATTTATTTGTATTACACACATCACCTGAAAGTGAAGTGCGATTAGTGTTGAGATGGATTTCTACAATCTGGCCTGGAGAACAGATTATAGAAAGCTACCTTAATTCTGGAGAACAGGGATACTCTGAGAGGTTAGCCAAACCCAAACAGGTAAGCTTAGAGTGGTCAAGCCTTGGTCTCAGGAGAAAGTGAGTGTGGTCAGGGGTCCAGTCCGTCCACACGGTGAAGCATACTAACTCCACTTAGACAGGCAAGTACAAAAATACTCTTATTGGCCCAAAACACTTAAAATGAAACCAGCAAGTAATATCACTCAACACTTACCCGTCACCTTGGGTTTATAGAAAGGTATACAATGACTTATTCAACTGTATGGAAGGTAATGATGCATGCAGTAATGTTAGGATAGTTTTTCTCAAGCCCAAGGGCTTAGTGAAACCATTCAACTGAGGCAGTACAAGGCTCTACTCTTAGTAGAAGGCTGTACCACCTGAGTTCAGGGTAGCGTGGACGGAGCAGCCAGGCTCTACTTGAGGGCAGGGGGGGGGCGGAGAAAGGGCTGTAAATAAGTACAAATTAAATTGTAATACAAATGGTCCAAAGAAACACTGAAACAAAGTGTATTGTAAAAATAAATGGTTTATATAAATACAATTAGGCCCAGATCAATCTTGGGGGAATTAAGTACCATCACATTATATATATATATATATATATATATATATGACCACAATTATAAAAACACAACACTATGTTGAAGGTACACAGACCAACGCATATAACCTTATTTGGGACACCGAACAATAGTTACTTTTAGATTGCTTTCAGTGATACCAGGATAGTAGCCCCTATCAGTTGTACCGTGCAGCTCAGCCAGAAATCACATATGAATATCAACTGGACAATATACTTTTCTGATCTAGTGAAACAGATTCTACGGACAGTATAAACCTATAACTCTGATTCAGGATAGCAGTTATTCTAGGGGAGATGGACCTTGGTGTAATATTCAATTTGGTTTTCAGTTCACAGATTAAGGGAAGCAATAACTAACTTATTTTAGGATAAGTTATACTCACAGTAAGTATAACCTACACACTTTTTACAGGAGTTATAAGCAACTTAAAGGCAGGTATAATCCCAAGACTGTTTTTGTATCGGTCTAAAACAGACCAGGGAAAGCAAAACCTAGTCTTAATTCATAAATGTCTCAAGGTTAAGCAAGGTAGGTAAAACCTTATGCAGACTTATTCTGTACAGGCTAACAGCACGGCAGGGGAAGCAAGACCCAGTTAAGAAACTTGCACACATTTTCTGAACGAAATAGTTAAGCCAACAGCATTACTTTTGGCAAATAGGCACAACCAATTCACAGGTGAGTAAAATAACACCATATCTACTTTTCTTAATGACAGAACATTTATAAGGTAAGTAATAACCTGTGTAAATGTTAACCCTGAGTTAGTTACCAACCAAATTATTTTGCAAGCAACTTACTTTTAAACACGTATTCTCTTTTCTAGGATAAAGGCCCAATCCTTAGAATACTTTCCCTTATTCTTGGAGAAGGAGTGTTCTCAGTGGCAGAAGGAGGGGGGGGGGGGGTCACTAAGGTCTAATGTCCAACAGGCAGTTCAGGATAGGTTCCTAAATGGCAACGGTCAGCGTTCCAAAGGAAGACTGTTCAACAGGTGAGCATTTTACTTTCGAGTTAGTTGAGGGTCCAAGGGCTTCAGAGACACCCTAGGAGGACACCAGCAGTGGTCTTCTGGTGTCTGTTGGGTAAGATATTAAGATCTATGATGAAACCTTCTGATCTGTCTCAACACTAGATTATTTTGTTTTGACTAAATATTTTACCTTGTCCATAGGTGAAGGGAAATCCTTTCCCCCTCTCACCTAGCCTTTTACTTTATTTTTTATTTTTATGGGTGACCTTTTTTATATCCCTCCATAGTGTATGGTTGAAGTTATATTTTCCTACAATTGGGTTGCCACTTTTGGGCTCCCCTGTTCATTTTCTTTCATGTACTTGGGTGAACTATTGTTCCCAAGTAGTAGAGGGATTTTCATCCCCTTAACATTTTATATAAGTGAGGCAGCATGTTGGGACAGTTATTCTGAAGTCCAACATCCAACTAAGGGGATAGTAAAACAATTCAACTGAGGCAGTACAAGACTCCACTGTTAGTATAAGGCTGTACCGGAGGGTGCACAGTCTTCTGACGGGCCCATAGGTCAGTGCACACCCTCTAGTACCTGTAAAATAAGATAGCTGCACCTTGAGGAGGTCGGGCGCAAGATTCACATACTCCAACACAATTCAATAAGGACCACTCAAATGGATCAGCACAGAGACTGTTAAGTTCATACGGGTTTATTTCATCATAGCTGACACAGCACAGCCCTGTCTGCTGTGGACAAGTTCCCTGCCTCAAAAGAACCCCCTCCCAGAATTACACAGAGCTCATTTATAGCAAAATGGGAGGGAGCAAAATGCCCCACCTCTCCCTGGACAGTCTTAAGCAACTACATTGTTACATTAGCTCATTGGGCAATTCATTTTAATTGGACTAAAACCTTCAAATTGAAATACGCTCTAACATGCATTCCTAACTCTGCTTCGGTGCTCGGTTCAACTTATAATTGGTGCAGCTGGACTTTTCAGATACGGGTTTCGACCAGGCCTGTCTGGTTTCTGCCCCTTAATCAAGTTTCTGAAGGCTTGATGTCCCTGAATGTCTCAACTTTTAAAATGATCTCGTCATTGCACACTTTGAGCTCCTCAGTTCTTCTTGTTCAAGCCACATTTTGGTTACATGCATTTTCATTAAAGGCATTTTAGCCAGAACGATTTTCTATCTGTGTACAGAAGATCTTATTGTCCATTCAATGCTTTGCCACCTTATTACGTCATGGTAATGCCATTTTCGACATTATAAACACAATGCCTTTGAATACTAGTATGTTGTAACATTACAAAAACCCATTTTCGCATAATTGCAACAGCACTTGTCCCTTTGAATTTCTCTGGTTAGGTTTAAGTTGGGGGGTGGGGGGGGATTCTCCACTTTATTCAGCTGTTGATTCAAAATATATATAGGTTGGGACCTCCATTACACTCCCTCGTCTTTAAAGTTCAGTTGTTTGTAAACCAACAACTTTAAACCATATTCTATTTCCATTCACCTTAACATTTATCTAAACATTTCTTAACATGATCTTATAATGTGGCATATACTAACGTATTGCCATACTAAAAACAAACGTGTCATCTCCTTCCATGTAAGCCCTACTTCCTGTAACTGTGTGCCTTTTTAATCTAACTGTATGCCTTGGACTATTCACGGCCATTGTGAGACTCAAGAGGTTTGGTCAAGCTTTGAGGTAACCCACTAGCCTATTGTCTCGTCGTATGTCGCACCTTGTCTGCAACTCCCACCCCAACAAAGTACAATCTCTCCTTGAGCATCTTCTCCTGCCCATGAATATCATTTCACTTCGTCCTTTCCTCTTGTCCACACTCTTTCCCTTTCTGTATCTTCCGTTGTAGTTGTCATGAGTTTGGCGTTAGTGAACCGTCTGTCCTGTCGCCTTTTCCTTTCCATTGTGCTGTTTTCAGTCGGTCTCCCAGGTTCTTTTGAAGCTTAGACCAGAAGTCCATTATTTTTCCTTTTCACATGAAGTTCACTTTTTCCCAGTGTTTCTCTTTCAAATGGGTTCATTGTTCGATAGGTTCACAGAGGGGACGGTTCAGCATGGGGATGCAGGGTTGGGGGAGTCTCTTTTGCAGTCATAATTCAGCGTTGGGCTTTCACTCGGTTCCTCTACGACCTCCCTCTCTCCTCACACGGTTCAAGGTCAATTTTCCAAGGTATACAGGTCCCTTGAGGTATACCTGTAATGTAAAATGGAATGAGTTTCTTTTGTAAAATAACCGGGTCTCTACTTATCTAACACATTTCCTACCAACCCATTTCCTTAAATCCTCTTTTTGCATTGGCTATTACTTATTCCCTAAAATTGAGACATTCCCTCTTATTTGACACCCCTGCCTCCTAGATAAGCTACACAACATTTCCTTTTAAACATTCCCCTTTGTTTGGGTCATTTTTACACCATAACTAAAATACCCCCCATTCCTAGCACTGTCAGCTGGCTTAGACGATGATTTTTGTTTTCAATACCGCATAATACATCATGTTCATCATGGTACGCATGTTCCCCTTCCGGGTGCCACATGCAACCCTAAGGAGACAAAACAATTAAAGAAGGGCATCTTCTCTTTTCCTGGTCTTCTAGGCACGTCCGTAGTAGATGACAAACGTCCTTGGGGATCCCCGTCTGTAGAAAGTCAAAATAAAGGTGAAAGTCATTTGGGCATTTGCAAGGAGTCTGGTTTTATTCACGACTTTAACCCCCGTCCTCCCTTTCTGCTATCAAAAAATACTGAGTCATTCTCCCCTATTCGTTGGTGCACATAAACAACTAATTCTCAAACCACCCCGCGGGGATACTTGGTTTCGGCTGGGTTCTTTGCTCAGCTTAGCAGCCATTCTTCCTGGTTAGCTGCACATACTTCCTCAGCTTAGCAGCCATTCTTCCTATTCTTTTTTTCCTTAGTTGGACCATGGTCTATGCTTGTGCTTTGTGTTCATCCTAGGGAGATAAAACAGAGGCGTTTCGCTGCACACCGTCCCTGTCTAACTTGATCTAGCCTACGCCTGTTTTCTAAGACTATGGCACCAATTCTTACTACGTCCCTCCACCTTTGTTGTTCCCATTAATGTTTTGCCTATTCTAATGCTTGCATACCTCTATCCTAACACTCCTTTTGACATTATGAACACGAAAATAATTACTCACCTTCAATTTTTCTTCTGTTTGCTGTGGCTGTCTGGAATGGCCATGCTGTTCATCTATTTCTCTACTCTTTCCGCACCTGATTATATCCATCTTGGTAAAATCAGCTAACTTGTGAAGACCTTGTCTCTTGCTACCTTTTCCTGTTACTCCCCTGGATCCCTTTACCGTGGATCAATTGTGTTCACACCTTTTTTGGCGTGAGCTAGTACTTACCTTTTTCTCTTTTCTCCCTAGTTTAAGGCCATGCAGACAATTTCTTGTGCTTCCACGCAAGAGGTCCATAGCTTGTCTGTAAAATGAATCAAAATTGTTACTGGCATTCACAAGTTGTTTTGCTTAAGTCACCATATTTACTTTAAAATGGTTTGTGCGAGTTTTCCTTAGTTTAATTGACCCGATTTTATCAGCCATACTCCTTTTCATGGTCTCCTGATGTTTTTTATTGCCCAATGCTCCTTTTTCTGTTAGCCAGGAAACCTCATAAATGCTATTTGTTTACCTCTTTTTGCTCTTTTTCTTTGTGTTTGAGTGTATCCCTTGTCTCTTTTATTCATTTTTTTATTTAAGATAACCAATCCCTTTCAGTATTTCTTTATTTGTTTATTTCTGTGACCAATCCTTTTGCGCTTCATCGCCTCTTCTCTGACCCCATCTTGTCCCTTTTTCATCTCTATATTCATTTTTCCTTTGAATTTCCTCATCCCTTCTTTCACGTACCTTTGCTTTTCTTCTAACCTTTGCTGTTTGTCTGTCATGTTCATAGGCTGCTCTCTGGTTTGCGATCGAGCTGCTTTCCTTGCTCTTCGTGATAAAGCTGTTCTCGCCTTAGCCAAACTTTTTCTTCTTATCCTTCTGTCCCTTAACTCCTTCTCTTTCTTTTATCTGTGCCTCATCTAACTCCGCCTTAGGCCTCCCATCATCACTTCCTTTCCCATCGAGTTTCAATGAGATTTGTCCTCCCATCCATTCGTCCTTTGTAAATGCTATCTCATCAGTTCTGTCTTCACTTTTTCCTCTTCCTTCCCTCTCTCCCTTGTTCAAAGATGCCCTTGTCTGTGCTTGATCCCCCTCCTTCATTAATACATCATCGTGTCTCCCCTTGTCCCTTGGCTAGGGATGTGAGATTCTTGATCTTAACCTTCTCTTGCTTTTTGCTACTACTGTATGAAGGTGGCTCATAAGCGGGGTTACTATAACTTGTGGTCGCTTTTAGCTCTCTTTAATGAGCAAAGTCTCTTAGGCTTACTTCCCTTGGCTCCTGTTTCAGGCGGGGCAGGCGTTGCTGCAGGTGTCTCAACCCCCCCCCCCGTGCATATTTCAACCAAGCTGCTGGAGGCTCTTCCTCCTTTCCTTGCTCTTATATTTTTACGATTCGAGAGCAGCAGAGTGTTTTTCTAACTTTTTGTTTGTTTATGTGGCATGCAAGTAAGTTGCCATGCGTGGTAAAAATGGCTTTAGATTAAGGCTCCATTTGTGGCCGCGGCATAACATTTGGTGGGCGGTAGCTTTAACCCACTGCTCCAATTGGAGTAATGTTTACCGGGCTTAACTCTGTTTCTATTGAGATCCTTATGCGAGTCCAAACCCACCCATTACTATGAGCGAGCATCAAATGCAGCAAGCTCCAATCCAGCCCCTTCCTGCAAATTATTACATTTTCTTTTTTTCTCTTCCAATTTACTTGAGATCATCAATCTATGTGCGATTCCTTCTCAACTGTAGAATCGCATTAAACTTTTTACTTGATTTCAACCAACAAGGAGACAAAATTCCTTACATTTGACATACAACCGGACATGTATAACAGACACTTGAGACTAGACAAACACCAGCTGGACACACACATACCTGCCTTCTAATGAATACCCCGACATGGGGTTTGAACGAACCCCATTTGTGACGTTTTTAATTGTCACCGTAGTTATCGTTCCCAATTATGTGGGCTCTGGGTTCACGTTTGTTCTGACCACTCTTTAAAGCGCAGGAACAAGGCGAATCCTTACGTTTTTGTCTCGGGTGTCCCCCCTGGTAATCCTTACTTTTTATCTCGGGTGTCCCCCCGGGAATCTTACATGAGCCACTACTGTCCTTCATGATTCTTATTTCATTCTGCTTGTTCTTTTATTTATTTGCCATGTTTCCCTAGGTTATGGCTGCCTTTATTTTCCTGGAGGCCATCTGTTTCTACCTCATGCCTGTACAGGTTCATAATTCGCAGCCTGCGCCTGAATTTCTAAGAATATGTCCTTCCTCTGCCAGGTCATACTGCTGGCTATATTCATTATGCTGCAAATTACTGGAATCTTTTACTTCTCACTCACCCAATCTCATTGGTCTTCTGCCGCGTTCATGCCTTCAAAATTGCTTGTGTTTAACTAAGGCATGCCCTAAATAATCATGCTTTCCTTGGTAACCTCAACACTGTCATCATGCCTTCACGCTTTGTCATTCAAGTCTTTCTTTATTCATCTAATTTCTATGGTACCAGAATCACAACCGCTTGTCTCAAAACCGAAAGTTTTTTTTTCTTCATTTAACAAAATGCTCTCCACTCAGGCTGACAAGGTCTTAAAATTGTAACATACTACCCCTGGTTTGACTCCATGCAAACTGTCCTACCAGTCATGGTGGAGCTCCTAGAAACAATTCTTACTAGCACCCCAAAAACCCCCTTCACTACATGTGTGCTATCCCTAAAATTTCCCAAAAGCCGGTCGCAGATGATCCAGTAACCTCCTTTTAATTTCAGGGACATTCTATAAAAAAAATGATAGAATGCATGAATGGCAATGGACCCTTCAGCTACAGGGCAGTGCCTGCTCCTGCCTGCACGTTGATTTAAAACCCCATCTCTTGCTCCTCATCTCATGAACTTTATCACTACCTCCTTTAATTCTAACACTAATTTTGTAGCTGTAAAATAACCCTTGCTCATACCATTCCTGATTACATGCTACACTAGATCGTTGGAGTGCCAATGCAGGGACGTCATTTGGGGGTCGCCAGGGGTCATGGCTGCACCCCCCTGGCGGTGTCCCTTGTTTCCCCCACGGTCCCTTTTATACCCTAAGAATTTAAAAATGTTTAAAACTTTTCTATTGTGGAATCATCAGAGGTCCAAGGTCATTGAGATGTCACTTCTGCTACCTCTTATCCTTTTGGTGGGACGACGTCCCTGTGTCATTACTTCTCTTTCAATATTATGTACGCTAATGCCTCCGGCCTTTTCCTTTCCCCGCCGTACTTAAAGAACACCCTGCTCATTAATTTCTTGTGTCCTTATCAGTGTTACATTGTATTACTACACCGCCATCCTTGCAGGCATCACCCAAAAATCCTTGCAGGCTCTAAAAGTGCAGGGTGCCGCAGTATGCAACTCTCAGTATTCTTTGAAAGAATAAACATGACTTTGTGCTAGATGAGCTGCTCACTGGCCAACCATGGAGGAAAGGCTACTTTTTTTTTTATTATTAGTCTCACAAATGTAAGTCTTACACAGCGCTGGTACATTTAACTGGTGCTGCTGCCAGGGTCAGTTCAGCCCAGTGGCGGCTGGTGACTTGGAAGCTGGTGGGGCGTACATGTCTTGGCAGGAATTTGTTAGTGAGCTAGGCCACCTCACCCCACTCAGTGTGCCGGTGGCTTCTCCCTCTGCAAGGAATTTTGGAAAAAATGGCTTCCAAGATGTGCACTTTACTGTCCAAGCCCACAGACATGACATCACAAATCCTGGTGTAATTTTTAGTCTAAACAGCCTGGAATCCACTGAAATGTCTGCAATGGTTTTTTCCCAGCTCACGGACACCTGGTCTGGACTAATGTGAGGGCATTAACAAATGCACACAAAAATAATTTTCTAAAATAAAGCACCCATCAACACCCCCCAAAGGCAGTTCACAAAAACTGGGAACACTGCGCCTCTGCCATACAACACGCACACAAAATGAACTTAACAAAAAGTCCACATATCAGAAATACAGCAAAATCTGAGCCAAGGTGTCTGTAACCAAAGGGTATGAAAGCCACATGTCCAAACAGTGTCGAACGGGAATTTATATTGTGCCTCCTATTTGATGAATATACGTCTCTTGGCCTAAACCAAGCTGCTTATAAGCCACTTGCAAGGAAATCCGAGTCACAAGGTCTTGACCTCAGTTAACGTAAACTGCCATTTTAGGTCTATCCGCTATTTTAGATTCTCTGTAAAGTCACCCTGTCTCTAGAATGGTGGACAGTGTTATTCCGAATGTAACATGGCCGTCTTGACCTCTGTGTACAAACTGTGTAACTTGCCCGCAGGCCACATGTTAGGGTCATGAACTGAGACCTTGTCCTTCGCTGACCTCTGTGTAGAGATTACCTGTGCCAATGAAGCTAATCCGCGAGCATATGTCAAACACAATGTATCCAAATACTGAACTGCGGACACTTGTTTGACTACATTGTATAAAACTGTTTGAGAAGGCTCTGCGAGAAAATGCACTGTTGCCCTTGAGGCTTGTTGGCGAATGTATTAAAGGCAAACCCTAAATGTACAGATACGTGAACCCTAGATCTGTAATGCATTACCCAATATTAACTCGCAGTAGGGTTGAACATCCTGTTTTCAAAGGTATATAAAGCAAGACTATTCTAATGTACAGTCCCACTCACTGAACACACCGAACCACGCTGGCGTTCGCTATGTTGTACGGAGGGCCTGATAGCTATCGTTTACTTTGTCCTTTGAAACTGTTCAGTATAAAATAAAGATCTTTGTATGTTCCTTTGTAACCTGCGTTTGGTGTATTTTCTTTTGGGGTACTCGGCCTAGATATCTTTTCCTTGTTTTTACAACAGCACCCCATTGAGTGACATGTATGAGGCTGGTGGCATTCACAGATATGCACAGACACAGACTCTGCCCTTTACAGGATCTCTGCTAGCCCAGAAAGGGGTTGAGAGCGAGGAGACAGCTAAATTAGGCTATGACCTCCATTCTCTGGCTCCTTTGGAGACACGCATGCTATAGAAAGCAACATTCACACACTGACTGCCAGATTCCATTTGCCTAAGTTGCTGGCAGTCCTGCATGTATGTGCCACTGTGACTGCTGGCGCAATGACCCAGCCAGTATTTTCTGTGATGCTCGGCCAGGGTCAGATTGGCTACCTGCATTAGGCTGCCTGCCACCCCACAACAGAACGGAATAGAAATGGAGCTAAGACCTGTTTCATTGTCATCGCTGGTTCCCTCATTGGGTGCGCAGGATGGTCATACACAGCTTCGAATTCCCCCCTTCCCATGCAAGGATTATAATCCTCATTTAACAATTCAGTTATGGGCGCTCACCCTGCAATCATTAGTGTTAAAAATCACTACTACTGCTAGCATTCGGTTTCCATACAGCACTTAGCAATACATAAACATACACACTTGTCGCTGCAGGGCCTACCTAGGTGAGAAGCTTTTCCGACATGCAATGCGAGGAGCAAGCATTTCTTAAATCCTGCGCTACTCCCCAGTGCTCTTGCTCGTGGACTCCTTGTTACCCACTGCTGTCCTCATTCACCAAAAAGGGCTAATGCCACAGGGCTAAGCTTCCCTGTCTTGTCCCCAAATCATGGAATGCTTTTCTAGTGTATTTGGCGCAGAACCATCCCTTATTTCTCGCAAAATTGTCAACCCTCCTCTGGTTACCTACCTTTATCATTTCCCACAGCAGTGTCTGCACTTATAACCACAGGCGATGCTTCATCACGCAGCCCCTAGTGTATGCCTTTTACTGTAATTCTGCAAGCCCCTTTTCAATAGCACCACAATGCCTATGGGCTTCTGCATGCTACTAGGAATCGCTCATTCCTTGCCACACAACAGTAGACCCAGAGACATTTTTATTGGAGGGCTCATGCGGTGGCTGCCCAGGCCCCCCACAATGCTGCCTGGTCTAAAGCAATATTCCAGTTTACATTGGGCTAAAATAGCTCATGCCAGGAGAATTTGATTGCATGCTGCTGAGGCTTCAAACCCATTGCCTTACGGTTTTGATAAGTACATTCTGCCTTGATCAATTAAAACGTGCACTGCCTTTAGTTTTCATTGTGGAATACATAGTTTGGGTAACGCGATCTTTGTAGCGCTACTTTCCCCTGTGGGAACGTTGCTGATCGTGCGCAATTGCCAAAGTTAAAATCCATATTCATCCACGGGGGTTCAGAAGTTGTCTGTGTTAAGCACTTATTGTAGGGATGTGTTCATGTGAAGGATCAGAAGGGCACATCCCAGTGAGGCTGGCTGAACCGTTTTTTTAAATCTGTAGTTCTCAAATCTAGCTGCACAATTACTGGGGTTTGCAGCACAAGCGGCGCGATTAGCAGCACTGTTCCTGCACCAGATAGGGGTTCAAATTAGCTTGCTCAGCTGGGCATTCTTAAAAACTAAGCAATCCCTTAAAAGATGTGCAAGAATATCCGTCCCAGCGGCAACCAAGTATGCAAATTCGAGACTGCATCAAATGTGTTCATGCTTGTATCCTTGCTATGCCAGCAGACGGTACAGTGATCCTGGCCAAAACACATAGGGTCCCTTGCATTACTGTGTTGTTTTCTGCTAGGTTTTTACCTACTTGTGTGCAGCAAATCCCTTTGATAATGGAGAACTGATGCTAATCTCATTCCCACGTTGTGTAACCCCCTTCTGTAACATTTTGGTTTTAAAAATTGTCAGGTTTGGAAATGCGGGTTGCGTACGTTGCAAGTCATTTTCTAACATTAGGTTGTTTTAGTTTTGTGTTAAGATCTGGTAGAGAAAGTGCTCAGCTGCTTGGAATTGCAATATTTGTACAAATCCCAGCTTCACCCCTTAAACGTTGTGTGATCCTGGGCATCTCATTTAATCCTTTATATATTTTAAATGCTTGTCTTAGGTGCTGCACAGCCGCTTATTGTCTCACTCAGAGTACGGCCTCTAGGCAATACTGAATGTTCCCACAGAGATGCCTCTCATAACCCGAATGAGGCGTGCACAGGCTATCGTTAATAATGCATTTCTTGTTAACCTTTGGCAGTGCGTAAAAGATGTCTTTTCGTCCACGCTCATTTATCCTTATCGGAATGAATCATTCTTAATTCGCAGACCCTCCAAATCACCCCAATAATGTATGCCTTTCCTTGAAACTCCACAAAGGGGCCAAGCTTTTAGCCATCCGCTCCTAAGAACTGGGATCTCCGTTTACCAGTGCATTAACATGCAATCAAGCCCTTTTCCTAAAATTGCTGGGCTGCTCTGTCGTGAGACACATTCATTCTGCATGCAATGCACTCTGTCTTTGAAATTAAATGCAGTATCTAACACACATGCACTCAAACATTATATAGATCACTGAAATAACCTCACAATTACATCAGCTGTTAGCATGCCCACCACGAGTCAAGAATAATAATGTGGTGACCCAGCCATCCCACGGAAATATTTAGCTGTTTTCATAAATAAATATCCCCTTAGCGCGTGGTTAACACATGTAACTGCACTAGTGTATTTCCCCTATCTTTAAATGTGGGCCTTTTTATTACATAATTCACAATAATGCTCAGAATGATTCTTTGCATTTTGCGATCTCCTTTTCATGCATTGTTTCCATGAGACCTACAGCCTGTCTTGTTTATTTATTTGATAATGCACACCAAGCCTTTGGGCAGCCGGGTTCAGCAATACAAGAATACTCAAAGCTTAGTTAGTGTTACAAATTGGTACATACATAAATTACACTACATTGTGAGATACAGTACAAGGTACAGTATAGTCAGTTATTATAAAGTGTATACAGTAAATGAGGTGGGTAGTCATTGGTTAAAGAGCCTGCGGTTGCACTTATGAGTGCGAAGATAAGTGAGCCACAGGCTTTTAGACTGAATGTCAGGGAGAGAAGAAGTTATAGATCATTGGAGCGAAGCCATTTGAGAGCATTGATTCTGAATCTGGCGTACGGTAGGGGGCATCTAAGGTCAGTAGGGAGTGTTCCATGCTTGTGCAGCTTTGACTGGGAAGCTGGTTCCTCCAGCCGTGGCAAGTTTGAATCTGGGAATGTCAAGCAGGAAGGTGTTGGCAGATCTCAATGGTCAGGCGGTGAGTTTCCTAGTAATTTTTTCCGATGGGTAGGGAGGTGCTAGAGTGAGACATTTAGCGGTGAGGGATATAGTTTTGAGGATGATTCTGTCTTTTTATTTTTAGCCAGTGGGCCTCTCCTGAATTTAGAGATGTGCTCTCTGAGGGATGTTCAGAGCTGCTCTAAGAGCGTTATTTTGCATTCTTTGGAGTTTGTCAATACTTGTTGGCTCCTGAATACAGGGCGTTGCAGTAATCTAGTCTGGACATGATGAGCGCATTGGCCAGGGTAATGCAGCTGGCGTTGGACAGGAATGGTCTGGCAGCTCGGATTAATTTGCAGGTGTAGGCGGTGGTGAAGGAGAGAGAGTTAACATGCTTTTTTAGGTTAAGAGAGGAGTCAGGTAGATTCCTAACATTTTTACCTCCGGCATAACCTTAATGATATTGTCAATGTTAAAAGATGTGTAGTTTAGAGTTAATTTTTTTAAGTTAAAGTTAGATCCGAGGAGTTAGGATCTCAGTCTTATCATTCAGGCAGAGGCCATGGGTTGCCATCCATGCCTGAATGAGGGTGTATATTTTGTTCACCAGAGCCAAGTCCTCTTCATAGTTGCCCAAAAGGGGTATGAGGATCTGGGTGTCTGCATAATTACTGTAGGTGACACCCAGACTGTCCAAATTGTCAAATAGTGGCTGATAGGGTCCTTTTATAATATTCTGTGTGATTAAGGCAATCTTACAAGGCGCGCCTGGAGAGCGTCCTCCGTGCTTATCTCAAGGGCTCCTTATTTGCACATTCCTTTCTTTGTTTGATCACCGCGCTCTCGTGGACTCTTAGTGGGGGGCCCGATTTATTTCTCTTGTCAAAACCCCCTTTACATATTCGTTCTCAACTGTTTTTCCAAACTGCTGCTCTGCTGTTAAAACAACCACAGAATAAATACTACCTTTAATCACTACTTGCAACCTCATACACACATTCTAACAAAACCAGAGCTCTATTTTTGCTTTAAGAATTTTTCAATCATTTCTTATTTTTTTACACGTTCCTGGCTCTTAGCAGGACCTCACAGTTAAAACATTGCCACATGTTGCAGTGCGCTTAATGCATGAGAACAGTACTTCCATAAATCAAATATAACTCAGCCATTTCAATGCGAAAATGTATCATTCTTAGCACGATCAGTTATCTTTCCTGCTACAAGGAAATACAACTTTAACTCCATAGGTGCTGGTTTGAAACACAATGTTTTCACTTAAAGTGTACCAGCATTTTTCATTTTTGACAGGTTGTCTAACTCTTTTTGGGCTGCAATCACCACAAATGTGTGTGCCTTAAACTAAAATATCTGACCACTTCTTCTGATGCAATTTTTTGCAATTTCAAAACCTTGGCTTGACGCCAATTTTTTATTCAGCTTGAAATATCATTATTATACTAGTTCCACTGTTTTAACTGGGCACGCAAATAGATATGCCACGAAACGAGCCACATGCCCAACATACAAATTTAGACACATACATAGCCTGACATGTAACAAAGTCAGACACAAACCCTGAACACCTGCATGCATGTCCCTCATTCATATTTTACTCTTGTTATTCATTTTTAAATGCAGTTAACATATTTGTTTTGTTCCCACATCTTGACTGCCATTATTCTTTATCCCCGTGTTACTGTCTCTATTGGCTATGGCAGCTTTTCACTCACCTTCTGTTCTCCCGACCCTTTCGATCACCGCCTTCTTCAGGTTATCGTCTGGTCCGTTGGGATGTGCCGGGTCCCTTCAGGCCCCGCCTGTAGTCATTGTCTATGGGGAGCTTCACAGTCCACTCAGCCCGAAATGGCGAAGGACTTGTGATATTGCTGAAGACCTAGAGTTACTTTGTCAACGGCCATTAGGTGACGTTTTTAAATCAATAATTGATGGTCAGAAACCGTCCTCTGCTGCCAAATGTACCGGAGGGCGCACAGTCTTCTGACGGGCCCATAGGTCAGTGCACACCCTCTAGTACCTGTAAAATAAGATGGCTGCACCTTGAGGAGGTTGGGGTGCAGGATTCACATACTCCAACACAATTCATTAAGGGCCACTCAAATATATCAGCACAGATACTGTTAAGTTCATAAGGGTTTATTTCATCATAGCTGACACAGCGCAGCCCTGTCTGCTGTGGACAAGTTCCCTGCCTCAAAAGAACCCCCTCCCAGAATTACACAGAGCTCATTTATAGCAAAATGGGAGGGAGCAAAATGCCCCCACCTCTCCCTGCATAATCTTAAGCAACAACATCGTTACATTAGCTCATTGGGCAATTAATTGTAATTGGACTAAAACCTTCAAAAATGAAATGCGCTCTAACATGCGTTCCTAACTCTGCTTCGGTGCTCGGTTCAACTTATAATTGGTGCAGCCGGACTTTTCAGATACGGGTTTCGACCAGGCCGGTCTGGTTTCTGCCCCTTAATCAAGTTTCTGAAGGCTTGATGTCCCTGAATGTCTCACCTTTTCAAATGATCTTGTCATTACACACTTTGAGCTCCTCAGTTCTTCTTGTTCAAGCCACATTTTGGTTACTTGCATTTTCATTAAAGGCATTTTAGCCAGAACGATTTTCTATCTGTGTACAGAATATCTGTTTGTCCATTCAATGTGTTGCCACCTTATTACGTCATGGTAATGCCATTTTCAACACTATAAACACAATGCCTTTGAATACTAGTATGTTGTAACATTACAAAAACCCATTTTTGCATAATTGCAACAGCACATGTCCCTTTGAATTTCTCTGGTTAGGTTTAAGTGGGGCGGGGGTCTCCACTTCATTCAGCTGTTGATTCAATATATATACACAGGTTGGGACCTCCATTACAAGGCTGTAACTGCTGAGTTCATGGTAGCGTAGACATAGCAGCCAGGCTTATCTTAGGAGGGAGAGAGGGCTGTAGAATCAGTACAAGTGAAATTGTAATACAAATGATCCGAAGAAACCCTGAAATACTTTGTATTGTAAAAATAAAGGATTTATTTAAATGCAGGTTGGCCCAGATAAATCTAGGGGTAAGTAAGCACTAAAACACTATGAAATCACAGTATAAAAACACAACGCTATACTTGAAAGTACACAGACCCAAGTACAGACCTTAGTTGAAGCACCTAACAGTAGTTCTAGGGAAATCAAAACCTTGTCATACACATTCAGTATAGGTCAAGCCTATTCTTTGGGAGTAAAAACCAATGTTTACTTTTTACAATTGCATTCAGAAATGCAAGGGCAGTAGACCCTTCCAGTTGTATAATGATTCTTAGCACACATTACTTAATCAGTCAGCTGGACAATATACTTTTGGTGAATAGTGAAACACTTTTTCTAGGTGCAGTAAAACACCTATAACTACTTTGGGTGAGTAAAACCTAAGGATTTAATATACAATTACAGATGCTTCTGAAATCAGGGAACCCCAGATTGAGGTAAGCAGTAACTCTTGCAACTTATTTTGGATGGCACACCGCTAACACAAGCTAAGTAAACCCCACATACTTTTTTTAACCTCACAATGAAGGGGAAAGTAAGACCCAATGTTACACTTTACTGAATAGTTATTCTAGGTAGGTAACAACCTAATGCAGACTTATTAAGGACAGGCTAGCAGCAAGTCGGGGGAAGCAAGATCCAGTTGGGGGACACAATTATCCTCAAAGGACTAATCTGGTGATACCAACACTTTACTTTTGGGATGAGGCACAACCTAATCACAGGAGCGTTAAATACCTTCACATCTACTATTTAGACTGGTAAAACAGTTGCTAAGGAAGAAAAGATGTTAACCATACTTTTAAGAATCATGCATTACATATTCAAGATCATTAAGAACTGTTCACTCTTAGTTAGTTACCAACCAACTCTTTGCAAGTAACTAACTTTTAAACACTTATTTTCTTTTCTAGGCATAAGTCCCAATCACTTGAAAGTATTTCCCTTATTCTTGGAGCATGAGTGTTCTCAGTGGCAGAAGGGGGTCACTAGGACTATTGACCAGCAGGCAGTGTAAGGATAGGTTCTTTAGTAGCAAAAGTCAGAGTTCCTTAAGAAAACTGGGCAAACAGGTAAGTACTTTACTTTAGAGTTGGAGGGTCCAGGGGCTTCACAGAAGACACCCTAGCAGGATTCCTGCAGTGGGACTGGGGGCACTGGATGAGAGGACTCCCCATCACAGAAAACAACCCACAGCTACTCAGAAATTCTAATAGGCTTAAGGTAAGTGCATACCAAAGCCAACACAGTACCTCAGCAATGAAGATTTTGCAGCAGGAGAACTTCAGGGTCTGCAGCCAAATACCCGGTCAGTGGATTCCCTGTTGTGGAGACTGAAAGCAAGACCTCAGAAGGAACTTTGCAGCCGGGATCGATGAAGAAGGCTCTAGGCAAGGTTTCCTCAGTGGCTGAATGCGGTTCTGCAGATTTGGCACGTTTTCCACAAGCACAGAAAAAGACAGAAAATCGTGGTTGATTTCTCATTTTAAAGGTCCAGCACTCTGGTGAGGGGACTTTTCAGTCTTGATTCATGTCTCTGGAGATCCACCAGGATGCCCACGACATTTCTGCGAGATTTGGAATTCGGAAGACTGTGCACCGCACGGTGGCTTGAGGTCCCAGGTTATTGGAGTATGGCAGCAACGCGTGGGATGACTCAAAATGCAGGTGATCTTGCATCTAGTGCGTCTCATCAGGCTCCCTGGTCAGGGTCGTCGTTTTCAGGGGCCCCAGGTCGATAGGAAAGAAGGGCTACAGCAAGCTCCGGTTACACAGCAGGCTCTGCGGTCGCTGGAAATTCTCTGCCGCTTTTCCTTCGTCTCCTCTTTGGTTTAAGTTCCAGTGGTCGACATCTTCAGCTTCCAGGTTTGCAGTATTTATCAGGAATTACAGCACAACCTCTGCTTTCTCCAATCAGGACAGCCAGCCCTAACTGGGTTTGTCCCCATCCAAGCAAGGCATAAGACAAAGGGCTGGGGAGTTTTGTACTACACTCACTTCCTGCTCTCACAGACAGACTGGAGCCTGGGCAGGAAGTCCAGTGGACTCCAGCCGAAGACAAAAATCACACAAAGGAATTTCCCGCCTTGGATGCCGGGGGAAGGAACAAGAAATGACAAACACTAAAATGGCAAAAAAAGGTGCAATTTTGGTAGGATTGGACACCCTTGGGTCCGTTTAATTAATACAAGGTATCACTGCCACCAGCTATTGAAGGTAAGCTTGTCCCTGTAACAGAATTTTTAGCTTTAGTGTGAAAGGGGATACATTGAATCTCCCCAGCACTCCACATAAGAATGTCTGGCAGGGGCAGGAAGTGAGGGAGGTGCCTGAAACTCCTTGTGCTTAATCCCCTTGGTTACAGGAATGCACCCAAAGGTGATTGGCCGGCTGTCTCTCAGGCAAGGACAGCCACCCTGCTGTGTGACAGCTAGGCCGGAATGAATGGGAGAAACCTGCATAAAAGGGAATGCTTTTTGGCTTGGAAGGCAGTCGACCATTACCAAAGGAATCCGAAGAACTTGTAAGAAGCCTGCTGCAACTCCTGGACCGTTGGTGAAGCCCTGCTGCTGTGCTGAAGCTCCTAATTCGCCTTAACTAGAGAAGCCGTGCAAGGACGACTTCTCCCCTTGAGTTGGTGGAACTAATCAACTCAAAAGTGAACTCGTTTGGACATCCTCTCGAAGCTGGCTGTACTTCCACTGCTGTTGGAACTGAAGTGCCAGGCAGAGGAACACAAAAACAATCCACTTGATTTGAAGTCGGACCCAAGTGCCAGAAAGATTCTCCGGACTTCCCTGAAGCAGGGTTGACCAAGCCTGAGCCACCTCAAGAGTGCTGGACCCCAGAAGCCAGGAAAGTCTGAAGTGGTATCCGAGAACCGCAGTGTTGCTATTTGCTGTCAGACGCAAGGAGCTGAAACGCCGAAGTGCCACTGAATTGAAGTTGGCCCTTTGCTGTCGCCGACCATCCCGTTGTGTTGCAGGAGTCCCCAGAAGTCCTCCCTCTTGTCTCCACGACTGAGGTACAGGAACAGAAGTATCTGCAGAGCCACACAGGAATAGAAGCCAGCTGGAACCATTTCTTCTAACCAAAGGTACTGTACAGTCTAAGAACTTACCTCTTTTCTTGTAACCTTAATTGTTCTCAGTTGAGACCTGTGTTGGTTGCTACTGTAGAGTTGCTTGCATCTTCTACACCTCACAAGCCTCCCAGCTTGTGGCCCTACATGTTTTTCTTTTTCTCCAAAGTCTTCTAAAACATTATGCAATACTTTTACTTTCCTGCAAGAAGTGCTTCAGCTCACCTAGACTTTTGCCCAATTGACAGGGGCTGGCCCGGCTCCCTGGATGACTCTTCTCTCCTCTGATTGTATTTTAACTTCCTTCCAGGAAAGGGTTAAGTTACTTTTCATTGGGGGGGCGGGGGTTTCAAAAATACTTACCTGCTTAAGAGTATTTGTGTGATCTGTCAATGTAAAGAAGTTTTAGAATAAGGCAACACATCCTAGTATTGATCTAAATGTACCAGTGATATGTTAATGTCCACTGTCCTAGCTATTTAAGTCACTTGAGGGTGTAGGTGTGCCATCCCGAATGGGTGCTTGCTGATTTAGAGAAACTGTGGATTTTGGAGTGTATTTGTTACTATTTTATTGCCCCTTCTGAAGGCCTATTCAAACTGTTACATAAATTAATAATTGTTTAATCAAGAAACCTTGTGTGTAAGAGTTTATTTGAATACTTGTCACTATGTAACTCCCCTACAGCTCACATTGACCCCTCTTGAGATGAGCCTGGCTACTCAACCACACTACCAACCTGTGTAGTACAGACTTATATCAAAGGTTGGGTTCCTATTGCCAGGAGGTCAGGGTGGTTTTAGTGCACCCAACTGGTACTGCATACATTCTTGCTTAACAGGAATGAATGTCTGTCTGCCTCTAATGGAAAGGCCTTCTCTGCCAGCTGCAAGTCACGTGTGGAGAGTGTTTTGAATTATCCTGCTCAGAAATGTAGGATCATTTTAGCCGATTTTACCATGGGTGTTATCTTCCTGGCTTTTGGAGGCTTGTTCAAGCTACTTTCTCCTCGGCATCGGGTGTGAGCTGATGAAAATCTGACCTTCCTACAACATTGTCTTTTTTCATTTAGATAGTTGTGTGCAGTTTGAGATCTGCCTTTTGTCTGTATTTTTCCAACACTGGCTTGAGTCTCTCCTTCTCCGCTAACATTGGAAATCCATGCACTTGATGTCTGCGCTGCTCGGTCTTGGCTCTTCTGCCGACCCAGCAAGTCGGGGCCTCTGCTGTTATGTCATTTCAATCTCTCCCATTGACCTAATGTGAGTGTTCCCCAGCTTTGTTTACATGGACTCATTTCAGTTGGGTTTGGTGTTAAGCAAACATTTTGTTTTCCAATGCGACTTGCGTTTCAGCATAGGGAAGGGTATGTTTTCGACCCTAGTGGTTGCAAGCATTTCCTTCACCTCTAAGTGCAGTTTGGCCTAGCGTTCATGTTTCTTTGAGCTTGGATGCTTATGTACTTCATGTCTAATGCACCTACGTTTGTTGGCCTCAGCCGTGACACCATTTGTCTTTCATAATTACAGCTCATCCAGGGGTTCTATCGCCTGCAGGTTTATTGCTTCGGTGACGTCATGTGGGTGGGGTCTGTACGGTTGTCTCAAGGAATGGCCTCTCTCGCATTGGCGATATAACTCTGGTGAGGGGTTAGATGGTATGAGTGAAATGCACTGTTCAGGTCTATACCGTCGAAATGGAGGGGAGGGCTGAAGCAATGGACATGTTAATTTCCCTCTCTTCAACCGAAGTGCATCTGTGGTTTACCATTGAAAGAGTATTGCGAGTGATCTTATACTGCATAGATATGTGATTTATAGTACTTACCTGAACTTCGAACTGTAACGGTGTGCCTTAGAGCATATGTCTATTTGTATATAATTCGTAAGGATTTTCTTGAGCCAAGGTATACTCTGAGGTCTTTGTACTGAACAGCCCTCCTCCCTCCTTAGATTAAGCCTGGTTGCTTGCCACTACCATACCCTAGAGTAGTTCAGGCTGATCCTAAGAGGTGTAACCGTCTACACCCAAGGTGGGCTTTCATAGGTCCTATCCCGGACAGTGACTTTTGTAAAACCTCCATAACAATACCATTAGTGGTTCTTAAAACATTTGCCACTGTCCATAACCTGATGTTCCCTGTATGCATTATTTCTAGCCCTTTCCCATGGCACTTTCACAACCTTAAAACGCACCAACGTCCTGGGCCAGTTCACCTTGGGCATGGAACAGCTTGTGTTTTCACACAGCAGCCACTTTTTTTGGTCTTGGTGAAGCTGTCCTGTGGATAGCAAAAAACAAATGGGCAGTCCAGGTATAGGGTTCGAATACACTCCGTACCAAGTAAGGATAGCTGCTGTCTCTGTACATGGGTATTGCCCTAACCTATTCTGAAATTACATTGTACAGAATGGTACACCAGAAAATCGTGCTTCTCCAGTTGAATCATAATTATTTAATAAACACATGTTACAAAGATCAAAACATTGCCCTTGCCAAACAAAGTGCTGATAAATACAAAGCCTTGCCCCAGCCGACACATGTCCCGACCAACTTGGGCCTTTCTCAAGGCTATTGGTTGGCATGTATCATATCACAGCAGTAGCCAGAGAAGTGGCAAATCCACATAAATTCAAATTAATGAATGTAGACAATTGTCTTAATGATATAAGAAATCATGTGGGTTGGCACTGTTCAATGAGTCAATCTATGGCTTTCAAATCTGCCATTCCAACGAATTTGGATTCACTTTGAAAAATGGACAAATATGAAATCCCTGAAAATGTTGCCTTTGTTACAAATCAGACCAGTATCTTCTCATGCAAATTAGTGTTTGTAACAGGATGTCCTGTAAGGATCATCCTTACCTAGTTTGGCATCCCATGTGTGGATATCATAAAGCTGCCAACTTTGCCCTTTTCTCTTTTGGGACGCCTTGCCGGATTAAAACATGGCAATGTTTCACAGGCATGGGTGATTTTCCATTATTTGCTCGGGTTTTCTTGGCTATAAATATCAATAAAAAGCTATTTTCATAACTATCCTGAGGTTTGAAACACAGATCCTCACTTGAAAACAGAACTCTGGTACGTTATTAGGTGTGTTATTAAAGACCGAATAAATATACAGATATTTCAAGCATTCTTCAAAAAGCAGTAATTAGCTGTAAAATCCCAAGTTGGGATTCAATTCAAACAGTGAACAATAAAGCAGGTGAGTGATTCGTTCATATGTTACACATTTTCCAGCACCCGAAGGTGATGTCATTTGAGGTCATTATAGCATTTATATAGGATCACCTTTGCAATATTGCTTTCAAGGAAGGAAAGGTTGGGGTTAGATCAGAACAGACTGATGGGTTATAAGAATAGTTAGACTGCCTGCATCCCTTTTGGGAGAATCTATCTCAGCATTGAAGTGTTCAACATTTAAGACCTGTAAGGGAACAAGCACTGCCTAAGCCAATAGGTTCAGAAGGAGGCATTTAGGGAGCCAGGACAGCCAAAGTCAATGGACAGTCAAGGTTCTGATGCTCTTCTTAAAAATATGTTCTTAAATAGCCGGTGTTTAAAAGAAAAATCACAAACTCTAGAGGAGTCTCCTTTGGAAAGCATAAGCTGTAAGGCCAATTCAGGCAAGTTGAGGCCAATTTAGTCTAGGGTTAAATCACACTTCCAAAGATGGGAAGCCCCCCAAATGGCAAAAGAATAAAGTACTCCAAGACCCACAGTACCTTCGAAATGAAGTTGTTCCAGCTGGTTGCCTTCATGATACAATGTAGTAGACGCTTCCCGGTCCTTGGTTGTGGTGACGAAAGGGAGGGCATCTGGGGGGCTCCTGCGACAGCACTCGAGAGAGGGACTCTGCAGCAATGGATTTCTGTCGGTTCATTGGCTTTGTGGTTTTGGCGCCTTTTTCCTCGACGCCACAGAACGAAAAGCTCTGGTTAGGATGTCCTTGATCCCTCGGTCCTGGACTCTGTTGAGGAGACTTTGGATGTGGATTTCCTGCTTCTGTAGGGTCCTCTGGATGCCCACGAACATCTGGCTGGATTTGGACTTCGGAAGACAATGCACTCAAAAGTGGTCGAGGTACCCCTGGTATTTGGCTTCTGCAGACTTGGAAAGTTGCAGCAAGTTGGGGGTTGCGCCAAAATAGTTTCTTTCGAGGCTAGTTGGTCCCTCCAGCCTAATGGCGGAAGTCATCCTTTGAGTCTTCCCTGTCAATTCGAAAACTGGGTCAGCACAGCTGCAGGGCTTCACCTGGCACTTTGCGCTCTAGGAGGATGCTGCTGGCATCTTCTCATCTTATGTGTCAGATGTTGTCCTCCAGTGGTTTACTCTGCTCTTAGTCCCAAAAACCTTTATTATTTTTTTATTCAAGTTCCCATTCATTCACAGCCCTAGGCTGGCGATCACAGCAGGGTGTCTGTCCTCCAGGACATCCAGCCGGCCAATTGGAACGGGTTTCACTCGGCCACACCTAGAGGCCAAGGACACGGAAGATCCAGTGGAGCCTGGGCGTGCTTCAGGGCTCAAGCCCGCCAAAAGCAAAATACACAAATGACTAAATCCTGATGCCAACAGAGTAAAAGCCCAGACGAAACGAGCTGACAAATGGGGGATAAAAATGGGTAATTTTGAGAAAATGGTCACCCTTGGGTGGCATCACTGCAGCTGAGGTATAAGCCTGCAGAAATGTCATCGGGTAGAAAAAAAAGAAACCACTTCCACCAGCCATTCAAGTGAGTTAGTGTAACAATGTCAGATGAGGAATGGGTTAAAGGAATTAACATGTAACCCCCAGCACTCCACTTACGGTGGTGTGTGCTGGACCCATAAAGTAAAGGTAAGTAGGACCGGGGTCATCTTATGATTCTTGGGAACAGTAATTCACCCAAGAAAATGTAGTTCAATATTACGAAAAGTCCAAGGGACTTCAGTGGCACTGGACAAAAGGTGCTGTCGCTATGCAAAAGCAGATGCCTATAGAGTTTTACAGACTCTCAAAACAGTAAGGAACATAGAAAATCATTAGTCTGGGAAAACACATGAGTGAGTGAGAAAAAGTTCCACTTACTCCGGAGTAAACATTAAACAGCCCAGAGTCCAGCAAAAGAGCTGGGGTCCCTAAGGTTAAAGGAAATTGGCACAGAAATGAAATTTCTCCCCAACACGAAGTCTGAACAAATGAGTAGCTTTATGCTGCATAAATGTGTTTAATCGGCTAGTATTCAATGTATTAACTACTTTGTTGCCACTTGAATGCTATTCTGTTGTGTTGGGCAAAGGAGTATGTATTTTAAATGAGTGGGAAAGTTGGTTTTGAGACATTGCTAATGAGATTTGTTTGCTTCCTGACAGTGATAAACCTACTGCAGGTGGAAAGGTCGGAGTATCCATTCAGCTCCCGGCCTCCCAATTACATCAGAGCCCAGCTGTACAAATACTGGTTCACGGAAGCCAATGAGAAAGGGTAAGTAACTGGACTGCGGATTGTAGCTGACAGAGCAGGGAACAGTCATGGAGAGCTTTTTAATGTAATGGATAAAGAAATGAATTGGGTGCCCCACATTGGCATGGTTTCAGGTGGCAAGGGGTGGGTGCGGGGTGCTAGTGGTCAAGTGAGATCTGGGGTGTTAAGCTTCGAGAGTACCGGATTGCCACTGTAGCCATGGAATATTTGTCTTTTAATAACATTGCTTTCTCTGTTTTTATGGTCGGCTAAGTGTTGGGTAGATATTCATTTATATGCCAACTCCATCTGTGAGACTTTGGGCTTCCGTTTGTATTTACTTTTCTTTTCTTTACACATGTTCGCAAGGGTAGAGGGATACTTTTTTATCCTGTCTATTTTTTCTACTGTGAAATCAGCATGCCCCACCTTAAGTGGAGTGCTTAGGGAGGGGGGAGGGTACACGGTATCCCCCTTCTCACTGCTCCTGTAACATTTCTGTTACAATGACCAGCATACCTAAATGACTGGTGGCAGTGGATGTGCTGTACTGATTTTTCTGTTCTTTTTACCCCATGCTGTTTACAGCACCAGTAATACACAGAAGGGTCACCATTGACCCAAAATGGTGGCTTCATTCTTTTGTTACCATTTCCTGTGTGCTTGTCCTTTCTTGATCCTTCTGACATCCTGGGTGGACGAGGTCCTGGTTTGACTATCGTCTTCACTGCCAATCTCTCTGGAAGCTCGCAAAGGCTCCACAGTGTCTGGGAATGCAGGAAACTAGGGAGGAGTCAGACACTCAGCAGTCGTTTGACTTCTGGTATGCCTGCTGTTAGGGAGAATTCTCATTTCTGTGCGAATTCCCTTCAACCTTTGAGACCTACAGCTCTTTTGCTGGACTTGGGACTTTTTAATTTTAACCTTGGAGTGAGTGACTTTTTTTTCTCACTCATGTGTTTTTACCTGATTTGGATTGTATGGTTCCTTAGTTTTTGGAGTTTGACAAACTCCATAGGCATCTACTTGTTGTGTGGTGACACACAGCACCTTCAGTGCAGTGTCACAGAGAAATCCTTTACATTTCTCATAAGGTTTAAATACCTTTTTTTTGTGTGAACTACTGTTCCCAAGAATAGAGAAGTGAAATTGACTACTTACTTTTTCTCTTTGTAGGTCCAGCACATACCATCTTATGTGGAGTGCTGGGGTGGGTGTTACCTAGTAGCCCCTTATCCTACCTACTCATGTTAAACATTTGGTTTACCCTCACTACTTGAAATAACTGGTGGCAGTGGTTTAATTTTCTTACCATGGTGCTTTTCTACCACAGGCTGAATCCTTAGCTGCAGTATAGCACCCCTGGGTGACCATTTTGTCAAAATGGCCCAGTAATTTTTTTTTTTTTTTTTGCCATTTTCTAGTTGAGGCTTTCTTGTGTTTTACTGTGCGCCAAGCCAGGATTGAGCCCTTTGTTAATTTTGCCTTTGGCAGGCTTCAGTCCTGAAACCCGCCTCTGGCTCGACTGTGTCTTTAAGGTTAGGCAGTGAGGGAGGTTCCCGAGACTCCCCTGTCCTTTGTCTCTAGAAGTGCATGAACTGTGCTCCAATTGACTTTGGCTGTCCTGGCTCCCTGCAGACTCTTAAATTCCATTGACTTTGATATTTTTTGTCCCTTAGAGGTGACAACTTGTTTTTAGACTGTTATTGCTGCGAAAGGTCTTGTACAGGTTTCATTGGAAGATTTAAGTGTACTTGCATGCCCTGAGAACCTGTTTAACCTTTTTACTTCCTTTAACCTTTCCTTTCTGCTACCACAGAATCTGCAAAGTGTACTAGTGATGCATAAATGCCATTACTGTCCTTGTGAATGAAGTCACCTCCAGGTGCAGGAAGTGTGTAAAAAGCATCTCTAAAGAGTATCTACTAAACTTATGCTGATTCTGGAAAAGTATTTTAAAGTATATTTGATTATTACATACCTTGCCCTATTTAAAGAATGTTTATTTAAAAACTGATGTTAAATAACTAACTGAAACCTTAAATCGAAGTGTTACTTGGCTCTTTGTATTCGCGAATTTCATTGCTACAGCTCACATTTACCCCTCTTGTGATAAGCCTGGCTGCTCAGTCGCACTACCAACTTGTGGAGTAAAGGGCTATACCAAAAGGTGGGTTACCTAGTTGTAAGAATGGATGGCCGACACCAGAAAGTCTTTTCGTTATTTATTTGAAGCACTGTAGTACAGACCCCCAGCACAGCAACAGCTGCCGCTGGAATCAATTTAACACATAGCACTCCATTTAGATTATCTACATCATACTGCGCTAACCTAGGATCATTCTAATATATACATGAGACGCATTATAACACATCTCCCTTTTTTATTCAACACAGCCCCTCTTCACAATAGCAATCCTGTTCTTCCAAACCTGACAACCACTTACACTCGCAGCACCTTTCATAACTGCAATCACTCATACAGGATCACTCACACAGGATCAGAATACAACACATCTTTCCTTTTTACAAACCCCCTTTTTTTTATTCCCCCCCAAACACCACGTTCCACCCCGAGTTCCTTCTTACCCATTCTCATTTTCTCTCATCACACATTTCCCTTTCATCTCTCAACTTTTCCCTTAACTCATTGACCAGACTTTCTCTCCCCAACCCCGGGTGGACTGACCTCAGTACTGGCTATCTGCCCCCTCATAAATTAAAATTGAGTCCCCTTCGGTGTAGCATGTGGAGCCATCCGCAACACTTCTATTCTTTCCTGAATTGCCATCTCTGTCCACCCCACATGCACCAGCCATTTGAATCACATCCATAATACTCCTATTCATTCTCTCAACCATGCCATTTCCTTCCAGATGATACAATGCTGATCACTTGCGTTTCATACGTTTCTTTACATGTTCCTTGAAACACCCACTGGTAAATTGCAAACCATTATCTGTTAATATACTACTGGGAATTCCTTCCCTTGCAAAAACATCCTGCAGAAACTCAACTATGTTCTCGCCCCATATTTCTTTAACTATCTTGAATTCACACCACCGTGACAATAAATCAACCGTCACCAAAATATATTTTCCCCCCGGCCAAAGCCCATCTCGACGGGTCCCAGGATATCCGTTGCAACATTGTCCCAGACTTTTTGTGGTACATCAGACTCGATCATTGGGTGTTCTCTTGCCAACACCCCCTTACAACTCATGTCCAATGAACACAATCGGTTAGTCTCCTCTAGACTAATCTGTCAAAACCTGGCCACCAGTATTCACTTCTTAACATTGCCTTGGTCTTGTTTACACCAATGTCCCTTGTGTGCTAGGTCAACTATGCTTACCTTAAGTAATTCAGGGAAAACCGTACGTTCCCACTGGAAAACTATCTCGTTAACACTTGATTCATCACGCACCTCCCGAAATGCTTTTTCACTTTGCAATTACCCCTACCCCCCACTTTCTTGAGCCATTCTAATTCCACGTATAATTGTACCTTTTGATAACATCTCATTTTTCCTGGCATCCATCCTCTCCTCCTTAGTTACAATGCCCTCATAGTTTGTAAAAAAAAATGAATTCCGATGATTCGCCCTCTTTGTTGAGTTTGGGTAGGTGTCAGGAGGGAAAGCAGTCAGCCAAAGTATTGACTTTCCCAGATATCGCCCACATCTCAAACCTGTGACACCGTAACCATGGAAACCCAACCTGCCACTCGTCTCGATACCTTATTGAGACCTTTGCACTCAAAAATGGCTTTTAATGGCTTATGATCTGTCTTCGACAAAATCTGTGCCCCACACAAAAATCTTGAATTTTTCAACAGGCCAATAACATCCTAATAACTTTCTCCAACACAGAGTATCTTTTCTCTGCACCTTTCAATCCCCTTGATACATGAGCAATTATCTCCTCTGCTCCTACATTCACTTGGTCTAACATCGCTCCTACGGCCACATCACTTGCATCCACCGTGATCACGCTTCTCCTAGCATGAATTTTACCCAGTGAGCCTGCAAGATCAATCTCCTTATGTTAAATTCACAATCGCACTCCTTGCTCCACGTAAACTCTTCTTTAATAATCTTCATCTCACCTACCTTATCGGCCTAATTATTTACAAACTCTTGGTAAAATTCTAACATCCCTAAAAACTAACTTAATTTTCCCTTAGTCTTTGGTCTTTCCACCTCCTTTTATAGCCCTGACCATGGCACTTTTGGGCTTTATTCCCTGCGCGGATATTTCATGCCCCAAATACTCAACTTTATTCACTACGAACACGCATGTCTCTTCTCTCAATTTTCTATTGTTTGACTGTGAATCTTAAAGGGATTGTCTAGTAAACATTTTTATTTAAAAAATAGATGGGCAACATAAAAAAAATACTAGCATTCTCCGTTTTAAAACTTCCTATGTAAAATTTTGAGCTATTCAAGCTCAAAATTCGCAAAAGCAAGCACATGGGCGCATCCATTTTGTGAAATGGAGGCCCTCCTGTGCTGGCTTTTGCGGCACTAATGAAGGAAAAGCCAGCCAGCTGTAGTAAACAAAAGCTACCGCTGGGTGGCTTTCCCTTCATTAGTGCTGTAGGCGGAGGACGGGGACCAGAGACCAGAGCAGGAAAGCTGCAGCTGAATCTCGGTAAGTGCTATTTATTTATTTTTTTTAAATGAGCACTAGCTGCGTTTTTTTTTCTACGTTTTCTGGGCTGGAGGAGCCCGGAAAACTTACAAATAAAACCGCAGCTTTAAAAACGTTGTATTTATGTTTGCGGTCGCTTTTAAAGCGACCGCAAACATAAATACAACGTTATTGTGTTGGAAAATGCTGCGGTTTTTCTTTCCAAGTTTCTCAGGCTCCTCCGGCTCGGAGGAGCCTGAAAAACTTGGAACCACGTGTGTTTCTGCCTGCTGTGGCTATCACTTTGGGTCTCCGGTGCTCCCAGGGGAGCTCCGGAGACCCAAAGTGAAAGCCACAGCAGGCAGAAACACAACGTGGTTATGTTTACATGCCGCGTAGTGTTTCTACCTACAGCTGATTTCCCTTTTGGGGCTCTCGGGCTCCCTCTGGGGAGCCCGAGAGACCCAAATGGGAAAGCAGATTCAGGCAGAAACAACGCGGTTGTTTTCCGCAATGCCGAGTTGTTTCTGCCTGAATCTGCTTTCCCATTTGGGGCTCTCGGGCTCCCCGTGGGGGCTCCTCCAGCCCAGAAAACGTAGAAAAAAAAACGCAGCTAGTGCTTATTTAAAAAAAATAAATAAATAGCACTTACCGAGATTCAGCTGCAGCTTTCCTGCTCTGGTCTCCGGTCCCCGTCCTCCGCCTACAGCAGTAATGAAGGGAAAGCCACCCAGCGGTAGCTTTTGTTTACTACAGCTGGCTGGCTTTTCCTTCATTAGTGCCGCAAAAGCCAGCACAGGAGGGCCTCCATTTCACAAAATGGATGCGCCCTTGTGCTTGCTTTTGCAAATTTTGAGCTTGAATAGCTCAAAATTTTACATAGGAAGTTTTAAAACGGAGCATGCTAGTATTTTTTTTTTTTATGTTGCCTATCTATTTTTTAAATAAAAATGTTTACTAGACCATCCCTTTAAGCACTAAATCCAACACTTGGTCGTGCTCAATCTAATTTTCCCCACACACCAATTTATTGTCCTGGAAGCAGAACACCCCATTAATTCCACGAAAAAGCTTGTCCATTATCTTTTGGAACACAGACACAAGCAAGCCGAAAGGGCATCCTACAAAATTGGAACACCCCTTTGTGCATTATAAATGCCGTCAGTTTTCTGCAACTCTACTCCAACTCTACCTGGTGGTATGCGGAGGCCATGTCCAATTCTAAAAACACACACCCATGACCAATTACAGCAAGCATCTCCCCCATATTGGGCAAAGGATCAAGGTCTAGTAGTACACATCTATTCAATTTTTGTATATCAACACACAAACGTAAATCACCAGACGGCTTTCTCACAAACACCAATGGAGATGTCCACTCAATGCCAACCGCTCCCTTGATGATACCAAGAGGACAGGGGTTGTGTAGTTAGTGTTACTACACCATTTCTTGCCTAACACGCACCTGCAACCAGTCAACTGGAAGGCTGGCTGTCCTGATGACTCCATAGTCATCTTTTACATTGTCACACACTACCTTCAGTGCAGTGGCACAGGGAAGTCATCCATATTTCCCAATGGTTTAAATACCTTCTCTGGTACAAACTTCTGTTTCCCAGAGCAGTAAAGTGAAATTGACTTTACTTACATTTGTAGACCCAGCACAAACTATTTTACAATAGGGTGCTGGAGAGGTTACTTAGTATTCCCTTTGTCTAGCTTCTCATGTAACATTTTTGTTACCCTTTCCTCACTGAATGGCTGGTGGCAGTGGTTTAGTTTTAACTACCGTGGTTTGCATTTACCACAGGCTGCATTAGTTTTTGTCAAAATGGCCCCATTCTTCTTTTTTCACCATTTCTTGCTTGTGAGGTCTTTCTCGGGTTTTACTCTGCACGCCAATCCAGGTTTGGTCCCTTTATACATTTTGTCTTTGGTGGGATTCACAAGTGAGGCCCACCTCTGGCTCCAGCATGTCTGGCAGGGCAGCATGCAAGGGAGATCCCTGAACCTCCCTGTGCTTAGTCTCCTTAGTTACAGGAATGCACCAAAGGTGATTGGCTGGCTGTCCTTGGAAGACAGCCACCCTGCTGTGAGTGACGGCTATGCTGTGAATGAATGGGAGAAACCTGCATAAAAGGGGAGGTGTTTTGCAAGGAAGGCAGAGTTGTTTACGAAGGAACCGAAGAAGAAACTGGTAGAGAAGCTAGCTGCACCCTCAATTACCATTGGTTTGCCCGGTGAAGCACTGCTGCAGTAGTGAAGCTCCATTTTGCATATCGACTAGAGAATCCCAGAACAGATGACTTATTCCCTTGTGTTGGTGGGACCAACTGACCCCAAGCCGAAATTGACGAACTCCTCTCCCTGCTGGTTTTACTACTTCACTGCTGCTGGAATTAAGTGCTAGGTGACAGGAATACCAGGAACAAGTGCATAGTCTTTAAGCTGGACGCGAGCTCCAGGAAGATACCGAGGAGCCTCTCGAAGCAGGGTGGCCTGAGCCACCTCAACTGTGTGCTGGACCCCAGAAGCAAGGGGAGATGAAGGTGTCCAAGAACCACTGTGGTGCTGTCTAACTAGGGGTACTTGCCTCTTGTGTGTAGCTTGCCTGCTCTCACTGGAGACTGGCATTTGCTGCCCTTTGCCGAGTTGCTTGCATCTTTGCTTTTTCTCAAGCCTCCCAGCCTGTGGCCCGACCGTGATTCTTTTCAACAAACTCTATATAACATTGTGCAAGACTTTTGTCCTATCTTCAAGAAGTGCGTCTGCTCCCCTAGACTTTGTTCAATTTCCATTGGCTGTCCTGGCTCCCTGTAAACTCTTCTTCCCCTCTGACTTTGTTGATCTGTCCGTCAAAAAGTCATACGTAACTTGTATAGCTGGGAAAGGGTTAACATATGCTTCATTGGGGGATGGTAAAATAGTTACCTGTTCAGAGAACTCTTTAACCTTTGTTTCCTTCCCTAACCTGTTCCCTTTTCCACAATCTCGGTATTGCATTTAAGTAAAAAGTGATATATCAATGTCCAGTGTCCTAGCATTTGAAGTCCCCTCCGGGTGTAGGAAGTGTGACATCCCAAAAGTGTATCGAACTTAACTGAAACTGAAGGATTGTATTTTTGAAGTGTATTTTATTATATATTCCCTTTGTAAAGAAGGCTTATTTTATAACAGACTTAAATTAATACATTATTTTAATAAGAAATCTTGAGTAGAAGTGTCATTTGAATACCTGTCGCTGCAAATCTGTTACTTCTACAGCTCACATTGGCCCCTCTTGAGATGGGTGTGGCTGCTCAGTCACTCTACCAACTTGTGTAGTACAGACCTGTACCAAAGGTTTGCTTCCTTATTGCCAAGAGGATAAGGCTGGTGTAGTCTCCCACAGGGTTATTACCTACAATCTTGTGAGAACTATGGTTCTCAAGGTTAGAAAGGATCTTTGGATCTCCTTTTACATTTTATTAGGTGAGACCAGCACCCCCCACCTTATGTGCAGTGCTTTTGAGATACTGAGTATCCCCTTTCTCATTTTAAATGTAACATTTTTTACAAGGACAAACTTACCTTTAATAGCTGGTGGCAGTGAACCTTTGTATTAATTCGGTGCACCTTTACCGCAGGCTGTTTGCAGAGCCTCGATGGAACCCATGGGGGCTCATTTTACCAAAACGTCCCCGTCTTGTTTTTTCACCATTTTAGTATTCTTTGTCATTTCTTGTTCCTTCACCTGACCTCCAGGGTGGGAAATTCCTTTGTGTGGATTTATTTCATTTTTCTCTTCAGCGGGAGTACTGTGGACTTCACGCCCGTGCTCCAGAGTGTCTGAACGCAGGAAACGAGGGAGGAGTCAAACTCTGCAGCACTTTGTCTTCCAGCCTGAGTGCGAGATTCCAGTTAAAACTGGAAGGCTGGCTGTCCTGAAAGGATTGCCAATCTCCTGCAGCCCCAGTTTGAATGTTCCAATGCTGTTTGATATGCTGGGTTCTTGCTTAAAAGTCCGATCCTAGAAGCTGAAGTTAGTTGACCACTGGAATCAAAACCGAAGAGGAAGTTGAAGAATTGGAGTTTGAAACTATTTCCAGCAACCAGAGAGCCTGCTGTAGCACTCCTTCCAATCGGCCTGGGGACTCTGAAAATGACAGCCCCGGTTTGAGCACTTTGTTTTTTTACCTTTGGCAGGCTTCAGCCCTGAACCCTGCCCTTGGCTCCATTGTGTCTGGAAGCACAGGATGTGAGGGAGGGTCGCAAAACTCCCCTGTCCATTGTCTCTAGGTGTGCCTGCACGAAACCAGTCCTAATTGGCCGGCTGGCTGTTATTTTAGGACAGCCATCCTGCTGTGATTGACAGCCTGGGCTGTGCATGAATGGGGAATCTTTCTTAAAAGGGGAGGTTCTTGGGACTACAGGCAGAGTAGACCACTGGAAGAAACATCCGATGAAGAAACTGAGAAGAGAAGCCCGCTGCAACCTCCTGGACCTTGAATTGCTTGCTGTAGCCCTGCTGCTGTCCTGAACTCCTTTTCCACCTTGACAGAGAAGCTCCGGATGGAACCACTTCTCCCCTTGGGTTAGTGGGACCAACTAACCCCAAGGCGAACTCAACTTGGGTCAATCACTGACTTGCTGTGCCTCTTGGTTGCTGCAGAAGCATAGTCGAGTGCAATGTCTTCTGCAGAACGAATCCGGCCAAAAGCTCCAGGAACCTCCCCAGGACCTTCCAGAAACAGGAACTCCTGATCCAGAGTCCCGTCACCAGAGTGGAAGACCAAGGGAGCAAGGAAAGTCCAACCGGTGCCCATCGTTCTGCATCAGTGCTGTTTGCGGACAGCTAAAACCACCAAGTGCCGCTGAAACGAAGAAAACCCGTAGCTGCCAACGACTGTTGGGGAGAACTCTCAGAAATGTGCTAATTCCCTTCTACCTTAGAGACCCCCAGCTCTTTTGCTGGACTTTAGGACTTTTAATTTCTAACCTGGAGAGAGCGAGACCTTTTTCCCACTCATGTATTTTTCTGTTTTGGGCTCTGTTTCTTTTGACTTTGGACTCTGACAAACTCCATAGGCATCACCTTTACATTGTGCACCTTCAGTGCAGTGGCACAGGGAAGTCTCTTAAATTTCCCAAAGGTTTAAAAACCTTCTCTCGGTGAAACTGTTTCCAAGAGCAGTGAAGTGACATTGACTTTACTTACACTTTGTAACTTTCTAGACCAGGACCACACTATCTTACAATAGGTTGCTGGAGGGGTTACTTAGTATCCCATTTGTCTAGTTTCTCATGTAACATTTTGGTTACCTTTTCTACAATGAATGGCTGGTCGCAGTGGTTTACTTTTTACTACCATTGTGTGTTTTTACAGCGGGCTGCAATTGCAGCTGCAGTAAGACACCCATGGGTGCCCGTTTCGTCAAAATGTCCCCAATCTTTTTTCGCCATTTCTTTTTGGAAAGGTGGTACTTGAGATTTACTCTGTGCGCCAAACCAGGTTTGGTCCCTTTGTTCATTTTGGCGGGATTCATGAGTGAAGATCGGCTCTGGCTCCAAAGTGTCTAGCAGGGCAGGAAGCGAGGGTGGTGCCCGAAACTCCGTGCTTAGACTCCTTGATTACAAGAATGCACACAAGTGTGATTGGCTGGAGGGCTGTCCTCGGAGGACAACCACCCTACTGTGAGTGACAGCTAGGCTGTGAATTAATGGGAGAAACCTGCATAAAACTACAGGCTTTTTGCTTGGAAGGCAGTTGACCACTGGACGAAGGAATCCGAAGAAGAACTTGGAAGAGACGCCTGCTGCAACTCGTGGATCGTTGGTTTGCCCAATGAAGCCCTGCTGCAGTGCTGAAGCTCCGAATTTCTCAACTAGAGAAGACCTGCAAAGGATGACTCTTCCCCCGCTCCCAATACCCCCACACCCCCAAATGAACTCTAGCTCTGGAAGATCCTCCCCTGAAGTGGCACTGAGCAAGCCTGAGTCACCTCGAGAGTGCTGGACTCCAGATGCAAGGAAAGTCCAGAGTGGTATCCGAGAGACCGCAGTGGTGCTATTTGCTGTAGACGCAAGGAGCTGAAACCGTGAAGTGCCGCTGAATCAAAGCTTGCCCATTGCTGCCGTTGACCTTCAATTTGTAGTGCAGGAGTCCCCACATGTCCTCCCTCTTGTCCCCACGACAGAGTCGCAGGATCTGCAAAGCTACACAGGAACAGAATCCAGCTGGAACCTTTTCTTCTAACCAAAGGTACTATGAAATTAAGAGGACTTACCTCTTGTTCTGTAGCCTTACTTGTTCTCAGTTGATAGCTTGTGCGCCTGTCACCTGCGTTGGCTTGCTAACGGCAGCTAACCCATTAATTTTAATTAACGGACAGATGTAACATTGGAAAATTATATATGAATACTAAATGCCCTGATTTGAAAAAGGCGGCTGATGTCGAAACAAGTGTCGTCATAAAGGGTGCTTTTTGGTTACTTATGTGCATTAAAATTTCATTTGTGAATTCAAGCTGGCGTAGGTCCATTGGAGTGTTTGTGCAGTTGCTTGCAGCTTTGCCCCTCGCACCCTCCCAGCTTGTGGCTATACAGTGTTTCTATTTTTCTACAAAGACTTCTAAAACATTGTGCAAGACTTTTACTTACCTGCAAGAAGTGCTTCAGTTCACCTAGCTTTTTGCTCAATTAACATTGGCTAACATTGACTGGGCTGGTTCCCTGAAAGACTCTTATTACCTCTGACTTTGTGCTTTACCTTTCCTGCAGGAAAGGATTCATTTACTTTGCATTGAAGGGTTCAAAAGTACTTACCTGCTTCAGAATATTTGTTTAACCTTTGTTTTATTCCCAAACACCTTTCTTTGACACCAACTCAGTATTGCTCTAAATGTACCAGTGATAAGTAACTAGGACACTGTGGACATTAATATAAGTCACCGCAGGGTGTAGGAAGAAACGGTGCCATCCCAAAGGGGTACTTGCTGATTTAGAGAAACTAAGTGTGTATTTTGAAGTGTATTTTTGTGCTACATATATATTGCTGCCTTCTGAAGAATGCTTACTCAAGTGACTGTTAAATAATGAATACTTGTTTAATTAAGAAACCTTGTGTAAGAGTTTATTTGAATACTTGTCACTGTGAATCTGTGTCAAATCCCTACTGCTCACATTGACCCCTCTAGGGCTAAGCCTGGCGGCTTAGCCACACTACCTACCTGTGTGTGTGTAATAGACTTATACCAAAGGTTGGGTTCCTATTGCCAGGAGGTCAAGGTTGCTGTAGTCTCCAAAAGGGTACTGCACCCAATCTTGCCTAACAACGACCATCCTGAGTACTGCCGCAGGAGTCATCCAGACGTCCTCCCTCTGGTCACCACAACTGAGGCTCAGGAACCAGGGTCTGCTTGGCTTTAGCCAGACGAAATCCAGCTGGACCCCTTTCTTCTAACCAGAGCTTTTTTTACAGCTTTGGTGGTACTTACCTTCTTCCCTGAGGCTTATCTAGATTTCATTGGAGGATTCCTTTGTCATCGCCTTATCTGAGAAATTGTTCTAACCTTTTTATTTCCCCTAACCCTTCCTTTCTGCAACTAGAGTTTACAAAAGTATTGGTGCGATATATAAATGTCAATACTATCCTTGTGATTGAAGTCACCTCAGGGTGGAGAAGTGTATGAAGCATATCCAAAGATTATCCACTACCTTTATTAATTCTGAAGAGTAATTTCAAAGTGTACTTGAAATGTCACAATCAATTGCCTTTTTACAGAATGCTTATTAAAAACTGATAATTGTAACTGAAATCTTAGTATAAGTGGTACTTGGTTACTTGTATTGACTTATCTGTACAGCTCACATTTACCCCTCTTGAGATAGGCCTGGCTGCTCAGTCACACTACCAACCTGTGTAGTACAGACCTATACCAAAAGCTGGATTACCCAACACCAAGCGGATAAGTGTTTAGTCCCACACAGTGTGACTGCACCAATTCTTACCAAACGGACACATCTTCTGATGGTGTTTAGAAGGTGGAGTATAACTTGTTCAGTCAAAATTAGCTACTTTACTTGAATGCCTTTAAAATGTAGGGCTTTTTTTGTAGGATGTATTTAATTTTAAATGTTTATATTTGTAAAGTGCCTAAACCCAAGGGCATCAAGGCGCTGATGCAGACTACATACACATAACATATGGTGGTCAATACTGCCTGAAGTCCAGGTGGAGCCCATAACTTGGGTGAAGTTCTTTAAGATAAAGAGTTACTTAAGTGTCAGGCAAAAAGCCATGTTTTTAAGGCTTTTCTGAAGGCAGCATGGGATTCTTCTGCTATTAGCGTGGGAATGAGGTAATTCCATTGCGTGGTAGCAACTGCTGGGAGGCCGACCACTCTTGATCTTTTGAACATAGGTAGTACAATATGGTGAGCGTGGGCTGATCTCACAAGATGCAAGACTTTCTCTTTATGGATTTGTTGTATTTACAACTTCAAACATCACTGAAGTGCGGTTAGGATACTTGCATACCTAATAACCTTTTGTGTGTTTTTGTTTTGTTTACAATTATATGCCTAGAATTGGTTGTTGGCAGCAGATATATTTCTACCATGTTTAATACTTTTTACTCCTGCACTTTTGCATTTACTGAAAATCGCTTGACAAGGTGGCTAGCACCCTAGGATTGCCATGCCACAATGCTTTTGGCCCTATTGTTCTTTGGCTTTTTTCCTGCACAATCTGGTCTGGAATTGCCATACAGAGGAAGCCATTTCCAGAGGTAGCTGCTGCTATATGGACAAATATGGTTTGTGTGAGCCTGGGTGTGGGGGGCTGGCACTGTCTGGTTCCAGTACACATCATGGTGCCTGAATGTTGCTCGGCAGATGTCGTGGCAAGTGACTATCCATGATTTGTATAGCCACTGCAGGTTTGACTGTTACAGATCCTTACCATTGGTGGACACGGACAAGCTTCCAGTCCAAACTCTGGACAAAAGGAGCTCCTCCTGCAGCTATTTAGGAGATCATCATTGAATCCAAGACCCCTACAAAGAAGTGTGACAGGTGGATGCTGACCTGATCAGCGCCAACTCAAAGCCATGCGCATCTGTCCTGATCTCAAGAAGATCCTCGTCTGTACTTCACCCCTTGGACCAGTGGGAACCACCAGTGTCGACCCCAGCCCTACCCTGCTCAAGGATGAGTGCTTCAGAACTGTTTCGGGACCAACCGGTGGACTGACCACCTCTTTCCTGGGCTACCTCGCTGCAGCAGTTACTGTTCCAAGAGCATCCTTAAAACATGAAGCATCTTCAGGTTGTACTACTAGGTGCCTGCTCCTGCATTTTCAACTTTCTTGCATCAATGGAAGCCATGCACCGCAGGCTCCTTTATTCATCCCTCGAAGGTAGCTTGTCACCTCCTGACTGGTGACTCCCATTTCAATCAGTCTTTGCCCCCTAGGGCTGCTCCACAGAAGTATTTCATCTTTTCTTCATCTGGGTGTTTAGCTGGAAAGTGCATGGAACCAAGATGCAAGCACTGTGGCTGACAAACTAAATATCAACACCAACAAGGACTCACATGACTGGACCATGTATAGAGAATTGTGTCCTCAACGAATATGGAAACTTGGCAGTGGTCTGTGGAAAGACTGAGTCAAGGGGGTGTGTGGATTAGGTACTAGATAACATACTGGTTCCTTCTGCCCCTCCATAGGGCTAAAGGGGCATACAGTTTGTTTAGGCCTTTTTCGAAGGTCCAACTAAGGGCTTCAAAGAAATCATACATCGGAGCATCGGAGGCAGTACATAAGCGCCACTCTTAGTATAAGGCTGTAACACCTGAGAATGTGGTAGCATGGACAGAGCAGCCAGGCTTATCTTGGGGGGGGGGGGGGGGGGGAGGGGTGTAGAGGATTGTAGCTTGGTACAAAGAAATTGTAGAATACATATGGTCCAAAGAAACACTATATGGATTGTAAACCTAAATGGTTTATTTAAATACATGTGGGTCAAGATGAATCTTGGGTGAATGAGTACTATCACATTATATATAAACACAATTATAACAACCTACTCAATACTTAAGGGATACAACCCAAAGTGTAACCTTACTAAGAATAAGGTGCAAGGTGAGTCAAACATGTAACACGTTCAGAATGCAATAGGCTATTCTTGGGGAGTAAAAGCAGGTTACATTTTGAATACAGACAGTAATTAAAGTGTAGTATACCCTGTCAGTCGTGCAGTGACACTCGGTTTAGAAATCACTTGATAAACCAACCCCAATACCAGGATACCTTTCTGAATAGTGGAACACAAATTCATGGAACAGTATGACCCTATTACCACTTTTAGTATAACATTAGGTTATACCAGGTAAGACCTAATGTAATGTTTACAGTTGCGTTTTAGATCGGTGGAACACAGACCAAGGTAAGCAATAACTCTTTACACTATATCAGGATTGTAACAAGCAGACCAAGGTCCGTAAAACCCACAGTACACTTATTCAGAATGTCGGATGAATTGACCCACTCCGCTGTGCTATGCGGCATCACTCTGATAGTTAAGGTGCAAGGAACTGCAACAATGGCGGCGAGACCCTGGTGTGCGCCAAAAACCTCCAAAACCACGTGTTTGAACGCACAACAATAGGGATGCACAACCTACCACCCATGGTGCATGTGTGGTGGAATAGAGCACACACTGCAGAAAATATGCCAGTGTGCTCCATGACCAGCAAACAGAGTGCAGAGAGAGAAGCAGCGCTTTGTAAATGAAACTCCAAAATGTGCCTATAAATGACATTGGCTTTGTTGCTAAAAACTCCAAAATTCCTATACACAACACTTCTCAACATTCAAAATCCTGCCTAGGCCAAAATTCATGTAATCTAATGAAGCATGGTGAATATACAAAGTCCTTAAGTGTAAAGGGCAAAACATTCCTCAGACAAACTGGATTGTCTGTAACTGACAGCCACTGTCAAAATCTGTGTGCAGTACACTGGGCTACCTGTGGATGACAGCTGTCAGATGAGCTCCTGATGAAACTTCAAAGTATCTAAACTAAATGTCTGCCGGGTTAGCATACATAAAAGGATTGTTGCTAAAAGGAATACAGATCTTGTCGTTTTGATCCCACAGATTTAAAGCGAAGAAAGTAATGTATTTATGTTTGATGCAACAAATTTGGTTTTTCCTGGATTATTTATTAAGAATAAATTAGACTGGCTGAGCTGCAACCCTTGGAAAAGCAGGTTTCTCCCAGGGGGAGGGAAATCCTCTCAGCAGAAACTCGCTGGTAAATGATGATTGTGAGTTAGCCCAGACCCTTGTCTACAGAAAGAGAATGAAGAGAATGAACAATAGCAGACCCTTCAGCCCAGGAAACGGAGGTGTGAAAGGGGTCGTAAACTGCTCCTGCCAGGAACTCCCCAAGGGAGGGGGCTGCTCCTGGACTGCAGGGAGAGACAAATGGGCGGACCATTTCCTGTTAAGAATGAACAATGATCAATTTTTAAAGACACAACTTTTTAATCAAAGTGGTGAAAAATATAAAAAAGACAGGCTAGTTAGTCTAAAGTTTGGCTGCACGTTTTAAGAGGCGGTAGAACTAACATATTTTGGACAGGAATGGCAATATATGTGGTTTTATGTGAACTGTGTTAATGCGTCAATTGTGAAACTTTACACACACATCCCTATGGTAAACGCACACGTGTGGAAAGTTCCAGAAAGTTTGGAAAATGTGTTCATAGCAAAAAGGACAAAATTCTGTAGAAAGGTGAAACAAGATCCCACAGCTGCGGGATTTTGAGGAACAGCTACTACATAAAATATGGAATCTTTGTGTGATTTGTGTAAAATGTAGAAAATGTATTTAGGATAATGTAGAAATATGTATTTAGGATCAAATCCGATTTTCAGTGGCTAAAGGGAGGTTTCTAAGGACTGTAAAGCAAACCATAAAATGTGACCTCATCCAGCCTGGATCCAATCACTCAAACGCAATATGGAGATGAGGGCTTAATCCAATCCCAGCTCACAGGGGTAAGCTTAGTTAAGCCGGCCCATACACCCATTTTGTGATGTCATTTGAGAGGATAAATAGAGACGGCTGACAACACATAAGGACTCACTGATCCACTCACTTTCTTGATTCCGGCGAAGCACTCTGATCCAGCATTCTACATCCAGCTTTAACATCCTTCCAGATGCCAAGAACCTTGCCAAACGGAGAACTATTGATTTTCAGAAAGGCCTAAATTCTCAAACGTATTCTCACAACCCAGTGAAACGCTGTGGTGTGGAAAGGCCTTTTGAACTAGTATCCTGAAAAACTCTGGCTGGCTACCACAAGGCTTGCCTGAGGAACTCGCTATCCAGCTGATTTGAAATACCCACAAACCAGAAGGGCAGATCCTGTGCAAATCCGGTGACCGGCCTAGCTGATCCAGACCCGCGCCTGATGTGCTGTCCTGTCTTAACGGACCTAACCAATGACTGGAATTGACAGTCCAATTTAATAACTTATTCTGTGAGTACTAATGGGTAGAACAGTGATCCTAATATATCTGCATTGTATGATCCCAATCTCGAACCCATCCATTTTTATTCAGAACCATAGTATTGCTAGAATTGTCTTTGTGCTGACTCTTTCTCATCTGTTATTAAACCCTAACTTCTTGTTTATTTTATTTGTATAGTGCACCAGACCCAGGGGTAGAAGGGTGCTTAAGAAGATGGTTACAACATTGAGAAGTATTTTGGAGTTGCATACTTCGTACATACATACTTATAATACATATATAACAAAATGGAGTACAGTTTACAGTTTGAATAGCTTACAATTATCAATATACAGTTTCCATGTACAGTCTTATACAATACATGAGGCAATTACCGAGCAGGGGTGTGAGGTTGGGTGTTGGTGAAGCTACTCTTTGTTTAGGAGCCAACTGATGACCTGCTTCCTGAAGATCTGGACGGACTCGATAGTTTTCATGTTGAGAGGTAGGGTGTTCCAGAGTTGGGAGGCATGTACTGTGAAGCTGGCCCCTCCAGCTCTCTTTAGGTGGAATCTGGGCACTGTCATGCATAGCGTGTTGGAAGATCTGGTGGTTCTGGTAGCAGATTTCATGATAAATTTGTTAGCTAGATATGGTGGTGCTAGGTGATTGAGGGACTTGAGGCAGATGGTTTTTAAGTCGATTTTCTGGCGTAAGGAGAGCCATTTGCAGGCTTTCCTGGTAGTGGAAATATGCTCTTGTCTGGGAATGTTGAGGGCTGCGCGCAGAGTGTTATTCTGTAGTACTTGTAGTTTGTTGAGTACGGATTGGTTGGCACCTAGGTACAGGCTGTTGCAGTAGTCCAGTCTGGATTGTATGAGGGCTCTGGCGAGGGTGAGGCAGCTGTTGGGTGATAGGAAGGGTCTACTGGCCCTAATGAGCTTGCCAGCTGAGGCAATCAGATTGGTTTGTTTGGAAAGGTTGGTGTTGGCATTCAGATAGAAGCCGAGGGTTTTCACGCTTTTGGCAATAGGGATGGTGTGACCATTGATTGTGATGTTATTGTAGCTAGGGTTGCGTTTGGTTAGGGTGTTAGGGGAGCCAACGATAAGGAGCTCGGTCTTCTCATCGTTCAGGCAGAGGCCATGTGAGGCCATCCATGCCTGAATGATGGAGAATATTTTGTTGATACGGGCAACATCTGCTTGGTAATCGCCTTTGATGGTGAGGAGTATCTGGGTGTCATCTGCGTAGTTTGTGTAGGTGACACCCAGATGGTCCAGTTGGTCAAATAGAGGCTTTGTAAATATATTGTACAAAGTGGGGGATACACAGGATCCCTGTGGGACTCTGCATGTGATGGGATCTGCTGCAGATGTTGTTGAGAACACCCGGATGGTTCTGTTTGCCAGGAAGGATTGTATCCATGTGATGGCAGAAGGGGAGAAGTCCCTTAGACCTTCCGGTGGCTAGGTGACTGCAGAGGATTTCGTGGCTGACCAGGTCAAAGGCTGCTGAGAGGTGTAGGAGGAGTAGAATTGTGGCATTGCCTTTATCTTTAATTTCATCAATCTGGCTTTTGAGATCAACAAGGGCAGTTTCTGTTCCATGTTGAGGTCTGAAGCCAGATTGACGTATTCCTAGTAATTGGTTGGATTCCAGGTATTCCTGAATTTGGGTGTAAGCGACTCTGTTCAGGATTTTTACGAGGAATGGGCCTGTAGTTGGTGGGTATGGCTGGATCAAGGGATGGTTTTTTCAAGAGTGGGAGAACCCATTATTGTTTTAGGTTGCTGGGTATGGAATTATTGGTGAAGGATAGGTTAATTAGTTTGGTGATGAAGGGGGGTAAGCTCTCTAGCTGCATCTTTTAAGATTTGGGCGGGGCAGCTGTCTCCAGTATTGAGTTGATTAAGAAAAGTAAATCCCAGGAAGAATAGTATCCACAACAGGCAGGTTACGCTGATCACGTGACTGTAAGATCCATCTGTGGCATTCGCTTTTTCATAGTCATAATCTAGTGTAATCAAACCCATCCGTCATTTTCAAAAGTGCATTTGTTTTTCATTCTCGCGCCTATTTTGCAAAAACGACTCTTAATAAAACCTCGAACTCCCTCCATTTTTATGATAGAACTCCTATTTGTACCTAACATCCTTAGCTATGCATAGAACCCAAAACTGCAGTGCAAAACAGTGTGATTCACCTGTTATAGCGAAAATCGTGCAAGGAAAAGTTTGCTGCAAATTGAAATTCTGAATGGTTTTACACGTGTGAAATAGCTTTAAATTATTTCCTACTTGGACTTTGAGATTTCAAATGTTTTCTTCTGACTAAATCATTGCGTGTGATTATTTGCATCTGTTCAAAGCGGCTCCCATAGGAATTATAACAATTTAAGTATTTTTGACCACATTTGGTGTTTTTGCTCAGCCAAGTCCAAAGACAATTTCAAAGCCATGCTGACAGTTGAAAAGTCAATTCTGTTTTTCTGTTGTGTTTGAAGGGGTTAGGTGGGAGTGATATTCTGTTTTGTGTTATTCCTGAATTACTTGCTCTCTCCTCACATCTATTTAATTGCCTATTGGGGGTTGCAGGGGGAACCCCTAACCATAGTGCTATTTGTTCCAAACCAACCCAAAATTATTCTCTTCTGCGCTGCATTTGTTTTTGTGCTCATTACTTGATTCCTAGTGTATTAAAGATATTATTCAGTGTTCTGTCACCCCGTTGGTCATGGTGGTTACCGATTAAAATATATTGTGATTAAATTCTATATACATAAATATTCACCTTTGCAAACCAGCCTGATTCCTGGTTCATTGTGACCCTGGTTCAGGAGAAGGGTGTGATATGAGTGGTATATCGTTCATCATATTGAATTTATAGATAAAAAGGGTTTCATTTGCGCACTACATGCTGGCTGTGACTTGGGTGTGTGCCAGATTGAAATCCCTTACAAGAATGATACACAGCTATTTAGGGTAGGTGAAACCCAGTAAAGGCTTTTTCTAAACAGGATATAAAGCAAGTCGGGAGGGGAGGAGGGGGAGCAAAACCCAGTTCGTGAACTTCTACATTTATTCTCTGAAAGAAATAAGTCACTGAAGCCAACAGTATTACTTCTGAGAAGGGGAAGATCCAAATCCCAGTTAAATAAAGTAACGCTATATACTTTTAGGAATGGCAGAAAACATTCTAAGGTAAGTAAGGACTTTTGTCTTTCAGGCTCTCCGGTTGCTGGAAATCACTACAGCTGTCTTTTATTCATCGGTTTCAGCTCCAGTGGTCGACTTGTCAGCAGCTTCCAGGTTCAGAGTATTTAACAGGAACTACAGCACGATGTCTGCAATCTCCCCCTGAATTTTACGGAAGGGGTGGCCTGGTTCAATCTGGACAGCCAGCCCCTCCACTGGGTGGTTGGTTCCTTTCAGGCAAGGTGGAAGACAAAGGGCTGCAGAGTTTTGGACACCTCCCTCGCTTCGTGCCTTCTCAGACACTCTGGAGCCTGGGCAGGGAATGAAAAGATTCCCGCCAAAGACAAAACTTCCACTGAGTTTGTTCCCACCTAGAATGATGGTGGAAGACCTTAAACAGCAAGCGCACAAGAAATGTTGAAAAAAGAAGCCCTCCATTTTAGCAAAATGGTGGCCCTTCTGTGCATTACCAAGGCTGAATTAACAGCCTTGTGAGTAATAGTAACTTATAGTCATAAAAGAAGTTGCACTGCCACCAGCTATTAAAGTTAACTTGTAATTAACACAATGTTACCAGGTAAGTAAGAAAGGGGATACATTGTATCCCCCAGGACTCTACATAGGGTGGGGTGTGCCGTCTCACGTATACAAAACGTTAAGGGTATGAACATCCCTCTTTACTACTGGGGAACAGTAGTTCACCCAAGTATATGAAAGAGAAATTAACAGGGGAACTCAAAGGGTCAACCCAGCCTAAGCCCAAAAGGTGTCAAACTACAACTTCAACCATGTACATAAAAAGGTAACGCATAAAGAGTAAAAGACTTTGTGAGAGGGGAAAAACATTTCCCTTTCACCTAGGGACAAGGTAAAATGATTTCCAAGTCCAAGCAAAAGGTTCTGGGGTTGACGCAGGTCCGAAAGATTTAATATAAATATGAACATTTTACCCAAGCCCTGTCCCATCTCACTCTTTCTCGACTTTGCTCTGTGGATATGTTGTCCAAGATCTTTTTGGGTTATCCTAGTGTCTGGGATTGAGGGAGTTACTTAACTGAACTTTTCTTCGATTTTTTTCACTTTGCATCATAACCAATGGCATCATCCAATCGCATTGTAAACCTACCTGAAAATCATATCTTTCGAACTGAGGACTTCAGGGCACAAGGCCCCAAACCATCTTAGGGCTGGGCTTACTAAGTGTTAGGGAAACTATTATGTTCTTCTCAAGTGGCTTTACTGAATTTCATGCATCCAAGTACTTGCCTGTTTTACACTGGTTCTTGAATCCAGTGCTTTGTCTCCTCTTGAGAGTGTATGTTTATCTGTTTTAATAGTGTCACTACATTTACCTAGAAGATTAATTTGCTTAGTTTGTATTTTAAAGGCCTAATAAACATTGTACATTTTTGTACTTGCCGGTCTAACAAATTATTGGCATTCTATTTGGACTCATTGTCCCCCTAGAGTACTGAACACCGTTCCCCCTCCCCCTCCCCAGATTGATTTTGTAAATCCATTTTAGCACTTAGTACACAAGCCTTTTAACAAAATAACTAGGATTTTAAAATGTGTTTTTATTTTGTAAAAAGGCACTCATTTTGTTTTTCTTCTTACCAATCCTTTTAATCCAAGTTTAGAAAGGATACCTCACCTCAAATAATATGAAAACCTTTCTGAACGTGTAAATGGGTCATTGATGGGATGTTGGGTTGTTCTTGGGGCAGGATTATGTAAAGTACAATTGATTAACTCTGATGCTGTTGGCGTTTTAAAATGTTTTGTGTAGCTCTGGGTGGTAGCGGAATCACTTAGAAGGGCAATTGAGCTGAATGGGGTTTGTTGTGAGAAGCACCGTCTTCAGCGCTCATGTTCTTTGCCTCTTGTCTCATCCTCTTCAGGGAACTGCCCAGGAATTGGTGGAGGCGGCAGCATGTGGAAGAATTCTACCCCACAGTGTTTCTCGGGGATGCCAAACTGGAGACCATGCTAGCTCAGCATGGGCTCAAGGTGAGTGAGCCTTAAATTACGCGGTAGTGTTTCAGTGCCTGCACTTCTGGGGTGGCGGGGGATGTTCTTGCATGTACATGCTAAAGGGAAAGGTCTGTTGTGAGGCTTGAGCTTGGAAATATTGATAAGACCCGGATGGATGGATGGATGGATGGATGGATGGATGGATGGAGAAGAGTTCTACATTGCAGCTGGTTTTGGGGCTTCTGGGTGCGATTCATCCAGCTTTTTCTCGACAGTGCATGCTCAACTTGTATGCAATGCTGAAGGTATATTTCTTGATCAGTGTGTATAGCTTATTCGGAGCCTGAAGTCTGGAAAGGCTTTAACAGTGAACCCCAAATAATTGCAGCAATTTACTCCCAGGAATGGTGGGAGCATGTGTTTTGCTCAAGCATTCTAGAATGCCATGGGAAAGGGGTCCTGCCCTAGTGAGGTGGAATTTATTCACTTGTTTCTAAATAACTGATAGTTTGTTTGGGATCCAATATCTTCCAGAGTAGTGTTTATTCCAGCCAAAGAAATCCATCCCCATGTTCATTTTGTTTAATCTTTGCATGAGTAATTGTGTTCACAAGGGTTGGGGTGGGGTGGCTGTTGGGGAGAATTCATTTCTCCAGCATGGGGTCTGGCATGGATTCACATGCTCATGAATATTCCCCGTCCTCAGGCAGGGAAGCCTCAGTAAATGAAAAGTTTCACTTTTATTTATAAATTGTCTTTCTCCTATAAACCAATCACTGAGCTCTGGGCAATACTGTTCCCCCAGCCAATGACTGTCCTCTCCCTAAGCCCCTCCTCTGGCAGCCATCTTCAGATTTTTACTGCATGTTCAAGTGTTGGAGTGCTCATGTTTTGCTCTTGGAGCTTTGTGTTTTTCGCGCTTTTTTGGCTAGGAAAACACCCTATGTGCTCCATAATTTACTCATCCGATTAATGGGGATTTGTTTTTCGTCAACTCATCGCCCCTGAAGGGCACAATCGTTGATTGCTTCTTGGAAGTTTACAGAAGACCATCAGGCCTACACTGCGCCGGATCATGTCGGAGGAGGACGCCTACGACGGGGCTTCCCTCTTTAAGCTCTGCAGTTTGTGGAATGTTTTCACGGATGACTAGCATTTCCAGTTCCTTTGTCTTCACCCGATGCACAAGGAGGAAGATTGTAAAAACCACGGCAGATCTTGCAAACGCAGGATGAAGGATCGGCACCTTTGACTTGTGGCGTGGCTCAAAGTGATTATATAAATAAGGTTCACGTTATATACAAAGTGTTTTCACCAACAGTGTGTGGACATTCCTTTGTGGGGGCTTGGGGACTAGACTGTACTCAAGAACCAGCCCACATCACCTCCTGAGAGCTAAGCCTTGATTGCTTGACTACGTTACCAATAATAGAGAATCTTGGCTGGGGTCTCTGTGCCTTTCCTCTGCCATATAGAGCAGGAGTACAGACTCGCCCCCCACACCACCTCCTCCCCTCCTGTGCTTTACACTGAGGCTGTTAAGGCACCCAAGGCTCCCACTAAACTTGCTGGAGGCCCTCTCAATATGTTTCCTAGACTACCAGCTCTCATCCACTGTACACTGACAGGAATATGCACAGTCATATTGTTGCAAAGTGAGGTGTCTGGGATAGTCCTGTTGGGGAATGACTTGAAGATTTTTGGAGTTGTATCGAGCACCCCCAGGCCTCCCAGTAAAAGGAAGCAGGAGCAGACTCGATTGGCCAGAGCGCCAACTTTAGATGACTTTCAGTGGTAAGTTACAGAACTACCTATAGATTCCAGTCCACAGGAAGGACACCCTTCTAATTCTAAATCTAAAAAGGACACAAAGGGGAAACCTGGGGTATCCGGAAAGAAGGGTGTCACTCCTGTTCAAAGGAAGGACATCCCGAGAAGACAGTCCAAGGTCACACCTGTGACCCCTCCACCAGCCAAGGCCGAGTGTGAGGAAAAAACAGAAAATGGTGAAGCAGCTACTGGTGAAACAGAGCTGGAAGAAGCCCTTCCCTATGTTGCAGATTTGGATCCTAAAGATCATCCTGAGTTGCAGACTTTGCTTGCAGAAGGTGGACCCTCTAGGGCAGACTTCAGCAGAAGTCCAAGAGTGTCCTACTCTTGAAGGACTTGGCCAACAGGCAGCTTCCCAGCTGGATGGGCAAGAGCCAGGGAAGCATAGGCTGTATTGGGAGGGTGGCCTCTTTTACAGTGAGCCTATTGAGTCTACCCCAGGGGACTACAGAAGACTTGTAGTGCCTCAGGTGGTGAGACCTCAGTTTCTACAGTTAGCCCATGAGATTCCTCTAGCTGGTCACTTAAGTTTTAAGAAGACCAAGGAGAGGAGTTCTCTTTATTTATACTGGCCCAAGATGGGGTCTGATGTAGATGCATTCTGTAGAAGCTGTCACTTCTCAGACTTCTGGCAAGAGTGGAGTCGAGAACGTGGCACCCTTGGTGCCCCTCCCATTGGTGGGGGTTCTTTTCGAGAGGGTAGGGATTGACTTTGTTGGTCCCTTAGACCCTACCACATCTTCAGGCAACCGCTTTATATTGGTTGTGGTAGACCATGCTACCATGTATCCTGAAGCCATACCTATGAGGACTGTTACTGGTTAGGCAGTGGCTAAGGTCCTACTTGGTATTTTTAACAGGGTTGGTTTTCCTTAGGATATATCGGACAAGGGTACTAACTTTGTCCTACATGTGGAAAAACTGGAGTGACAGCCTACCGTCCCCAAACTAATGGGTTGGTGGAGAGGTTTAATAGAACTATGAAGAGCATGATTGGTGCTTTAGAAGAACGCATGAGAAGAAGGTGGGACCTTCTACTGCCATGCCTTCTCTTTGCTTATAGAGAAGTCCCTCAGGAAGGGGTTGGTTTCAGCCACTTTGAGTTCCTCTATGGTCATCCAGTTAGAGGTCCATAGGCCCTAATCCAGGAAGGTTTGGAGAGTGATCCTTCCCTCAAGCCAGTTACAGTCACTGACTATGTGTTTGGTCGCCAAAGGAGAATGACACAAATGGTGACGGAAGCTTCTGATAACTTGAAAGCAGGTAAGGATCTGGTTAAACATTGGCATGACCAGAAGGCCAACATGGCGTAGTGTTATCCAGACCAGCTAGTTCTAGTCATGGTCCATACAAGGCAGAGGGCCTTACAGGACAAATGGATTGGACCCTTCAAGGTTGTGGGCAAACTTTGAAGGGTCAATTGCTTGGTGGATTTGGGCAATTCCCAAGGAGGCCCCTAGGGTCTTTCACACTAACTGCTAAATGCATATGTATCCAGAGCAGAAGTAGGAGCTTTGCTCTTAGCATCTGATCAAGAGGAGGAGGAGTGAACCTCTACCTGACCTTCTCAGGGGACAGCCTTTAGATGGGAAAAATAGGAGTTAACCTCTCTTCTGATCTGACTCTGCAACAGGAGTGCAAAGTTCTGGTGAATCAGTTTGCCTCCCTGCTTTCACTGACACCCGGCTTGACCCCTTGGAGCCAGCATGATATACTCACTGGTGACGGTTTCCATGTCAAAAGCAGGGGTTACAGAATGTCGGACCATGTAAGAACCCACATAAAGGAAGAGGTCCTGAATATGCTTGATCTTGAGGTAATAGGGCCATCTACAAGTCCATGGGCTAGTCCAGTTGTACTAATGCCAAATGCAGAATCTAAGGAGTTCAGGTTATGTGTGGATTATAGAGCTCTTAATGCAGTCACCACGACTGATGCCCATCCTTTATCTAGGACAGATGAGCTGGTGGACAAACTTGTTTCAGCCAAGTTCCGCAGTACATTTGACCTAGCATCAGGCTATTGGCAAATAGCTCTGATACACCATGCCAAGGAGAACTGCATTTCCCACCCCAGAAGGCCTCTACCAGTTTAAGGTTATGCCTCTTGGACTGAAAAATACACCTGCTACATTCCAAAGGACGATAAATCATGTTCTCCAGCATGGGGTCTGGCATGGATTCACATGCTCATGAGTATTCCCCGTCAGGCTGGGAATCCTCTGTAAAGAAAAAAATCAGTATCAGTTTTGTTTCTGATCTGTCTTTCTTAGTAACCAACCGCTGATCTCTGGGTCATACTGCCCCCAGCCAATGACTACATCTCCCTAAACCCCGCCTCTGGCAGCCATCCTCAGATTTTTACCGCATGCTCAAGTGTTGGGAGTCCTCGTGTTTAGCTCGAGTTTTTTACTGCGTTTTCACACTTTTTCAGGAGATTTTCTCATTTTTTTGGTTTAATCGAGCCTCAAGCTCCACCGTTTCTACTTCCTATAACGGGGACCCGTTTTGGAATTCTTCTACGCCCCTCAAGGGTGAAGTTTTCGTTGAGTTTGCACTTCTTGGAGGATTCCGGAAGATCTGTGGCCTACCTCAACGGACATGGCCCAGGACAAGGGAAGCTCAACGCCCGGATCAAAGCTGTTCAGGAACTGCCCTGGATGCGGATTATGTAAAGTTTTCAAGGAGGACGAGCATTCGCAATGTCTACTGCCTTCATGAGGACAAGATGCACGTGGAGAAAGACTGTGCGTTCTGCAAGAACCTTTCGGAACGGACCAAACAAGATCGTCGTTCCCGCCTCGCCACCTGGCTGGAGAAGGGCACAGCAGGTGAGAAGGCGAAGAAGAAATCTGAGCGGGCTTCTAAGTCCTGTGAGGGCGCCCTTGCGATGGGGGCCCAACAGAAGGCCAAGCACCGCGAGTCCGCAGGCTCCGGGAGCGCTGAAAGGTCAGGCTCTTTGGTTGCCAAGCAGGGCGCTATTTCTCTGGCACGTTCGACCACAAGCCAGCGCTCTGGGTCGGGGAAGAGGAAGTCCGAGAACCCGGGTAGGCCGCTGGAGCGGACCCGGTCGATCTCAAAGGGGGAGTGTGGCGTTGACCCTCCCCCCAAGGCGAAGGCCCAGGACGCACCTAAGGTGGTGAGGGCTTTGATCCACCCGGCTAAGGCCTCTACCAAAGTGGTCTCTGCGACCCCGGCGGAGCCGGCTGAGACTACGCCAATGGAAACAGCCTCTGGGCCCAGAGTATCCCTGCCGCCGCGGAGGGAATCCTCTTTCCAGCCCATCGCTAAGACCCCAGTGAAGCCCCCGGCTGAAAGAGGGAGGGGGTGGCCATTACAGACTCGGAATCAGCCTCTGAAGAGGAACTGGTGGAAACCGAGAAGGGCCTCAACGAGAGGTCCATAGGCCTCAACGAGAGGTTCATAAGCCTCAACGAGAGGTTCGAGAAGGTTCGATCCCAGGGGACGGTCCCTGCTGATGTGATCGAAGATAGCGACGATGACGACGAACAGGGCCCAGTGGAGCGGCCATCCCGTCCGTCGCAGCCATTGCCCGAGCCCCAGGATAGCTCGGCGGCCATTTTGTGGGCAATCCAATCCTTATGTACCGAGATAAGGACGAAATGACCACGCACCCCGACGGAGGAGCCAGAACCAGGCCCGTCAGGGAAGCTCTCCGAACAAGCGGGGGAGAGTCCACCCCGCTCCGCCCTTCGTGCCTGCGAGACCGGTGGACCCCTCATCCTCCTTGCCAGACCCTAGAGAGATATGACAGATACAGATACAGCGACGGGGATGGACGATGACGGTGGCGATGACACAGCGGACATCCCGTCGTTGCCCCCCCCCCCCCGGCGGGCGTCTCCAGCCGACAAGGTTGGCTCTTTCCACGCCATGATAACCAGGGCATCCGAGCTCTTCCAGCTCTGCCCTGAAGAACAGAAAAAGGAGGGTTTTCTGTACCAACGACGAGAGGCCAAGAGGAAGACGGTCCTCGCGGTGCCTTTACTCGACATCTGGGACGAGGGGCTTGCTGTCCTCAAGAACCCTTCCACGACACCCGCCAAGATGGACAGGTACAAGAAGAAGTACAGAGTCCCCGATGCCGCCCCCTTGTGCCTCAGGGCCCAGCCCACGCCGGACTCAGTTGTCTCGGCAGCGGCTAAGAAGGCAGCGGGCGCGGTGGCTTCAACTTCCACTTCCCCGCCGGACAGCGAGGGCAAGAAGTTGGTCTCTATGGGGCGGCGAGTCATCTCGTCGGCGGTGACGACGATAAAGGCGACAAATGCCTTAGCGATCGTGGCCAGCTACGACAGGGAGCTATGGTTCAAGTTAGCTCCCCTGCTAGATTTCCGGCCTGATGACAAAAGGGCGGAGGCCCTAGGATTGCTGCAGGAAGGCGAGGTGGCGTCGGATCACGCCAGAACGGTGTCAACGGACATTGACGATACCGGATTTCGCCAACTGGGCAACGGAGTTTGCCTCAGACGACGAGGATGACTCAAGGCGATACTTTCGCCAGGACGTCCAGACCAGAGTGTTGGACATGCCGTTCGACGGCAACAACCTTTTGGTAAGGCGGTGGACGAGTCTCTACAGGCCATCAAGACCGACTCAGAGACGGCCCGGGCCCTTGGGGTGCTTCAACAGCGACGGCCCTTTCGGAGCTCCGGAGGCAGACAGGGTGCCTCCAAAGGATCCAGCGGTGGCTCCTCCACTTACCGCCAGGCGGCCCGCTCCTCTTCCCAGGAGGCCTACAGAGGTCGCGGCAAGCAAGGGGGTCCCGCCGTCGTCGCCAAGGAGGCCAAGGCGGCAAGGCCGCCTCCAAGCAAGACTGACCCGGCCGGGTTGTCGGGGCCCCCACCGAAGCACCCTGGTGGGATGCCGGCTGACCAAGTTCGCCAGAGTGTGGGAGTCCATCTCCACCGATGGTTGGTTGTTGACTCCCTGGCCAACGGGCATTCGCTGGAATTCCAAAAGAAGTGCCCTCACATTCGTCCCGTGGCCAGGAAGGAGAATCACATCCCTCAACTGCTGTTGGAGGTAAAGGCGATGCTCAAGAAAGGTGCCATCGAGCTCGTCCCCAGGAGGCTGCGGGGCTCGAGTGTACTCAAGGTACTTCCTCGTCAGAAAGAAGACAGGCGGTTGGCGCCCCATCCTGGACCTGCATCGGTCAAACAAATGCATCAAGGTGCAGAAATTCAGGATGGTCACCCTCCAGCACGTGTTGGGACAGCTGGAGGAAGGCGACTTCCTATCGTCGTCTGACCTGGAGGATGCTTACTTCCACATCCCCATTCTGAAAAGGCACAGGAAGTTCCTCAAGTTTGTGGTTCAGAGACGCCACTACTAATTCAGAGCCCTACCGTTCGGATTAGAGTCGGCACCCAGGGTTTTCACCAAGTGCCTGGCACCAGTGGCGGCGCGGCTGCGCCTGCAGGGCATCCACGTCTACCCCTACCTGGATGACTGGCTAATCCGGGCAAGGACAAGGGAACTCGCCGTCGAACATACGGCGAGGACCGTCCGGTTACTCACGGAGCTGGGGTTCGCCATCAACTACCCCAAATCCCACCTGGTTCCATCCCAAGTAGCACTGTTTCTGGGAGCGAAGATCGATAAAGTGGGGCCATTGGCCTCCCCTTCAGAGGAGAGGACCAAGACCATCCTGGGCAAGGTGCAGCGCCTGTTAGCCACGGACGTGGCCAGCGCGAGGTCCATTAAGTCCCTTCTTGGGATGATGTCCTCATGCATCTATCTTGTACCCCTTTGTACACTTCGGATGCGTCCGCTACAGGAGTTCCTCGACGCCCGCTGGTTTCAGGCGATGGGTTGCTTTGAGGACAGGATCCCTCTCGACGAGGAGTTCCGTCGGGCGATCCTATGGTGGGGCACCCGGGCGCACCTCATTACAGGCACAGACTTTCAAACCCCGGCGTTTCAGGAGACTGTGACGACGGACGCCTCTCTGGAGGGTTGGGGGGGGGGGGGGCCCACACCGGAGATCTCCACGCAAGAGGCCTTTGGCTCCCTGAGGAGAGGATTCTCCATATCAACATCCTGGAGCTCCGAGCAGTGTTCTGGGCGCTCATGTTCCTTCCGTCCCTCAAGGACAACGTGGTGAGGATCCTCACCGACAACACCACCACGATGTTCTACATACGGAAGCAGGGGGGCACCAGATCCCCAGCCCTATCCAAGGAAGCCCAGGATCTGTGGCACTGGGCCGTCACCCAGGGGATGTTTCTGGTTCCCTTCCACTTGGCAGGAATAAAAAACATCATTGCCGACTCACTTAGCAGGGAGCTGCGCTCGTGCCACGAGTGGGAACTGCGACAGGATCAAGTGGATCGGCTCTTCCAACGATGGGGCAAACCCCAGATCGACCTGTTCGCGATGAACTCCAAGTGCCAGAGGTTCGCCAGCAGGTTCCCACACTAGAGCATGGGCGATGCTTTCTCGTTCCCCTGGGACGGCCTGTTTCTATACGCATTCCCTCCGTTGCCGTTGCTGCTCCGCCTCATCAACCAGCTCAAGAGGTCCAGGTGTAGGATGATCTTCGTCGCACTGGCGTGGCTGAGGCAGATCTGGTTCCCAGACCTTCTGGACTTGTCAACGTCCCCACCAGTCAAGCTGCCGGCGGATGCGGATCTTCTCTCCAGGGAAGGAGGCGCCATTATCCATCACGACCCACAGTCGCTGAACTTGCAGGCCTGGCTCCTGCGGCACTAGAGTTTGGAGGGTACGATATACCGGCTGATTGCAGAGAGGTTCTTGCAAAAGCCAGGGCGTCCTGAACTCTCGTGTTACGGTCATAAATGGAAGAGGTTCTCTGTCTGGTGTCGTGCACAGAAGATGAACCCTCTGCAGATTACGGCCCCTCAAGTACTGCCGTACCTACTGTCGCTGGCCAAAGCTGGACTGGCTCACGCCTCCCTCAAAATACATCTGGCTGCCATCTCCCGATATACCAGGACTACGGGACGGGCGTCCTTGTGGTCTCATCGCCTGGTGAAGGAATTCATGAAGGGACTATTTCGATCATTCCCGCCGGTGAAGGCTCCTGCCCCGGCGTGGGGGCTTAATGTGGTGCTGACCAGGCTCATGGGCGGGGGGGGGCTCCATTCGAGCCTATGCATTCGGTGCCTTTGAAGTTCCTGTCATGGAAGACAGCTTTCCTCGTGGCCATCACCTCCGCACGACGAGTGGGAGAGATCCAGGCCCTATCTTGCAAGCCTCCATACTTGACTTTTCATGACACGAGGGTGGTGCTGAGGACACACCCCTCCTTTATGCCCAAGGTGCCGTCGGACTTCCACCTCAACGAGCCCTTGGTGTTACCAGTTTTCTTCCCGTCGCCTTCGATGCCGGCCGAGAGGACTTTGCACTCGCTGGATGTAGCTAGAGCGCTAAAGTTCTACGTGGACCGCACAAAGAGTTTTCGGAAGACGTCAACTGTTCGTGAACTTTGGGTCTGGGAATCGAGGGAAGGCTCTCTCGAAGATTTCCATTTCCAGATGGCTCTCCGGCTGCATCATGCACTGTCACCGGTTGGCAAACCGACCGCTGCCCGGCCGTCCGAGAGCCCATTCGACCAGACTGATCGCTGTTACCACGGTGTTCCTGTCTGGTGTGCCCCTGCTGGACATCTGCAGGGCTGCTACATGGAGGTTGACGCACACCTTCACCAGATTCTACTGCGTCGATCGGGACTCCAGGGAGGAGTCCAGGGTCGGCCAAGCAGTGCTGCGCAACCTGTTCGCCTAAGTTGAGCCTGGTGAGGAGGTAAGAATTGCTTAATGTTGAGTTTTGGATGTAATGCTTAATGTTGAACCTTTGCCACCTCCCGTGGTTGTGCATGTGTATACTGCTATGTATGTATTTATTCATGAGCATGTGAATCCATGCCAGACCCCATGCTGGAGAAGGAACAAGTTACTTACCTGTAACTGTTGTTCTCCAGCATGCGTCTGGCATGGATTCACGTGCGAACCCTCCCACCTACCCCTCTGCGGCTCTTTACTTGGTCATACTGCCACTTGGCGTGCTACCAAATCTGAGGATGGCTGTCAGAGGCGGGGCTTAGGGAGAGGGCAGTCATTGGCTGGGGGCAGTATGACCCAGAGATCAGTGATTGGTTACTACTAAGAAAAACAGCTCAGAAACGAAACTGATACTGTTTTTTTTCTTTACCGGGGATTCCCAGCCTGACGGGGAATATTCATGAGCATGTGAATCCATGCCAGACCCATGCTGGACAACAACAGTTACAGGTAAGTAACTTGTTCCTTCTGAATGGGATGGAGGATTTCTGCATGGCATACGTGGATGACATTGCAGTGTTCAGCGCCACTTGCGAAGAGCACCTTGCCCACCTTGGATATGTTTTGCAGGCTCTTGAGCAGGCCCATCTGACCATAACAGCAAGCAACCGTCTAATTGGTCACAGTAAAGTGATCTACCTCGGACATGAGGTAGGAGGACCTGAAATAAGGCCATTGCCTAGCAAAGTACAAGCTGTACAAGTCTGGGCCACCCCTACTAATCAAACCCAAGTGAGAGCCTTTCTAGGTCTTGCAGGTTACTACAAGAGCTTCATTGAGAACTGTGACCATAGCTTCTCCTTTGAATATGATCTCTTCACCCAAATTCCCAAGAAGGTCAGGTGGAATGAGAGTGCACTTGAGGCATTTGAAGGACTTGGGGAAAGGCCTTTGTCAAGCTCCAGCCTTGAGCTCCTGACTACAACCAATCCTTTATTATACAAACTGATGCTTCAAATACAGGAATAGTTGCAGTTCTGAGTCAGTTGGATGAGAAAGGCAGGGAACACCCTATTTGCTTCATCAGTAGGAAACTGAAGGACCGTGAAACAAGAGCATGTTTTGCAATTGTGTGGTCTTTGAAGAAATTTAGTCCATACTTGTATGGATCTACTTTTGTAATTCAAACAGATCTCCAAGCCTCGAGATGGTTAATGCAGATGAAGGGGATGGTCAATCTGCCAAATTACTCATGTTCTTTTGGAAGAATTATTCTTTACACTACCATGATTTTTCCCGACCGCGAACACGGTAGCGTTAAATCGCGGGAGCCATGTTTTTCAAGATGGCGTCTCCCGCCCCCTTTGTTTAAACGGGTCCCAGTCTTTTTTCGCCATTTCTTTTTGGAAAGGTCCTTCTAGAGTTTGTTGCTGCGCACCAAACTAGGTTTGGTCCCTTTGTTCCTTTGGCAGGCTTCAGGACTGAAGACCACCTCTGGTGCCCAAGTGTCTGGAGTGGGCAGGAAGTGAGGCAGGTCCCTGAAACTCACTGTGCTTAGTCTCCTAGGAGACCCAAATGCACTCTGTGATTGGCTGACTGTCTGGCAAGTACAGCCACCCTGCTGGGTGAGTGACAGCTAGGCGGGAATGAATGGGAGAGAACTGACTAAAAGGCGAGTCTCTAGGCTTGGAAGGCAGTCGACCACTGGAACGAAAGAACCGAAGACTAGCTTGAAGAGGACTGCTGCTGCAACTCCTGGACAATTGGTTTGCCCGGTGAAGCCCTGCTGCAGATCCGTTCACCTCGACAGAGAAGCCCCTGCAAGGATGACTTCTCCCTTTGAGTTGGTGGGACCAATCAACTCAACACTAAGCCACCTGGATACCGATCTCGGAGCTGGTTGTGTTTTCCTCAGTGCTGCAGGAAACCAAATAACCAGGGAGAGGGACACTAGTTTGTGTGCTTGACGATATCTACCGGAATAGATTTGCCAGCTTTTTGACCAGCCCCAGTGCAGTGTAGGAGTCCCCCGACGTCCTCCCTCTTGTCCCCACGACTGAGGCTCAGGAACAGCGAGATCTGCAGGTACTGCCAGGAACAGAAGTCTTCAGCTGCATCTTTTTCTTCAGTCTAAGGTACTGTGAAATAAGACTGAGTACTTGGCTCTCGTGTTGAAAGTGCATGACACTTTCCCAACTTGCAGGCCTAATCTGCTTGGGACCCAACATATTCTTTCTTTTACAAACTACTTCTGAGAACTTTGGCAAAGACTTTTCCGTTCAACTACCAGAACTGCTTTATCCTATACAAGACTTTAGCCTATTGACTTCGGCCTAACCTATTGCATTGAATTGACTCCTGGTGAACTCAAAACATTTGCTCTGTTTAAGAATAATTGTAATCTTCTTTTCATTAACATATGCCTTTTTGCTCCTCCTTCAAAGTAGTCTACCTCAAAAATACAGTGTAAAGTACTGAAGTATATTTGTGTGTGATATATATTTCCTCCTAGTGAATGTTTTATAACTGGCTGTGGAATTAAGTGTTTTACCAAGAAACCTTGAGTATAAGTTTGTTTGAATACTTGTGATCCTAGACCTCTGGTTAACCTCATTACAGCTCACATTCCCCTTTTGAGATGAGCCTGGCTGCTCAGCAACGCTACCAAAACGGTGTAGTACAGACTTATAACAAAGGTTGGTTTGCTTACACCTGCAGTCCTAGTTGTGTGTAGTGGTCCCCGAAGGTACTGCATACAAACTTTGCCTAACCCTTTCCTTCCCCTAAACCAATGTAGGGTGATGTAATCATCCTGTGGGCATATTAGCACCTATGCCGCAGGAGCAATGCAGCCTACCATGGGACCAGCCACTAAAAAAGTTAGTTGCAAGGATACTTCGGTAGAGGGCCCTAAGAAAATGTAAGTTCTGCCCTAACAGTAAAACTAACTCTGTTCTGGCTTTTGGTGGCCTTGTAGTCCTTGCAAATTGCTGAAGCCCTTCTCGCCTTCTAGATTTTATATATAATCAATGGTCTAGCTTGTTTGCTATTTACTACAGTTGGGTGGGATATAGGGCCGGTTGATGTATTTTCATGTGTGGGTCCTCATAATAACTGATTAATTTCATAATGGTCTATGGTTCTATGTTTCTCCCCATACCCCATCCTAAAATATAATGGGTTTACAACCAGGTAATTTTTCTGCCTTGACCTTAGGAGTGGAAAGGGTATACCTTTTGGCCCTTAAATGCTTTTATATGTACGTTTTCTGCCTTGGAAATGGATTTGATATATTGTATGATGTATTGATGGGTATACACATTTTTTTAGATGAATCAGTAAAAACGTTTCTATTGATTGCTTGACACTGTATAGCCCTGAAAGACAGCAAAGGGTCAACACATTTCTGTTTGGCTAGGGTATCGACCTTTTCTGTTAGAATAGTGTTGGCCTGTTACCAACTAACTGACTGGTTTCATTAAAATCGAGAGTTTTAGGGATCAGCGCAGTGTCTAGTGTTCTCTTCTATTCTTTGTATAATGTGTCTTACTATGCATTATGCAGAACCCAAAGTATTTGAACTCAAGGATACCATGTGTAATTTTGTAATGGTGTAGATTTGTCAGTGTAGTAGATTCTCTGGACCCAACTATTAGGACTAATTGTATTTCACTGCCATCTCCCTTGAGTAAAGCCTAACTGCTCGGTGTTGGAGAGAATTTTCAGTTTCTGTGCCAATTCCCTTTCACCTGAGACCCCCAGCGCCTTAGCTGGGTTCTGAACTTTTTGATTTTAAACTCCTGAGTGGAACATTTTGGCAGTCACTCGTTCTTCTCTGACTGCGATTTTTCTTTTTTTTTTTTTTAAATCGAGTCTGGTTAACTCCATAGGTCTAATAAAGGCATCTGTTTTTTGCTTTGACACCCCATGTGCAGTGTCACTGGACAGTCCCTTGGGCGACTTTCTTTAAATACTTTTTCTTGTGAGAACTACAGTTCCCAAGAATTTTCTTTTGTGGGTCCAGCACACACCACCCTAGGTGGGGTGCTGGTGGGGGTTACATTGTAACTCCTTTTTTCTTCATTTGCTGGTGGCAGTGGTTACATTTTACTACATTTTGTGCAAGTTACTAGCAGGCTGATTTCTCAGCTGCAGTACAGCACTCATGGGTGACCATTTTTCCAAAATGCCCCCCCCCCCCCCGTCGTCTTTTTTTGCCATTTTTCTATTGTCTGTTCCTTCTGGGCTTTTCCTCTATCCTTTAGAAAAGATTTGAGTCCTTCGTGAGTTATTTTGCCTTTGCTGGGCTTCAGCCCTGAAGCCCGCCCAGGCTCCAGTGTGTCTGGGAAGGCAGAATGTGAGGGAGGAGTCCGAAACTTCACTCTAGTTTGTCTGTAGGAATGCCTGGCTGAAACCAGTTCTAACTGGGCGGCTGGTTGTCCTAGAGGACAGCCAACCCCCAGGTGATTGACAGTGTGTTAATCATTGAGATCCAGCGTAAAAGGCGCAGATTTTTGGACTAGTCGACCTCTGTCACAAGGAAGCCGAAAGCTGAGCAGACACCAGCAGCACCTTCCAGGATGGCGAAATCACAGGTGAAGCCTTGCAGCTGTGCTGAACTAGTTTTTACATCAACAGGGAAGTCCCGCCAAGAACGACTTCCTCCCTTAGGCTGGTGGGAACAACTAGCCTCAAGACCTTGTTCATTTTGACCATCCCCCAATTGCTGTGACTTGCCTGACCTGCAGAATCCCAATACCAGGGGTACATGGACCATTATCGAGTGCATCATCTTCCGAAGATCGAATCAGGCTTACATTTTTCAGGCATCAGTGTGGACCTCCAGAGGCAGGAATTCATCACCAAAAGTCCCCTCACCAGAATTCCGGACAGAGTAATCGAAGATAATGCAACCAGTGATATGCGTTTCTTTTTGCGCTAGGAAAAAGGCACCTAAACCACAAAGAGCAGCTGGAGTGAGCTGAATCCATTGCTGCTGACCCCCCTGTCTCCCGATTGCTGCAGCAGAAGCCTGCTGGAAGTCCCTCCTTTCGTCACCACAACCAAGGAGCTGGAATTGGGTTTGCAACGTTGCACCTAGAAGGAAGCCAGCTACTAATTCTTCAATTTCAAGGTAATGTTGGGCTTGGATTGTAATTATCTTGTGCCATTTTTGGTGCTTACTGGCTTGGGAAGTGCTGTATTCTTTGAGAGTTGACTCCCACCACATTTGTGCTGTCCTTGCACCTTGTGCACTATCGGGCTCCCCTTGAGCTCCTGTGTTTCTTCAAGAACCACTGACTGGTTAACTTTTCCTCTGAAGATCTTCATCAGAACTGGAGCTGTCCATTAGACATGGGCTGGCTGTCCTGGTTCCCCAAAGGTCCATCTTCTGACCTAATTGGCTTTGGCAATACTGGTTCGTCCATTGGTTTTAATGGTGAACACTTTTATTGCAAGGAAACAACTGCCTATACCCCTCTGGGAGAGTGTACTTGTTAGTGTTTTCTGCCTAACTTTGAAACTTTACCTCATCCCAATTTTGAAAAGGTGATATAGAAGTGCTGATACTGACCTTAAATGACGTCACTCTGTGTGCTCGATATGTAAAGCATAGAAAGTTACTCGCCTGCTTTGTTATATTAAATGATTCCATTTCACACTGTTGTTGTTAGTAGTTGCTGCATTTTAGGTTTACGTGTGTGTGTAAACATAAATATATTTTACTATAACTTTAATTGAGTGTTTACTTGGATAGCTGTGTGAACTGATTTCATTGTACTGCTTTACAGCTCACATTGCTCCTTCCTAAAATAATCCTGGCTACTCGGTCACTCTACTGACCTGTGTAGTTCAGGGCTATATTAAGAGTTGGGTCCCTAATGCCAACAGAAGTCTTATAAAGGTCCCACACCAGTTGGACTGTAAGGTATCTAACACTTGGTCATCGATGCACTGAGGAAATGATTTAATCCTTTAAATGGAAAGCCTGGGTTTTGGTTAGGTTAGATGGTTTTACATCCTGCAGCAGAGAACTGTGGACACCTCTTCCTTGCAATAAACTAATTTGATGTTTGGAAAAGTTAATGTAAGCTCTGAACCAATGCAGTTTGATTTTGAGGAAATAATTTTTTTGTTCCTGAATAATTATTTGGGTCCAAAATGCATGATTATTGGTTTATCACAATCGATGGAGTAATTCAGAAAGTATCCTCATTTGCTATGCCTTTGCTTGCTTAGTGTTTGAGCAAAGTGTCTTTTAAATATTAATTTGCTCCCTGCCCTTGTGGAAATTGTACAAAACCTGGTCCCAGTTGCAGTAGAGCGCTCGCTTTGACACCCGTGCAGAGCCTGTTAACGCAGGTTCGAATCCCGGCGGGGCCAAACTCAGCCTTTCATCCTTCCGAGGTCGATAAATGAGCACCACACACCGTGGGTAATAATAAGCAGCGCTCGGATACCTGAGGGTTTGTAGCGCTATATAAAAGCCTAATTATTATTATTATTATTATTATTCAAATGCCACATGAAGATGCTTATCCATGAGATTAATTGCTTATATTTTGGTGCATAATGATTGTAAGTGATACACTGGAATGGGAGCTTTTTGGTATGACATAATCAGTTGCTGTTTTTGGTGTAGTTGTGCCTGTCCTGCCATTAAGCAATGTTTTCCATGGTTTCCAACTGCAAATGGTGGGGGATCACTGGTGGGGCAGGTACACTAATTCTGCTGCAGTCCGATTGTAGAAGCCTTGAGGCGTGTCTTGTCCATCTAATCTCATCAATTCTCTCGCCTACAGGACAAAGGAACATTAAAACGAGCTGTCGATGCTCCACTGCCGTTTGCTCTCAAAGTAATCCGGGATTACACCCAGCAGTACACCGCACCATCTGTAATCTGGTCGCTCCTGCTCACAGCGGCTGTTATCAGCCTTATAAGAATGCTGATGGGCAGGGCATCAAGCAGTAAGCATAAAGTTTTAAAACGGCCAGAAATGGCGGAGACACAAAATGTTGGAGAGAAAAATGTACAAACCAGGAAAAAAGATGAGCAAGTGGCAGATGCAGCAGAAGACAAGCCAGAACCCAGGCTGAGGCCTGCTGCCCAAGCCACTGGAGAGGGGATTAAGAATGCCAAGAAGAAGAAAGAGAAGAGTTAGAGTGCATTTGTGACCACCTGGTTCAGAATATAGGAGTCTAATCAATCAACACAGACTCTAAAATTTTAGCCAATTTCATTTTTAGCCAGTAACATTTGCATTACGTTAAAAATAAATGCCACTTTTTGCCTTTAGTTTTCCTCACAATTATGGAGCTTTTCAGTCTGACAGAGAGGACTCTAGTAGAATAAGCTGCATTTGGGCCGACTTGCTTGCAAGTGGGTGATATTAAGACTCTGATTTCTCAAAGCACTGCTGGTCTGCCATTTTCACGTGTTTTTGTTAATGGAGGGGAGGGAAGAGTCTGACCACTCTGACCAATGCTCTCCTAACCCCTACTGATGCTCTCCCATCCCAGACCACTACCGCACCCTTCCTAATAGTTTTGACAACACCTCCCCTTGCAATCTCACTGCCTCCTTTTAGATCAGACCAATCAGACATGCCCAACAGCTTGTGTCTACGCTTGTAAACCTCCTCTGGCTTGCCTGGTTTGGTGTCGACGTCAAACTAGTATGTTCAAAATTGCTTTAATTCCCTCCACAATTGTCTCCAAGTCCACTTGTACGTCCCAACTTGGTTGATTGCACATTTTTGTCTTCCTATGTATTTGCATACCTATAATCCTGGTTACTCATTCATTTTTCAACTCCAAGCTCGCTCCTTTGTGAACACTTGAAAAATGCTTCAGACATAGGGTTGTGACAAAACTGTGCTCCCTGTGGTTTTTGCGTCCCCTGCACATCTTCCATCCTCCCCATAGATGAAGCATGAGTAATGTTGTCCTCTTCCTGCACCTCTGGTTCTGTTTAATTTATTTCTCTTGTGGGGTTCTAATGCTGTATTTTTGTTGTTGTGATGGATGAAAATAACAGACATTTTTTATGGAGTTCCAGGTAAAACATCTAATTGTTTTGACTACATTTGCATCCAGCTGCCTTTGGCTGTGCCTGCAGCTAATTTGCCAGGGTGCTAAGTAGAGAGGGGGGGGAGGGTTGTGGGCAGAAATCTACCTGGGTTAAATGACCAATTGGTTATTTTTTTTAATGTTTACTGCCGATGTGCTTTAGGAGGAATATCTCCCTATATTGAGAATCGACTTGTTAATTGCTTGAGTGGAACATTTGCTATAATTTTCTAAATAAAAGCCTGAAACGTTTCTGTCTAGCATTTTGAGTATATGAACCCACAGCATTTTGAAAGACAAACTGAAGAAAATGTGACTGTCGCTCATCTCACATCTTGATGTAGCGAAGGTTCTTACCTAAAGTCTACAAGAAAAGTCCAGTCGACTTAATTTGAGCAATAGTGAAATAATCCTGTTCACTAAGCACACCCCAATGCTCTCTATCGCCCTACCCTTACAAAGTTGTCATTAACCTGCTATCATTTTTGTTTGTATTTTTTAAATGTATTTATTGCAGTTTAGATTATCAGCAGAACAATACTTTGTTACATTTATTCAACTTTCACCATGTATAATTTTGCAATATAGGAGATGCAAAACGTGACTAAAAGTTCCCATTTCGAAGGGATTGTGTCCTCCGACGTATTCCTTATCTTAGATATCTCTTTCCAGCTTTGCTGGCCTCGGAAATCTTTTCTCTCTAGAGGGTGCTGCGCGTCGACGTCCGCCGAGTCGATGTCCCTCGACAGCCGCCGTGTCGACGTCATCCTGCCTATAAAGGCCGCACGCAGCCTCTGTTGCTCAGTTCTGTTTTTCCGCGCTTACTCAGTGCCTCGGAATATCGTTGCTCAGTTTCGTAGATATATTCAATTTTCCTCGAGATATTCGATCCATACTCGATGGCTTCCTCGTTTGAACCGACGACCCCTCGGTCCGGCTTTAAAAAATGCCGAGACTGTGGAAAAAAGATGTCGATAACGGACCCTCACAGGGTCTGTCTGTGGTGTTTGGGAGCTGAACACCATTGTTCGGAGTGTGAGGACTATGTCCATGACAGCTAAAGCTCTGAAGGAGCGTAGGGGGAAGCTGGAAAAAGGTAAGACTTCTAAAGCTTCTTCTTCCTCGACGAAGTCGAGACATTCGTCTCCTCACCATTCGCGCTCCAGGTCTCGAAGCGGGTCCCATCATTCTTCGAGATCAAAGCACTCGAAAAGGAGACGCCGAAGATCCCCTTCATCCTCCTCTTCCTCTGTTTCACCTAAGAGAATCCCTTGCCCCACGAAGCATAGTTCCCGGGCTGAATGGGAGGAATTCCGAAAAAATATGATGAGCGTCTTCGAGAAAGCGGCCTCGACCCCCTCGAAGACTGCTGACAGCGATGCCCTGGTCGAAAGACCCGAAGGTCCAAAAAGCTGCGAGTCGCAGCACCCGGCGAAGGAAGCTTCTCGAGCGCGTCATGAACCCTCGAGTAAAGCAAAGACCTTGAATCCTTCTTCGAAGGTTCCGTCGACGCCGAGGTCTGTGTCTTCGACGCCGTTGTCGAAGGGACCTTCGACACACGGGACTGTCGACTCGACGCCATCCTCGACACCGGCGTCGACGCCAAGGAAAGTCACGGTTGCGGCGCACCCAGTGGCTATTCCCAGGTCGTCGATGTCGTCGAGATTGTCGATATCCTCGAGCAGAATTCCGATTTTATCAAAGACCTCGAGGCATCCACCTTTTGTTTTCGACACCACTTTCGAAGCCGTCGGTGTCGACAACATCGACGTTTTCGAGGCCGAAAACAAGAAGTTTGGCACCCTCTGCCTTGGAGATGGGTTTCACACCCTTTGTGAGCTCAGACCAATTGAGAACAATGTCTTCAATTATGGAAGAGGGAGAACTGTCTGATCAAGAAGAGCCATTTGAGTTGCAGGGATCTGCAACCCCAGTTCAAGAGGAGTTATCCTCAGAGGAACGCAGATTAAAGGAACTCCATGATTCCTTACATGAGGCAAGTGGTTTAGACACTTCCCCAGAGGTGGAGTTCGCTAGGCCAGACCCGGGGGAGCATGCTGAAGCCCCTTATAGAGCCTTAATGGCCAGGATTACAGAATTTATGGGGTGGTCCACACCTTCACCGGCTTTCCAACAGGATGACCTCACGGATATTCTTGATAAAGGTCCACAGGAGGATCCTGTAGTACCTTTTCATAAAGCTCTTCAAAGAAAAATGACGAACTGGGAAACCCCAGATGTCCCGGCAGTAAATAAAAAACTGTCTGCTAAATACAGGGTATCTTCTGCAGACCCGGAGTTTTTGTCCAAACACCCATCCCCAGAAAGTCTGGTGGTACAGGCAGCATCTTCTACTGACATCAAGACTGCTTACCCTACCGTCCCACAGGACAGGGACGATAAGAAATACGATGCTTTGGCTAAGAAAGTCTTTTCGGCATGTAGCATGGCGTTAAAATCTATTAATGCTACTTGCACCCTTGCTAGATTTAGCCATACACTTTGGGAGCGTGCTTCTACAGCGGCTGACTGCATCCCAGAGGGAGAAGAAAGGGAGGCGTTCCTAAATATCATAAGGGACGTTGAAGACGCTATGTGCGAAGCCCTCCAGACGGGCATTGACTCGGCTGACAGTATCAGCAGAGCAATGGCGGCAAGTACAACAACCAGGAGATTTGCTTGGTTGAGAAAGTCTGGTTTTGCCCCAGATGTGCAAGCCAGGCTCTTGAATATGCCATTTGATGGCTCTTCTTTGTTTGGGAAAAAGGCGGGTGACAGTTTAGAAAAACTGCAAACATCAAAGGTAGAAGCAAAATCCCTAGGCGCTGCAATCCGTCAGACACCTTTTCGTCCCACAGGAACCTCTGCGAGAGGCAAGTCTTTTTGCTTCTACTACGCATTCGGAAGAGGTAGAGGACGACCGGCTCAAAGGGGACAAAGAACTACCCGAGGTGGATGGGGTAGATATTCAAAAGCCAAAGCAACAGCAGGTGCCTCTTTACCATCGGCATCTGCATCAGCCGCCCCAAAACCACTCTGAGGACTTCCCTCACAAGACACCTGTAGGAGGCAGGTTAACTCAACATCTGGCGGAATGGCAGGCTATCACGTCAGATGCTTGGGCATTGGAGACAGTTGCACAAGGTTACTGCCTGCCTCTCCTACGCATACCTGTCATCCACCGGGGATCAGCTCTCAAAAAGCTCCAGATCCGCTCCTCTTGCAGGAAATTTTAGACCTACTAGAGAAAGGTGCCATAGAACGGTACCTGTAGCGGAGAGGAACAAGGGCTGGTACTCCCCTTACTTTCTCATACCAAAGAAAGACGGAGGACTGAGACCCATCTTGGACTTGCGGGAATTGAACAAATTCCTCAGGAAAGATCAATTCAAGATGGTAACTCTCTCTCATATCCTTCAGGCCCTTCAGTTCAAGGACTGGTTGGTATCTCTGGACCTTCAGGACGCTTATTTCCATGTGCAAATCCATCTCAAACACAGGAAATACCTGAGGTTCACAATTGGCAACTCTCATTATCAATTTCGAGTTCTGCCATTTGGGCTGACCTCCGCCCCGAGGGTCTTCACCTTAATGTCGGTAGTGGCTGCAAGTCTAAGGAGGGAAGGGATTCACGTCTACCCCTACCTGGACGGTTGGTTGATCAGAGCTGTATCTTCGGAACAAGCTCCGATCCAGCTAGATTATGTTCGCCACTCCCTTCACAGACTGGGCTTCTCCCTCAGTTTCAAGAAGTCACAAATGATACCATCGCAGAGACTCCAGTTCATTGGAGCGATCCTGGACACTTCCCTGGGAAAAGCCTCGCCACCAGAGGTGAGGGCTCAAGATATTCTACAGATGGTCACCAAGTTTCAAAATGCCCAACGTCTCCCAGCCTTCGACTTTTTGTGGTTGCTAGGCCTCATGGCATCCTGCATTTTCCTTGTGCCGGAGGCTCACCTGAGCATGAGATCTCTCCAGTGGGCACTGAACTCAGTGGTCACAATTCTCAGGGAGAATGACAGATCATCTTCAGGTTCCCGACAGGGTGGCTCGAGACCTTCAGTGGTGGGCCTGTCAGGAGAACATTCTGAAAGGAGAGCAGTTTTGGCAACCTTGGCCGGAGATAACAGTAGTCACGGATGCCTCACTTGGGGGTGGGGAGCCCACGACTTGACGATCAGCGGTCATTGGTCTCCATCGGAGTCCAGACTACATATCAACCTGTTAGAGCTGAGGGCCATCAGACCTGCGCTGAAGGCTTTTCTGCCATTTGTACAAGGAAAGAATGTCCTGATAATGACGGACAACACAGTGGCCATGCATTACCTCAACAAAAGAGGAGGCGTAGGATCACTACCACTGTGCAGAGAGGCGTTGCAGCTCTGGTTTTGGGCAATCCAAGAAGGAATCTCTCTATCGGCAGTTCACCTAGCCGGAGAGAAGAACTTGACGGTGGACGCTCTGAGCAGTCAGAGCAGTCTCCCACGAGTGGGAACTAGCTCAGGAAGTCCTTCAAGAGATCTTCGCCCTTTGGGGAACCCCTCAGGTGGATCTGTTCGCCACCAGTGTCAACAGGAAGTGCGATCTGTTCTGTTCAAGGGAATTTCCCCCGAGAGAAGCTCTGGGAGACGCGTTCATAGTGGACTGGGAGTTTCCACTCCTGTACGCGTTTCCACCAGTCCCTGTCATTCCTCAAATGATCAGGAGGTTGAGAAGATTCCGGAAAACCATGATCCTAATTGCCCCGGATTGGGCCAGGAGAACGTGGTACCCAGACCTTCTAGACTTGTCCATCTGCCCTCCAATTCGACTTCCACTCAGAGAGAATCTGCTCTCACAGAAGGGAGATCAGGTTCTCCATCCAGACATCAAAACCCTCAACCTTCACGCTTGGCTTCTGAAAGGCTGAGGTACAAGGATTGGGACCTCCCTGATGACGTTATGGAGGTGTTGCTTTCAGCAAGAAGGCCAGCAACAAAGTCTTTATACTGCTGCCGTTGGAACAGATTTTGCAGCTGGTGTAGAGAAGAGAATATCGACCCCTTTTCATGTGGTACACCAACGGTGTTATCCTTTCTACTCTACTTGGCAAATTCAGGCCTTCAAGTTGGCACTATCAAGGGCTATCTCGCAGCGCTGTCCATCTTTAAGCGCACTGCGGAAGAACCATCCTATTTCAAGTTACCCTTGGTAATACAGTTTCTAAAGGGGTTAACTAACGTTTATCCCCCAAGACCATTCCAGGTTCCCCTATGGGATTTAAATTTAGTCCTAACTTTCCTGATGGGCACATCTTTCGAACCACTCCACTCTTGTTCGTTAAGGTCTCTTACCCTTAAGTCTGTTTTATTAGTAGCACTTACATCTGCTAGAAGGGTGAGCAAGTTACAAGCTCTTTCTTGTAAACCCCCCCCCCATACAATCTTTCACAAAAAGTTGTTCTGCAAGTGAAGCCTAATTTCCTCCCAAAGGTGGTTTCTGAATTTCATATCACACAGAAGATTACCCTTCCATCTTTCTATCCTCCTCCCCATCCGGGGAAAGAGGAAGAGAGGTTACACAGGCTGGACCCAAGAAGGGCTTTAAGTTTTTACATTATTAGACTGGCTAGGGTAAGACAAGCAGACCAGCTGTTTGTAGGCTACACAGGTCACAAGCTGGGGCTACCGATAACTAAGCAGACCATTTCCAGATGGATTATTTTAGCCATTTTGGAATGTCCATACCTTTACACGGTTTTACAACTTGGATTCCTCCTCCAGTCAGGAAACTAGGTTTGGAAGGGCAGTATTGCACTCTATTCATCAATAAGAGGAAGCATGAAGTCAGTACTGCCACCTCCAATAACAGAATACTGCTATGGGAGCCTAGCTAAGATAAGGAATACGTCGGAGGACACAATCCCTTCGAAGAACAAGTTACTTCTTACCTTGTAACGTTCTTTCGATGGGATGTTCCTCCGACGTATTCCTTATCGACCCTCCCATCCATCCCCGCAGTACTACTTCCCTTGTTGTTGCAGTTTACGCTCCTTCAGGGTGATTAGTCTAGTCCAGAAAGAATTATTGTGGTCTACAAAACGGAACTGAGCAACGGACGCTGCATGCGGCCTTTATAGGCAGGATGACGTCGATACGGCGGCTGTCGAGGGACATCGACTCGGCGAACGTCGACGCGCAGCGCCCTCTAGAGAGAAGAAATTTCCAAGGCCAGCAAAGCTGGAAAGAGATATGTAAGATAAGGAATACATACGGAGGAACATCCCATCGAAAGAACGTTACAAGGTAAGAAGTAACTTGTTCTATTTGTATAGAAATAGCTTCAGCAAGGAACACTATCAGTGGCATTTTGATGCCTGGAGCAATCCCATTGCTGGGTACAGGTTAAACCTTACCAAAGTCATGATACAGTAATACATTAAACTTGTAGAGGTGGGGGGGGGGGCTGGAAACAGTAAATGAGGGCAGCACAAGTCAAGTTAAATGCATATTACAGTATTTTGCAGATTTGTTTACGTTCACATGCTATGCATAATCTGATGTTGGAGTTCCACGGGGTATGTTGGGTCATGTACTGTGGCTCTGACATGAGCCCCCTTATCTTCTAGCTTGGCCCATTCTCTCACCTCCCAACGTCTCCCAACCTTGTCCGCTCCAAACTCTGTAGCTCCTCATCAGTCCACACTAAGGATCCTGCTCTATGAATGTTCCCTGACACATCATAAACTTCAGGTTGGGGACTCTAATGTATCTAGGCTAGTAAACTGGCCTAGTTAGCTGTGCGCCCAATGAAAACGGATTGCAATGAGAAAGTGTAGTAAGTTGCCGAATAAGCTAGGAGAAAGAAAGTTAGTGGGGGAATTTGTTAGGAGCCCAATCGTGGCTTCTAGTAAGGTGTGATGCTTTGGTGATCTATCCTTTTGTCATAGCTCTGTTAAAAAGCAAAGTCTTGATGAACTTGTGGCGTATGAACTCTGCTCCATGGCCACGAAGGGTGCCCCTAATGACAGTGCTTTAAAATGAATCCTTTTTTTGGGTTGTTTTTTCTGTTTTACTGGTAACCAGTTGAGTGATCCTATAACTGGTGTAATATTACCTCCTGTCAAGTCTAAAGTCTTGCTTTTGTGTTGTCGAATGCATTGACGTTTTAGTTAAGTAGTCCAGCATGCCAAGGTAAATACTGTTTTCATAGTTTATTGTTGAAGGTACCAAAGATGATGGCAATTGTCCTGTGTCAAGGCGAGGAAGGGCTTGATCCGCCTGATCTAGCATGGTCGATTAGAAATATATCTCTTCATGCATTGATTTGTGGTTCTTAAATCCATTGTCCATATGATTCTTAAGGCACTTGATAGCCTTTTAAGGTTTCCGGCAAGTGTCCACTTCTATATCGCTGCTTGTGGTGCAGTGTGGCAAGGAACAATCAAAAGTATGGTCTTGTTCCTGTTTAGTTTGGTTTTTGTAAGTCGACCATGCATTCACTTGAGCGAGGCCATTGGTAAGTAAAGGGTCTGTCCATGTTGGAGGCCACTTTGCAAATGTCATGTACATAGTGGGCCATGCCTATTTTGAAGCACAGAGGTGGTAAGTTATAGCATTCTCCTACTTTTGATCAGCAACCCCACAGGGTGACATTTTACCTTCCTACCTGATGGGCTACACCCATTATTTTATTCAAAAGGAAGGCTGTCTTCAACACAATCTCATTCACCCTGGTTTAAAAGAATTGGAAGGTAGTCCTGAAATAATGGACCATCGTTCAGATGTTGTCGTACCCAATATATCTTTATACAAATCACCAATACACAAAAAGATTGTTAAACATGAATGCAGTGAACCCTAAGATAATTCGCAAATTTCTATTGCACATCTGGTGTCATACATGTATATTTTTCCAAGATTCCAATTGTGCCCAACACTTTATCTTGGAACGTGAGTAAGGACCAAATTGGTCAACATTTCTCTATAGGCATATAATTGCTCTACATGTACAGGTTTCTGTCCTCAATGCGTTTCTACTGGACATTCTTCAGTGGGTAAGACAAGTCTATGCATGGGTCATGAACTTAATAATTATTTGAAGGCTTCACCATAGGTGCACCCATTCTTCAAGGCATTACCTGGATCCAGTGTCTATGGCCACCAATAACTCTAAATGTTGCAAACACCACACTCATTGCTCCGTGTGGGTCAATAAATCACCATCTCGCTATTAAGACTAGTCCAGAGCATCGCCATGCAACTATTGGACCACCACTGATTTCCCATTGGACCTTCTCTTAGTAATTCATCTTGTGCGAGTTTATTGCTTTAAATACATTGATTCCATGTATTCCAATATCGTAGCACCCTTGCTTTCAGCTAGTGTTCTAGGCCCCTCACATGGCCTAGAACACTAGGTGAAAGCAAGGGTGCTACAAAATTGGAATACATGTACTTACCTGTAACTCTAGTATTGTAAGTGACCTTTGTAGTTTTATAAATTATTAAAAACACCAAGTATAGGTGTATTCTTGACTATAGGTGTGCTTACCTACAGCCCTTTAGACTAAGCCTGCTTTTATTTGTAAGGCGCCAAAGCCCGCAGGCATCAGGGCGCCGGAACATGAACACACAGGCGGAAGACAGACAGGACGGTAGAAGGATTCATCACTGTGGCTTAGTTGAATAGAACGGTATTCAATTTCTGACAGAACATGTTGAATTCCTTCCAAAGTCTGAGATCTAAGGGAAGGTCATCCAAACTTTAGCAGCCATGACGGGGAAAGATCTACCTGAACTTTTAGCAAGGTTGAATTTGGGTTTTTAACCAGCACTCGGGCCGATGAGCATAGTTTTCTTAGGGTTAGGGCCGGGGTCATAAGGAGAGTCAAGTTCTTTGATGTATGACAGGGCGTTCCATGCAAGGCCTTGTGAACAACTGAGGCCGCTTTGAATTCTAGACACACAGCAATGGGAAGTCAGTGTAGGTCTTGACGGCTGTCTGAGATGTGGTCTCTCTTAGATTTCCTTTTTACAATGCGGACAGTATTGTTTTGGATCACTTGTAAAGCCTGGATATTCTTTTTGTGATCCCTTATCAGGAGTGCATTTCCATAGTTGTCTGGGTAGAATAACTGCCCGGTCCACAGATGAGGAGTTGGTTTCGGACAGAAAGGGCAGAGGTTCCTCAGTAACCTGAGATGGTAGATACCATTTTTCATGAGCTGATTAACAAGAGCCTCAGCGCTAAGCAGGGGGTCAAGGTGAAACCCTAGGGTCTTAAGACTCTTTGAAACCTGGGTGTAGGATCCATGAATGTGGAAAGACTGATATTTGAGGTCAAGCTTAGATATGGAATGTGTAGTATCAAATATCAGCAGCTGTTTTATTTTTGTTCAGGCACATTCAGGTGGTGTTCATATAGGCTTCGATGCGACCCCAGATGGTCTGAAGTAGGGTCGCAGCGTGATGGTCGTCTCCTGTGAGTTCAACAACAAACTGGGTGTTGCCACCATAGTTGATAAACACTTTGAGCTGTCCAAAAGGTTGCAGAAAGGTCAGATCTAAAGATTAAATGGCAGCAGCGACCTGCATGGTCCCTGAGGAACCCGACCAGAGATGGGGGCAGAAGATGAGGTTGCATTGCCACAGCATACTCTGGAGGCGCGATGCAAGAGGAAGGGTTGGATCCATTGGATGGTATTTTGGCTGCAATGGCTGATATTTTCTAAGGTAAGCAATAACCGATCATGGTCTAGATCATCGAATGCAGCCGATGGGTCCAATAGGACCAGCATCCTGGTGTGAACTATATCGGAGATTCTCAGCATGTCAGTTTGAAGATCCAGAAGTGCTGTTTCTGTGCCATAATGGAGCCGAAACGCAGACTGCCTAGGGTGCAGGATATTTGATTTTTTCAATGAAAGCTTGAAGTTGGGTGGTGGCACACTTGTCCAGTATTTGAAAAAATAAAAATACCAATTTGTGATGGTAGATTGTGTTTTTTAAAGAGTTTCTTAATCAGTGGGTGATGGTGGCTTTTTTAATGGAATCTGGTTGTTGGCAAATGACAACTTAACTAGACTAATGCTGGACCATAGATGCCAGACCTTTTGGTTAGTTCAAGCCAAACCTAAGAATTGGAGCCCTGCATACCGAAGAGTGAGTCTTCTACAGTACTACCATAGATGGACTTTAGTATAACTCTCTAACACAAAACAAAAATGAAATGGGATCTCACTATAGTGGTAATCCAGATGGATATTGAAATTTTTTTTGTAGCGCTTCATGCAGGGTGTTGGGTGAGTTTTCCCAAAGCCCCACTTAGAGGGAAGACTTTAGTAAACTGTCCCAGTGGTTTGTAGATCCCCCTCCCCACCCCCCAACTCTTAGTATCAGTCTGTACTGCTCAGAGGCCTTATTAGAGTCGCAGTGCAGTCGGGCTTCTCTCAAGAAGTGAGCTGTAGGTTAGTACACTGAGCCTATACTGCACATCAAATAAACAATTACACATATATTTATATTAAAATATACATTTATTTCTTTTTTTGTGAATTGGTGTGCATAAAACCGTACACACATTTTTAGAACAGAAGACTGCATACAGAAACATACAGTATCATAAATTCATATCATTTACAAAATAAGGTCAATTTCATTCAAAAAACGAACAAGAGCAATAGCTAAATCTCATCCATAGCAGTTCCTTTGAGTGGTTAGATGTAAAGCTATCCAGTTGTTTGGGAAAGGAAATGGCTCGAATTGAGGTCAGAGCAGAGCAATCCAGTGTCTCAAAGTTTCAATGGACAACACAGAGTTGCAAAAGTGACAAGTTAACATAATCTCTTCCAATTGAACCGTAGAACAATATTTGGTCCTTTCCTTAGTTTGGACTTGATTCAGTTTGAATTGCAAAAACGTGGACTCTTTTTAAATGGAAAACCCCTCTAGTACCCTGGTAGGTGGCTTCTCTTGTGTGGAAACCTAGAGGACTCTAAATAAGAGTATGCCAACATAGTTTCAAGAGTCAGCCTCCAGTCATCTCTGAAGAGTTTGAATTTAGTAGCATCGGGATTGCCCATTAGCTCTGACTCCCAACAAATCAATTTATTCCAGCAGACCATGCATAGTTCATCCATGGATTAACGAGAAGTGGACAAATGTGGTTGCTGTGGAGTCTGTCCTTCATCTTTATGCTGTGAGGCGGAGTCTGGTGCCTCTGGACTAGCTGCTTACCGAATTTGTCTTAGACATGGACAAAAGTGGTTGCGTGATGTTTGGCGGTCTGCAGTGCTTTGACGAATTTGATCGGTTCTACCATGTGCAGGTTTGATACCGCTTTTCTTATGAAACCAGCAGATCTTGCCAAATGTTGGTCTTCTTGGTCGCTCTAGTAGAGGGAAAGTGTAGCAACGTTTTGTACCATTTTGAAGAGGTGACTGCAGGTCTTTGACCTTTTGATCGTCTTGGGACACACCTCCTGCGTCAAATAACCACGTAATTCATAATTTGCTGAATCCACCTCGTCTGTTCTAAGCATTACATTTAGTAATGCCACCAGTTATCCGCAAATACCCATTGCATTCTACAGACTGTGCAACCTGCCCCAGTGTGCTAATTGCAATGCGCATTTGAAAAAAAAGAAAAAAGATCGTAAAAACCAAACCGCTTGCTACAGGCGTTACAGATTCCATCTGCACATTAAATGGCCTTAACGAAAACGATTGAGGGAAGATTAGAAATACACGATGAAGGCCAAAATAATTGATGCATGTTTGGCTGACCCTTTTGAGATAATCACTTGCCCAGTAGCTGTACCTAATCAATCACCAATACACCCATGTGATAAAGAACTGATGGATGCGTGCCTAGACCAGCAAGGAGAATCCTACCACAAAATGCTGCAATTTCTATTTTGACTCAACAGTACCAGTCTCCAAATATTCATACTACACGATCTACCAATTTGACTAACTCGCCTAGTTTAACAGATCCCCATGAATGTTTATGCTTCTGTTTCACTTCTTCAAGGAGAGGAAAGCTGCTCCTCCTCTTACTCCTTTTGTCTAGAAGATCTTGATACAGAATCGGAAATTCTGACTAAATTAAATGCCCTGGTTATGTTGTGTAAAACCATGCACAAAACAGTTTTTGAAATCCAAGCTTGCAAAAGCATTAGCTCTGATTACTTCCACTCAGACCTTTTATAGAGAATAAGTTTAGCAGTGAGAAGGCATGTAAATGCACAACCAGAACTATACAGGACCAGTGGTTGAAGTGTACAAATAGTGGAACTATGTTCACTACTGGCCTGCCCCCACTCACCACAAACCCCATTGCCACACCCCCTCCGACACACAATCCAAACCCCCAAACAAACACACCTGCTATTTATAGGAATGTTCAGTGCAGTGCACTTAAGTGCAAGCTTCAACTTCGTCCTACACTTTTATTTTAAAACTAAAACCATTCCAGAACGGTTTATTTTTAAAATAAAAGTATAGGAACCGTGAAACGTAAAAAAAAAAGTATAGGAGCAGCGCTCCTGCCCACTTCGACCAGCCTTTCAAATTTGGAACATTTGAAATTTTTTTAAACTTCTGAATAAATTGTGTTTCTTCTTTGGGGCTAGACACAAAAAAGGGGGGCAGAGTTTTAATCCCCTGGTAAAATGTCTCTAGGAACTTCCAATACCCATAATCCTTGGGTCATTAAGGAGTCCTTGACTGTCCATTCTCCCAATCAGGCTCTGGCATCACCTAGAAGTCTGCCCTCTTGCCAGCTCAATTCCTATTTCAGTCAAGATTGTTCGCTCCCAAAGAAACGCCAACAATCAACTTAAACCAACTGATGAACTTCAACAATCCACTGCGTCAGACTGGTTTCCCCGACAGCTAAGAGTACTCTTAGATTTCAATCACGATCCTCTTCCTTGACTTCACTCGGGTTGCCTTCTGCTCATCTCCTGAAACAGAGACTATCGTAAGAATAGGTCCGACGCATACATAATACTTCAATACAGTATATCAATACGGCCCTTTAAGCATTCAGGTTGGGAAATAATGCTCACCTCCTTGTCTTTAATAGAATCAAGACTACCCCGTGCTGTAAGCCTGGGCAATCTTCATTCCATTTCTAGAGAAGAGGCAAGCATTATACTTGTTCAAAGTGGTCTATCATCCTAGCCGCAAGATAGATTTAAAATAAAAGGTCTTAAATGTTGACTCGTTAGACCAATCCACTGACTTCATAATATCTTGCAAAGGGACGCCTGTTGCAAAAGCTCTAGAAGCCATCACGCCCCTCGCTGAATGTGCGCCAAATTGGGATAAGTCAATACTTGCCCAGTGCATCACTTCCCTAACCCATCTCGCAATTGTGGAGGTCTCTACTGCTTGGTAAGGCTTCCTGCATGCAATTAATAGCTGGGTGACCCTTCTAGGCCTCACTTCCGCTGTTGCGATCTCAGTCTTTAATACATTGCGCTACACACAGCTTGGCATTATTCGGGAAGTATGGGTAGGAAATAAATCGCTGAATCAGATTTAGTCCTGTTTGCTACGTTAAAGGCTACTCCCTCTGGATAGAAGATCTTTCTGTCAATCTCTAGTGCTTTCACTTCTGACGCACTCGTACATGCTATTAGGCATAGCTAGTTTCCCAGATAGTTGAGATCGCGATAGGCCTCTATTGTCTGGCCAGGCCAGAAACAGTTGGGACTACTCGCACATCCCAGAGCACGGAATACTTAGGTTCTGGGGGCTTGCATATCATTACTCCCTTCTGTAGCTGTAAATCCGCTGGGTGTTTCACCGATCGGTCTCCCTTCCATCTTATGACCTGCTGAGATAGCTCACCTGTAGATGCCTATCGTCCTGTAGGCGTAGCCTTCCCAGAACCGTTAATGCACATTCCCAACCTCAGAAAAGTTGAGAATGTGCATTAAAGGGGCTGAAACAGGAGTAACACTGAAACCATGTGCAGTTGACAGACCAGCTCTTCCAAGTGTCACCATAGCTCCCGATGGTGGTAGGCGGCCAGGAGTCCCTAATACAGTCAGCAGCGAGTTGCGAAATGCCTGGTAGCTGCCAGCTTTGCCTGAAACCTTGCAGGCCATCTGGCGTAGGGTGCCCTCTGCTACTAGCGGGTGAAGTTATCCGCTCGGACCCTGAAGAATGTTTATCCTGTGGGGAAGAACACTCAGAGAAATCTGTGGACCGTTCCATCACTACTGGAAACCATGGCTGGGACTTCCAAATCGGGACTATTAATACCACCTCTGCTTGCTCTCAACTTTTGCCAGAACTCTAGTCAGCATGACGAACGGGGGAAATGCATAGTGGACTGCCACGTCCACTGTTGCGAGAACACATCTGTCCCTGCTGCCTCTGAATCTATTCTCCAACTGAAGAACCTGGGGGTTTGGGTGTTGAGCCTGGATGCAAAAAGGTCGATATCTATGGGCCCCCAGAGTTCCTGAATCTGTGCGAATATTTCTGGGAGTAGACTCCAGTCGCTGGAGTCTACTAGATATCGAGAGTTCCAGTCTGCCACTAAATTCTGAGCTGCTGGTAAATCTTTTGCCAACTCTGCTAGCATCCTTGATAAAGCTCTTCTAGTTTATTTAGCGGACGGCAGAAATATTGTGCATCTTGAGGAGGACGCAGCAGTTGGCTCCGTCCCTGGTAAATGCTTGCACGGCGAATGACCCTGCCAGCGGTTCCAGACAGTGTGTGTGAAGACCAAGCTCTTCTGCGCACCATTTTCCCCCCCTGTTTCTGGCCGCCACATTGGGCACCCCATCCGGCCCTGCTTGCATCTGACTCTAAGTCTGGGTTGACTCCGAAGATCACTCTGCCGTTCCAGGCTTCCATATTTTGAAGCCACCAATGCAGCTCTGTGACGGCTTCCTGATCTAGGGTGCTTAACTGATGGTAGCCTAGTTCCCCTCTGAGGTGTCTGATCTTCAACCTCTGAAGATCTCTGTAATGTAGCGGCCCTGGAAATATTGCTTGGATTGAGGCTGCGAGGGGGCCCACTATGCAAGCTAGATTGCAAAGCGAAATAACTTTTTTCGCTATCGCTGCCCTCAGGTCCTTTATCGCTTTTATATTTTGTGGTGGCAACTCCAGAGAGGCCTTCTTGGTATCTATAATGAACCCTCGGAACTTTATCCTCTGCGTTGGCCGATGGTCTGATTTCTCTGTGATGATGAAGCCGAGGAAGGATACCAGGATGCATAACCACATGGCCTGTTCCGGCAGTTGGGTGGAATTCTGCCCTAAAATAAGGATATCATCTAGATGGACGATTATCCTGATCACTCTCTCAAATGGCTGCTACTGCGTGCATAATCTTGGTCCGTGCTCATGGAACTGACACTAGGCGAACGGTAGGCACGTGATTCTCTAGATCTCTGTGCCCCACTGAAACAGAGGAACATTCAATGCTCGGCCCCTATTGGGATCGTTGGATATGCATCTTTGAGGTCTAATTGGACCAGCCAATCTCCCGTCCTGAGAAGGTCTCGAAGAAGGTGAATCCCAGCATCTTGAAGTCTGTATGTAATCCAGTCCTTCAGACTCTTCAGGTTTATTACTGGCCTGACCTCCTCGCCCCTGTGAACCAGGAACCTATTGCGGAGGAATCCTTGGTCCCCCTGAACTATTGCCCCTTTGCGTGCTAGACTGCAATTCGCTGACTACCAACGCCTGCTCCTCTTAAGGCATGTACATCTTTATTGGCTCCTGCGCTTAAGTGAGGCTCCCTATAAATTATAGGTGCGTGCCTCACTGCTTGCAGCACCCATGCATCGCTGGATAATTTGCACCATGCATGCAAAAACCACAGCGGCCTGCCCCCTACTTTCGGGGTCGGCGCTTCTAGAGTACTCACCGCCTGCTGTGCTTTGGGGTCTGTAGGCTCCTCTTCCCCTTCCTGTTCCTGGGGAAACAGGCTCTAGCTGGGAAGAAGTTATCTTGTTGGGGGTTTTGCCAGTATTGGGCTCTGGGTCCTTGGTCTCCTGTGTGTGCCAAAATGACCGGACGCCTGACTCTTCTGCCGCACGTTTCTGGCAGAATCCCGTCCAGGGAAGATTCTCTGAATGGAGCTCTGCGCCTTCTCCAGGGCAGAGTATGTCCTGACGAATTGTGCCATTTCTTTGGTGACTGTCTCCAAACAATAGCCCTTTTGCGCCCTCATCCGCCTCGTATGGGGCTAGGTCGCCGAGTTTGCTGTCTATTTTTAACAGCACAGCTCTCCTTCTCTCCAACGCTCAATTTGTGTTGCCCAACAGACAGCACACTGGGCTCAATTTCCTAGGGCTCGAGGATCTACTGGTGTGTTTGTATCCATGGTCCTTTCAGCCAGGTAGCTAATTTTCGTGAGCGGGCTTGCGATAGCCAAGATCTTGTCTTGGCAACCCTGCCACGCCCGGTCCACCCCTTTCCTAATGTCTTTCAATGCTTTGGTATCAAAGGTCACAATTTTCGGGTCTAGGTCTGGGGTATGTGCCACCTTGCCTGGCAATTCAGGTCTAGGGCATTCTGCCCTTATCTTGGACTGGGCATCTCCGACCTAGAGGCAATAAGGCATCCTAGATCCAGTGATTGGGTGCCATCTCCCTGAGTGGCACAGTGTATGACATACCACATGAGGAAGCCATTGGACAAACATGTCGACTAGACCCTGTTCATCTTTCTCTGGAGGCTTATTAGAGGTGTTGGGTAGTTGGGGGACTTCCTCCCTGCCTTCATCGTCCGGGGAGTAACCGGCATCCTCTTCCTCCTCCCTCGATACTCACCCCTGGGGCTGGGGGTTGAGAGCCTTCTCACTGGATCGACTGGCTCTTGAGGTCTTGGGTCTACCCCTTCTGTGTGGCTCGGGGGTGTCAGTTATTAATCTTCTGAGCCTTTTTACAACCCTGTTGGTCAACTCCTAACTCGGGGTGTCTTGCTGAGGACCCCTCTCCGGGGCTGAGCTCCCTCTTCTTTCTGGACTTCACCTGCTCTGCCTTTTGCATGTTCAGCATGGCTTCCAACTGGTCCAGTCTCTGTGTCTGGGGCAACACCCCTTCTGTCACTGCCTGTGACAATGAGTCGCCCAACACTTTTTTATAACTGAGAAAGATCCTCTTCCTCCCTTATAGGCTCCTCTACCCATTCCTCTGAGCTCCACTCGGGGGACATGCTCCTTGACCCTCTGGGCTCATGATGGTGTGACATGATCTTTCGTGCTCGATCACGCAAACTGTTTGGGAGCCTTGGTTATTAGATTTGCCAAAGAAGTGTCATGTTCGAGTCGTGCGTTCTGAGAAGTGTTGCAGCAAAGATCATTTTTTTAAAATGTAATCTTATTCTCTGTGCTTTGCCATGCTGTCCGAACAGTTCACTCTTATGGTGTAATGCTTCGTTAAGGCGCAGTGCTTGCCGGGAGGGGCTGTTATGAAGATACGCTCCAGCTGGGTCCTAGTGCCCCATCGGTAGTTTGAGAGCCTGTTCGGAGCGCTGCTCTCGCTCGCTTGCAAATCATGCAGGGAGGGCTGCCTAATGTGGGTGTGATCGCCTGTGGCTCTGGCCCCGTCCTCCCAAAATGAGGCAAAAAGTAAACTAAGGAACGAAACAATACTGCACCTGAATGACGCGCTTGAATGCTAACGTGAGCGTGCCAAAAGGTATTCAGTACTTCATAAAAATTAATACCTCATGAAAGAAATGTCTCCCTATGCAATGCACGTGTTCCCAGCTCAATGTATTATTTACACGTGTTCCAAAGTCATGCCGAACACCTTATTCACATACATATACATATATGTAACCCACAATGAAATACAATCATAGCTAGATAGAAATTCCACTTATCTTTGTGAGCAGCAACAAAGAAAGAGGAATTGAGCTTGCAAGAGGGTGTATTTATAGGTGTTGCCAGAGCCTGATTGGGCGAAGGGACAGCGCAGAAATACCAAAGACCGAAGGATTATGGGATTGGTAGTGCCTAGAGACATTTTACCAGGGGATTAAAACTCTGACCCCTTTTTTGTGTCTAGCCCCAAACGGGAAACAAAAAATGTGTTCATAAGTTTAAAATATTATAAATTTGAAAGGCTGTGGAAGCAGTAATAAAGAAAGTAAAGCATAAGGCTCTCCTCCTGTCTCGACATAGAATTGACTGAATGGACCTACATAAACAATTTACAAAATAATAATGTGGGAAGGTTCATAATGTGTTTAAGGATGAACCAGTTATCTACAATGGTACATAGAGGTGTGGGGGCTCAAGATAGCCTATGAAGAGTCTCTGTAGATTGTGGAAATGAACCAGAGGCGGCTATGCACCTTTTTGACTGATTGTATCACACTAATTATTGTTTATGAAAATGGTTATATGTAATTGGTTCAAGACATTGATCTTATTTGTATGAACCAATTCCGGTAATTATATGCGGGGGAAAATCTGGTCATGAACTTCAGTCTATATATGGTAAGAAATTATGAAGCGTATAATGATTGAACTTTGGAAAACTTAGATGTAATGTTAAAGGATATTTGTATGCCGCACTATCCCCACCAGAGTGGTCCCCTGGCGGTTCTGAAAAAAGAGGCTGGGCTGGAGAAGTGCAAGAGAGCAGTGATGTGCTGTTGGCGGCCTCAGTCTGGAATTCTGTTGGCTGGGCTTGGCGTGTTATACTGTCGGAAGACGTTGTGTGCTGTTGTGCGGGTCTGTTTGCTTTCTTTTGTTGTTGCCGTGTAGTGAAGGTTGTGCAGATTGTTGTGTTGTAGCTTTGTGGTTGTTTGGTTAGAATTTGAGGTGTATGCAGAGTGTGAAGTTGTTGGTTGGTTAATTTGCATTGCTGTGTTAGGCTCACCTGGTATCCACGGGGACGCCACCCAGCCCTGGTTGGATGATTTGCACTCTCAAACCCTCTCCCGGTCCTTTGGTAAGGCTTCTGGTTAAAGATGGGTCTTAATATTGTAAAAGGTGGATTCTCCGTCCTGCTCCTCGTGACAGGGGCGTGTAGATGTGGGGGGCGAGCAGCGACCAAGTTACTTCACTGGTGCAAGCCCCCCTGTGGGAATCCAGGACTGCTACGTAGGTTTGCTGCTTTAGTCTTTACATGCAGTTCTTATGTTCCTCTTAGTTCGAATAATAATGTCTTCATTATTTCGTTTTAGGTATGGAAAGGTATTTTGGTGGTGTCATGCAGTTTGAAGATGTGCGTGGGCTGGTAGGCGAAAGCGCGGTGTGCGCAATGCTGTCCGGTGAGTAATGCTCGATGCGCGGCGCTGTTTCGCCTTTTATATTGCTAACCTGTGTCTTTTCTCTCCTTGCAGGTTGCAATGTTCCTTGCCGAGCGCTGTAATGTTCCAGCAATGATACTGACCAGGAGATGACTACCCAGGTAAGAATTGTGTGGCTTTCTTCATTCGGGAGGAAACGTGAGTAAACGCTTACTAATGCTGTCTTTCTTTCTCCTCTTTCCAGGTTATGGTATTCCAGGATGCATGCGGTGCTGGATGATGGAGTTCGTACCTTCAGGTGAGGGGAAATGAAGTCGGCAATGGATTGAAGACAGGATACTGTTCCAGGTAAGTTTCGTAGTGTTCTTTCTATCTCTGCAGCTACTTGGTTTTAGGTAAGCTGGCATCAAAGAACTGGACACGGTGAGCGTTACGCTGCCCACATCAGAATAAAACAAAGCATGTGCTGCTGTTTGGGGGCGGTTTAAATAGTCTCGGGTAAAGTAGTCCAGGTAAAATAGTCTCAGGCCTCCCACACTCAAAAGACTAGACCGCATACCTCAGTTTCTTGTAACTGAGCTATGTGTGTGCCTCCATGTTGGCTGAACCCCCCCCCCCCAAAGTTAAATAGTCCCAAGTTAATAGTCCCATTCTAATGTTAGTCTTCATGATGGTTATGAGCCTGGCGCCAAAGGCGCCAGGACTGACTCCAAGAGTCTTGGATGAGGTTTTAAGGCCTTTGACCCGGCCCTAACTGGAAGGCTGACTTGCTAGGGAGTGCCAGGGGCAAGGGTCATGACATGCTGCCTTGAAGTGAGGCGCTAGAATTCTGTATTTCTAATCGGGTGGGATGTGGGTGTCTCCATGTCTACGTCCAGAACAGGGGCTGTACGACACTCACGGTCCCTTTCCCATATGGCATCTTTTCATATGCATAACCTTACCCAGGTTGGGCACTGGCTGCCTACGTGGCCCCTGTTTGTAAATGGTGGTGGGACAGGTGCCTCGGGTGCCTTCTATGCAGGGCGCGCAGGCATTTGTGCATCCCTTGCAGTCTAGCCCAGAAAGCAGTCCCAATCTAGTAGTGGCGTGGCATCGGTAGGCCCAGGTTTACTCCCTCCATGTGTTTGGGCTGCTTGGCATTCATCATCTTATTCGGTTGCTCATTCATGTTACTGCTTCTACCCCCCCTTTGGAATGTGGCAATGCAAACGCTTGCAATTATGTCTTGGACTATGTACTAGATTTCCCAGGACTTGCACAATTGTTGACCGTACCTCCAAGTGGATCGGGAAGATTGATACATTTATCCAGGGTGCACATTTCTTAGTAAGAAATAGCACCCAAGTATATTCCTGGATGTAATCTCCAGTGGAAGAAATAACAGTGCCCAATGTGTTGTTGATGCTGGCCCAGAATTGTCTCAAGAGATTTAAAAAAAAAGTCCTCAACATGGACTGATTATCTCTTAGATGAAGATCGTACTTTAGAGATTTGACAGGCTAGTTTCTTATACTTTGAGTATTCTTCCACAGAAAGATCATTAACGCTCAATAACTAGCTATCTTTGTGCTTTAGAAGATTTGATCCTTGGATCAAAAATAATGCAAGTAAGTAGATTTTTCTATTCGGGTTACAGTCTCAGATATCTTATTAATGCTTTGGATGATGTGTATGTCCAATGGCTGTGTAATCGTGTCCTTTGTTGGATGAAGTCATCTCGTCATGTTCCATCTCGTCATGGACCATGTGTCCGCCTAGCGCAGATCATTGATCTGGTTACAGTTTGAAGATCGTATTAAATTCAAGGTGGGCGCCTGGTATTTAGGAGCATTAATGGTCTAGCGCCTGGGTACCTTGCATCTAAAGTCTGTCTACCATCCAACAAGAAATCTTTGTTCTGAAGATAAATGTCTGTGTGTACCTTGGACTACAAAGGTATAGAAAGGAGACGGGAGGTTTGCAGTGTTTGGACCAAAGATATGTAACCAGTTACCCTGGGACATTCAAGCTTCTCACTCATTGGAAATCTTGAGCAAAAGATTAAAAATGTTCCTATTTAAATAAGTTGTACCCCTCTCCACAATCATGTTCCCACTTCTGTGATATAGTTTACATCTGCACCCGAATGCAGGTTTCTCTGTTTGGTGCATGTAAAAAATGAAAAAATCATTTTGAGGGGATTGGGTCCTCTGACGTATCCCATATCTATTACAGGTAATGTCCACAGCTCTGCTGCTTTGGAAAATCTTTGACGTCGATGCGCCGTCCCCAAGGACCTCCTCCGACGTCACCCGATGTGATAAGTAGGATGCACGACGCCCATAGCCTCAGTTCCGTTTTTTCAGCAAACGTGTTCGCTTCGTGAATCTCGGTACGCCTCGACTCGGAGTTTGCTGGTTTCAATTCTCGGTTCGTTGAACCCGTTCAGTTTGTTGTGAAGACCTGTTTGTGACGATGTCTTTCTCATCTTCAACCCCGCGTCCGGGCTTCAAGAACTGCGGGGACTGTGGGTCCAAGATGTCGGTCACGGACTCGCACGACGCCTGCCTCTGGTGCCTCGGGGAGGCCCACGATACGGACAACTGTGTCGACTGCCAGTCGCTCATGGCAAAGGCCTTGCGCGAACACAAGAAGAAGCTGTTGGTAGGCCGGGTGTCTAAGACCCGGAAGTCAAGGTCCGCGGGGCTTTCGACGGATGACTCGAGGGGTGACTCTCTGCGTCATCGTCGGAAGTCCAGTGGGTCTCCTTCCAGGAGTCGGTCTCGCCACTCCGCTGCCTCTTCGAGGCATTCCCGGAAGTGCCGGCATAGGTCGCCTTCCCCGTCCTCTTCCGAGGACTCCGCCCGTCGGCGGGTCGCTTATCCCTCCATGCAAGAGACAGGAATGGGCTTCCTTCGGGAAGCAGATGCTAGCGATTCTTGAATCTCAGGGCACCGGTCCGTCCACGCCTCCGAGTGGGGTCGGTTGGCACCGGTCGAGAGACACCGCCCGTACGCCTTCAGGCTCGGGTGGTCGGCACGGCTCGCAGGAGAGGTCTCGCTCGGACAAGGGTAGCCGTTCTCGCCATGCCCATTCCAGGTCCCGGTCCTCGATGCGCTCGAGACCGCGTGATCCTGTGCCGTCTTCGAAGAAGACGTCGGGCCTGTGGCGCTGAGGTCATCGACGATTTCTCTCGAGGCTCCGCCTCCGAGGGGGTCATCGACGCCGTCGGCGCCTAGGTCGTCGAGACACACGCTTGGAGCTCCGGCTTCGAGGCCTGTGTCGACGCCGCCGATGCTGGCGGCACTGCAGCTGACTTCGTTGATTAGCTTGACGTCGATGCCTTTTCTGTTGACGCTGACTCGTTCGGCGCCCTCGACGCCTTTTGAGGCAATGGTGTCAGAGGGGCCCCGTGGCATGGGGTTTGCCCCTAGAAAGGCTATGGCTAAGTTCAGGCACTGCTTTGGTCCACAGAGGTCTTCCTCTCCCCGCCTGGAGTACATTTCAGAGGGTGATGAAGGCTCTGATGGGGGGCTTGGTTCTGGTTACGGTTCCAGATGACCTTATCTCGGGCCATAGCCAGTTTGATGATCTGCGGCAGTCGCTGCAGGAGGCCAGTGGACTGGACACCTCTCCGGAGGTGGAGTTTTGTAGGCCGGAGCCTGGCACTCATGCCGATTCTTCATATCGACGCCTTATGTCTCGGGTCACCGAGTACTTGGGTAGGTCAGCTCCCCCAGGGGAGTTCGTTCAGGATGATCTCACGGACATCCTTGATCTCGGTCCCCCCCACTGACCCGGTTTTGCCTTTTCATATGGCTCTGCAGAGAAGGGTGGCGGTGGCGGCTTGGACTGCTCCGGAGAGTCTCCCTGCAGTGGGCAAGTCTTTGTCGCGAAAATGCCGTCCAGCCAGTAGCGACCCCTGCTTCTTGTCTAGGCACCCCACTCCAGAGAGTTTGGTGGTGCAGGCGGCAATGGCCCCGGCAAAGCAGCCGTCGTATACTACCATCCCTCCGGATAGGGACGACAAACGTTTTGACGGCTGGGCGAAGAAAGTGTTTTCTTCAGGGGGTATGGAGCTTCAGGCGGCCAACTCCATATGTACCTTGTCTCGTTGCACACACACACACACACTCTGTGGAACTGTGTTGCATTAGCGGCTGAACATATTCCCGACGGGGACGAACGGGATGGTTTCCTTGCTATGGTTCAGGACGGCAAGGATGCTATGTGTGAGGCCGTTCAGTCGGGTTTGGTCTTGGCGGATTGTGTTAGCCGGTCCATGGCGGCGAGCACCGTAATGCGCAGGTTTGTGTGGTTGCGGAAGTCTGGGTTCGCTCCTGATGTGCAGTCCCGGCTCCTCAACATGCCCTTTGATGGTGAACACCGTTTTGGCAGCAAGGCTGACGAGAGCCTTGAGAGGTTGCAGACCTCCAAAGCTGCAGCGAAGTCGTTGGGAGCTGCAGTTCGCCAACCTCTGCATTTTTGTCCTAGGGGACAGCAATGGAGGGGAGGTTCCTTTCGCTATTACTCGTCCTTCAGTAAAGTGAGGGGAGCTAGCAGTCAGAGGCCATCGTAAGAGTGCCAGAGGTGGAAATAAAGGTACTCGAGGTGCCAAGGCCCCTCGGGCAGTTGCCTCTTTACCCTCAGGCAACGCCGCAACTGCTACTACTCAGTCATGAGGCCAGGTCCCATGGTTCGCCGGTTGGGGGAAGGCTGGCGCAGCATCTTGTAGAGTGGCAAGCTATTACTTCGGATGTGTGGGTTCAGGAGATCATAACCCACGGCTACTGTCTTCCTTTTCGGCAGAGGCCTCACAACAATCCACCAGGGAACCTCTCTTTGAAGTGTCCGGATCCGCTCCTTGCGCAGGAAATTCAAGCCCTGCTGGAGAAAGGCGCCATAGAATTGGTGCCTGTAGCGTAGAGGAACAAGGGATGGTATTCCCCTTATTTTTGGATTTCAAAGAAAGACGGGGGGGGGGGGGGGATTGAGACCCATCATGGACTTGCACGGTTTGAACAAACTCCTCAGGAAGGACAAGTTCAAGATGGTGACTTTCTCAAGTCCTCCAGGCCCTTCAACTTCGGGACTGGTTGGTGTATCTTGACCTCAAGGATGCTTACTTCCATGTGCCGATCCATCCAAGCACAAGAAGTACCTGAGTTTCACGGTTAGTGACTCGCACTTTCAGTTTCGGGTCCTGCCATTCGGCTTGACCTCCACCCCGAGGGTTTTCACCAAGCTCATGGTGGTGGGGGCAGCGCATCTCAGGAAAGGGGATTCACGTCTCCCCCTACCTGGACGATTGGTTGATCAGGGGGAGCTCTCCCGAGCAAGTCCTGGAATCATCTGTCCGTCACCTGCCACTCCCTTCACAGGCTGGGCTTCTCCCTCAATTTAAAGAAGTCCCATTTGACACCAACGCAGTGGCTCCAGTACATCGGAGCAGTGCTCGACACGTCCCTGGGGCAGTGGTTTCCTCCTCAGGTGAGGGCTCGTCACATTCAGCAGATGGTGCACAAGTTTCAGTTTGCCCAGGATCTCGCAGCGTCCGAGTTCTTGAGACTGCTCGGCCTCATGGCATCCTGCATTCTTCTGGTGCCAGAGGCTCGTCTGCGGATGAGATCTTTGCAGTGGGCACTCAAACTCCAGTGGTCTCAGTCCTCCGGCAGGCTGTTGGACCCTGTTCAGGTGCCGTCATCGGTGGCCCGGAACCTTCTGTGGTGGGCCGTCGAGGGCAATCTGATGAAGGGGGCCCTATTTTGGCTGCCCTGGCCGGAGGTAACGATCGTGACGGACTGTAATAAAGTCTCTTATTAGTCACAAGGGACACACAGACCAGCTGTGGAGACTGATGTTGCTCCAGGTATGCTTTATTGGTACAATATGTACAGTTCCAGTTACACTCAGTTATTTACAGTAGTCTGGATGACAGGACAAGGACAGGGATAGGTAGTACAGTACACATGAAGGAGAAGACCCACCGGCCATCCACTCACTCCAGCTCAGGCCCCCAACTGACTCACTCAGAACATTCATACACTGATGCACTCAACATTCTCCTGGCTGCATCGTACATCACATTCTATGGCAATCACTCCAGGCCAGTGACAATGTACAAGACTATATATAACACGGATGCATCCCTCACGGGATGGGGAGCTCATGCCAACGAGTTGACAGTCAGCGGTCGTTGGTCTCTGTCGGAGTCCGGACTCCATATCAATCTGTTGGAGCTGAGGGCCGTCAGGCTAGCCCTGAAGGCTTTTCTGCCGACTGTGCCCGGAAAGAGTGTCCTGATTCTAACGGACAACACGGTGGCCGTGCACTACCCCAACAAAAGGGGTGGGGGCAGGGTCACTTCCGCTGTGCAGGGAGGCGATGCAGCTCGAATTCTGGGCCATCCAGCAGGAAGTTTCGATCTCGGCTGTTCATCTGGCCGGAGATGACAACGAGACGGCGTACACTCTGACCAGGCAGAGCTCGATCTCTCACGAGTGGGAGCTGGCTCAGGAAATTCTCCTGGAGATCTTCGCCCTTTGGGGGACCCATCAAGTGGATCTCTTCGCCTCCAGTGTCAACCGGAAGTGCGAAAGGTTTTGCTTGCGGGAACTTCCTCCAAAAGGAGCCTTAGGAGACGTGTTCGTGGTGGAGTGGTCATTCCCACTGCTGTATGCATTTCCTCCATTTCCCGCAAGTGCTGCGGTGGTTACGGAGGTTCGGTTCCTGTATGATCCTCATTGCTCTGGCATGGGCCCGGAGGACGTGGTACCCGGACCTTCTAGACTTGTCCATCTGCCCTCCACGTCGTCTACCCTACCGAGACGACCTGCTCTCACGGGAGGGGGGGGGGGTCTGGTTCTCCATCCAGAGGTCAGATCTCTCAATCTTCACGCTTGGCTTCTGAAAGGTTGAGGTATAAGGATTGGGACCTCCCTGAAGACGTGATGGAGGTGTTGCTCTCGGCCAGGCGGCCAGCAACAAAGTCTCTGTGCCGTTGGAGAAAGTTCTGCGACTGGTGCAGAGTTGAGAATGTGGATCCTTTTGAATGTGACATTCCCATGGTTCTGCCTTTTTTGCTTTCTTTGGCCCACAGGGGCTTCCAAGTGGGGACCATTAAAGGTTACCTGGCGGGACTGTCCATCTTTAAGTGCTTGTCTGAAGAGTGTTCCTATTTTAAGATTTCTTTGATTTCGCAGTTTTTGAAAGGGCTCACTAATGTGTTCCCTCCGTCACCTTTTCTGGTGCCCGGTTGGGATCTGAACCTTGTTAAGTTTCTTATGGGTGCTCAGTTTGAGCCTTTACATTGCCCTTTGAGGCTGTTGACTCTGAAAACTGTTTTTAGTTGCGGTTACTTCCGCTCGCAGAGTGAGTGAGTTACAGGCACTTTCAGTTAAGCCACCCTTCACTGTGTTTCAGAAGGACAGGGTTGTCCTTAGAGTTCGTCCTTTTCTTCCAAAGGTGGTTTCCGAATTTCATTTGCGCCAGAATTTCACTTAGCTAATAAAAATTCCTCTGTGGAGTCAGGCAGGATGATGGTGATTTACTAGGTCGCCCTTTGGCCAAAAGAGTTGCTCGTCAACAGAGTCAAGAACCCCATCAAATAAAGATTCTCCATATCCATTGTTTCCTGCTAAGACATAATGTTGCAATTTTACAAGTAACGGAACCATTCCATATGCACCAGAAATGTGTCAAACCGCATGCATTCCAAGATAGAATCGTAATGTCATAAAGGCTTTGGATGATTAAGACCATGGGTAATGGTCTTAAAGTATTTGATAGCAGACTCCACCCACAGCCAATCTTGTACCGCTTTGATCTTGGAGATAAAAGGCATGGCGGAATGTGTAGAAATGAATGGGTGCACGGGCAGACTCACTGGGATTACAGGCGGTTGAGGTGCCACAGCAAGTGTAGTTAAAAACGGCTTCACTGCATCGCCAGAACTGAGTTCACACAATTCATATCCCAGACAATGACGAATTTCCCTTCGTCCCCAAACCAAGTTTCTACAATTTTGGAATGAAAATAAGAAGCCATACAGTTATTGTATGCCAAAAGAAGAGAAATACACTGAATGTCCTCAGAATGTAAGTATCTTAAAGTGGGGGGAGCAAGGAGATTATGTCCAACACCTTTGTTCGATTTCCGCCGTGTAGGATCATGCTTCTGTCAGTTGACCTCCCAGCCTAAGATTTTTGATGAACAGGAAGCAGTGGGCTCAAAGGATGGAACCTGACTGCCCATAGAGTCCCTTGGTTTAGATCGCACACAAGATGGTGACATGTTAGAGGAGTCATACCAGTGCCACACGAAGGATAAAACTCAGGTTGGTCAAAAGCTTTCGGAACGTGTACATTAGTGAACTGGGGTACAGAGCCTTTTCTGGCTGATTGGACTGCCAAAGTGAAAGTGCTCTTTAGTGCGGATTCGGATTAGGGAGAAATAGTAGAGCTAAACTTTGCAAACTGAGATGGCTGAAAAGGTTATTTTTGCTTGTTGATCTCTAAAAAGTTGTTCAATTGATTGGGAAGAGATTATACCTGTAGCAATGTCTCAATTAGACTGAGGCAAAGAGGTTTGATCGATTCAATCCTAGTAGGAGGGATCAATACCTGTTGCAGTAGTCCACACCATTGGAATGGTAGGTCGGTCAACTACCTTCACCCATTTTCTTTTATCTAATGGGCCTGGCTCCTGTGGCTTTAGATGGATGAGTGTCATCTAGAGTGGGAACCAGTAATTCATTGCGTTGAGAGTTCAGATCTATGATAGTGTCCATAGCCGACAGTTGGTGCACATGTGTTTAGAAGAGTTTCCAGATTTTAATTTATGAGGTGGCTGATTTTTAGACTTTCACCCTGTTGATTTTCTTTTTTTAACCGCCTCACATCATTTATGGAAGGAGTAGATGGGGGGGAAGTTCATCTGTCTCCGCAAGAGATAAGTCTACTTTGATGCAGACTTTGCCCACTTGTGCTGATAAGGCTGCAGGTTCAGTTGGTATAGTAGATCTAATTGCCCCAACAATACAATTCACCAAAGGAGACGGTGAGTTGGGGGGGGCATAGTGCTGTTAGTAGAAGCCCCAGTAATGCCAAATACAGGAGACCTTGATGTTGTATCAACAGGCACAATAACCGACTCATCCACCTGTTTAAGTTCCGTAGGGTTGAGGTCCTGGTTGGCGGTCTCCCTGCATAATAGCCCCCTCAAAAACTCCTCCACAATGGACATTTTTTCATTCGGCATATTCAGAATAGCGGTGATGGACCTTATTGCACATGAAACCAGTTCGTGTTGCTCACAGTTCATAAGTGAATTTTAGCAATAGGTTGGCTACGCATGATGTTTTTGTAGATATCTGGTTAGCAGGAATCCATTGGCAAGACAAATTTAGAGAACTCTGCTTCAGATCTGGCCTTGAAGTAGTTACATGCAGTTACTGGTGGGGTTTTGATGTGGGGACGATCAATTCTGTCTTTTGCTGTTAATGAAATGGTTGGAGATGTTGCAAGCTGGTGTGTTGGGCTATTGTTGCAGGATGGCAGATTTGTAATCTCATTGGTTTTGAAAAACTTTGTGGATTACTTGGTGCCCTGATGCATCAAGGTAGATTTATTTCTTTGCCTTTTAAGATTGCTGCATTGTATTTAAGGGTCATTTAGTACTATGCAGGTTTTGTGTTATGGTTGTAGTGTTTGTTTTGCTTGTTCTAGTTTTGGATTCACATCTGGTCCCCCCCCCCCGTCCCCAATTCCCCAGTGATTTTAAGTGGATAAGTGAACTACCTAGCTGCTGCTTTTAGCTCAATTGGTGGTAATTGTCTCCTAGGTGTATGGCTGTCCAGGGCTTCCATAGTCCTGTTTCTAGTCTCTGCTGGC